>NC_069503.1:779667914-780009164 GCF_027579735.1 Bombina bombina
ATAACTTTATTATAGTAGCTGTGCGGTCTGCTCAGCAGATTAGGGGTTAATAAGTGTAGGTAGGTGGCCACATGCGATGGGCTCCAGGAACAGTGGGATAGGGGTTAATAACTTTATTTAGTTGCAGTAGAGGCGGGGAGTGGTGGGATAGGGGTTAAATTGTTTAGAATTGTTGCGATGCTAAGTGACAGTACACAAATAAAGAAGTGAAAAAGCCGAATAGCAGCGAGATCGATAAATGTTAGTTAACAACATTCCACTGCTCATTGCCCCGTACTTGGTGCGCGGCTTTTTGACAGCTTTTTTGTTAAATATGGAGAGCGTATTCAGGTCCACGCGTATTGGTGCCGTCGAATCTAGCACAGTTGACGGCTTGATAAATAGGCCTCATAGAACGAAATAGAGAATGGAGGTAGATATATAGTGTAAGAGAGAGATTTTTAAAAATAATCAGAGAGAGTGAAATAAAGAATATATTATTAGAAATGTTTTATATAAATAGTTTTAGAATGAAAGAGAGGGACATACTGTATAGTGACACAATGATAGTGTAGGGCACTCTAGTGGGTCTCTAACAACATTAAGGGATTATCAAATTGAAGTTTGGAGGATGCTAGCTTGTGTTTGTTACAATGTTGCAGGTGTGGAGGCGGGTGTTTGTGCTTACCTTTCTAGGGTCCTGCAGCAGTGATACCGGCCTTTTCCTGTTCCAGACTTCTTTGTGTCCTGTGCAGAACTTGGATAATGGATAGAGCCAGGAGGAACGCAATGCCACCAAAGAGATAGCATGAAGTGGTGGAGATGACGGCCAGGAAGAAGGGACCTGCAAGAGAGGATCATTTAACAGATGAGGCGGTACCGCCCACACCCCAAAAAACACCCCCTAGTAGACATTTTAATAAGGGAAGGAAGGCAGGGGGTGGGGAGGCAGGCCCCAAGATACATGCCCAGGGTACTGGGGGTGAAGGGGTAGGCCCAGGCCCTATACAGCAGCTCATTTCATCAGGATTAGTTCCCCCATTGGATCTGGATGGCCCCAGTGGCAGTCAGGCTGGAACCCAAGGTAGTCCGGTGTGTCAGGCAGTGCGGGGGAGCAGTTAGGGGGGTTGCGACCAATCTGTTTCTTACCTTGCTACCGGGGCATCCATGGCAGTTGTCTTGGCCCTTGCTCAATCACTGGCTGCGGTGATGGGCCTGACTGGCCATGTGCAGGGTCAGGAGGTCCCAGGGGCTGCCGGTGAGGTGGGCGGCAGGCCAGAACATCAAGTGAGTCTGGCCACTCCCTCGAGCATGGCAGATCTTGCAAGACTTTCTCCTCGAGATCTTCCAGTGAGGAGGAACGCGGCCGCCATCTTGGGAGGAGGGGCGAAGGCCCAGATCACAGCCCACGTGACCAGAGCATCCAAAGTAATTTGGGGAGTCTCTGGATCACGGATGGGGCCTTAAAAGGCATGGGGCATGTCTCTTGGGCACCAGGGCACTTACCAGGTTCCGGATAAGGTGGAACTTATGCAGTGGGTGGGGTGGATGGCCCACAGAGAACTACTGATGGGGGTATAAGGAGTATGGTAGGCCCAAGAAAGAGTACAAGGGTCCAGGATGATGTGTGCGGATGCATGGGGCCACCAGGATCAATGGCTGTTACTTGGGGTATGAGTACAAGGGATGAGTCTGTGCAGTTGGGGGTTGGGCATATGGGGATGATGCATGTGGGTATGCATGGTGCCCAGTATGGCACAAGGAGGCACGTCGCGCATGGTGAACAGATGCTTAGGCCTAATGCAGGACAGGGTGATGGTATGCATGCTCAATCTGGTGGAGTCACAGAGGATATCATTAGGAAGCAGTGGAGGCTGAACTGCGTGAAGCGGGCAGGCCTCAAGCCCCCCTGGGTTCAGTGGGCACACCCGGGAGGGGTCAGGGCAAGAGGAGATTATCAGGAGGGCTGTTTCAGCGGCTTTGGGTATGAATGTCGGGGGATGTCAGGGGGAGACAATTGCGAGTTCCTCTTTTGAGGCCTCATTCGTGGACTGTAGTAATCCCCAAATTGCTTTGTCTCCACGTGTTTGAGGAAAAGATTCAACAGCTATGGCAACCAGAGCATCAAGTGCACTGGTGTTTGCAGGGTCCAGCAGAGAGCATCCAGCAGAGAACGGAGCAGCGCCCCAGACATCGAAGGAAGGGGTTCAGCCATCGAACTGTGAGTACTAAACACCTGACATTACACACGCTGACACAGGTAATCAGCTCTTTTACCTGTAAAAAAAACAACAACCCCCCCATTACAACCCACCACCCACATACCCCTACTGTAACCTACCCAATCCCCCCTTAAAAAAACCTAAGTCTAACCCCCAAGTGCTCCTTACCTGTCCTGAAGACCGGCGGAGAAGGTCCTGTTCCAGGCGGAGAAGTCTTCTTCCAGGCGGCGACCTCTTGTTCTTCCAGGATCCAGCCGGCACGGAGCGGAGGAGTTGAAGACCGATGACCGTCCATCTGGAACTGAAGACCGGTGATGCTGGAACTGAAGATTGGCGATGCTGGAACTGAAGACCGGAGCCGGAGCGTGGAGTATCCTCTTCATACGATCGCCACCGTACACTGAATAGGAATTCAAGGTACGCGATTAAAAATGGCATCCCTTAAATTCCTATTGGCTGATTTGAGCCTTCAAATTCAAATCAGCCAATCGGATGCGAGCTACTTTAATTCTATTGGCTGATTTCAATAGCCAATAGAATAAGAGCTACTGTAATCCTATTGGCTGATTAGAATAGCCAATAGAATTACAGTAGCTCTTAGGTGGCGGCAGTATAGGGGGATTAGATTAGGGGGTAATACATTTATTATAGGTGGCGGCAGTGTAGGGGGATTAGATTACAGGTAAAAGAGCTGATTACTTTGTAACAATGCCCCGCAAAAGCCCTTTTAAGGGCTGGTAATAGAGCTGGTTACTTTGGGGCAATGCCCCGCAAAAGGCCCTTTTAAGGGCTGGTAATAGAGCTGGTTACTTTGGGGCAATGCCAGACAAAAAGCCCTTTTCAGGGCTATTTTTAATTTAGCTTAGGGTAGGGACATTTTAGTATTTTAAGGGGTAATACATTTATTATAGGTGGCGGCGGTGTAGGGGGATTAGATTAGGGGTTAATATATTTAATATAGGTGGCGGCGGAGTAGGGGGATTAGATTAGGGGTTAATACATTTAATATAGGTGGCGGCGGTGTAGGGGGATTAGAATAGGGGGTAATATAGTTAAAATAGGTGGCGGCGGGGTAGGAGGCTCACATTAGGGGGTAATAATTTTAATATAGATGGCTGCGGTGTAGGGGGATTACATTAGGGGTTAAAAAATGTAATGTAAGTGGCGGCGGTGTAGGGGGATTACATTAGGGGGTTAAACATTTAATGTAGGTGGCGGCGGGGTCCGGGAGCGGCGGTTTAGGGGTTAAACACTTTATTAATGATGCGGCGGGGGATCGCGGTTGACAGGTAGATAGATGCGTTAGGTGTTATTTTGCAGGCAGTTTAGGGAGCTACGGGGCTCCAATACACAGCGTAAGGCTTACTTATTTGTGGCGAGGTGAAAATGGAGTAAGATTTCTCCATTTTTGCCACGTAAGTCCTTACGCTGTATATTGGATACAAAAACGGCGCTGGTTTGGTATACCTGTATACATGCAAACAGGTGTATAATATGTATTAATACTTTCCCCTTCTGGTAAACCTCAGCCGTCCAACAGTCTCTCCCAAGGTCTGTGTGAATAGATCAGGTGTGCTAGCTGGAGGCGCTGGTTTAGCTTGTATCAGTCGTTGGTATCTTCCTTTCCTTCCTCGGTTGTATAACTCTACAAAGACAAACTTTTTTACTGAATCTGTGATATTGTCTTTTCATATTGGGAAGGAGCCGGTAACCTGCAATATACACTCACCACTATTTTGCACCTAGAGTTATACAACCGAGGAAGGAAAGGAAGATACCAACGACTGATACAAGCTGAACCAGCGCCTCCAGCTAGCACACCTTTGGTATACCTGTCTATGGGCCAAAAAACTACGGCCGAAGGCAGAAATATACGAGCGTAACTTCTATGTTACGCCGTATATGTGATACCAAACCAGCGCAAAATTTGGCGTCGCCGGCTTTTGCGGGCGACGATTTATATCGGATCGAGGCCAGGATTTTTTACCCTTTAATTCAGATTGGCTGATAGAATTCTGTTGGGGGGGTCTTTGTATTTCTTTACAGGTAAAAGAGCTGATTTCTTTAGGACAATGCCCCGCAAAAGGCCCTTTTAAGGGCTATTGGCAGTTTAGTTTAGGCTAGGGTTTTTTTATTTTGAGGGGGGCTTTTTATTTTAATAGGGCTTTTAGATTAGGTGTAATTAGTTTAAATATTTGATCATTTCTTTTTTATTTTATGTAATTTAGTGTTTATTTTTTTTTTGTAATTTAGTTAATTGTATTTAATTAATGTAATTTATTTATTTTAATGTAATGTTAGGTGCTAGTGTAAGACAGGTTAGGTTTTATTTTACAGGTAAATTTGTATTTATTTTAACTAGATAGTTAGTAAATAGTTAATAACTATTTACTAACCAGTCTACCTAGTTAAAATAAATACAAATTTAGCTGTGAAATAAAAATAAAATGTAATTTAGTGTTTATTTTTTTTTGTAATTTAGTTAATTGTATTTAATTAATGTAATTTATTTATTTTAATGTAATGTTAGGTGCTAGTGTAAGACAGGTTAGGTTTTATTTTACAGGTAAATTTGTATTTATTTTAACTAGATAGTTAGTAAATAGTTAATAACTATTTACTAACCAGTCTACCTAGTTAAAATAAATACAAATTTAGCTGTGAAATAAAAATAAAACCTAAGCTAGTTACAATGTAACTATTAGTTATATTGTAGCTAGCTTAGGGTTTATTTTATAGGTAAGTATTTAGTTTTAAATAAGAATTATTTAGTTAATGATAGTAATTTGTATTTAGATTTATTTTAATTATATTAAAGTTAGGGGTTAGGGTTAGATTTAGGTTTAGGGGTTAATATATTTATTTAGTGTTAGTGATGTGGGAGGCCAGAGTTTTAGGGGTTTATAACTTTAGTATAGTGGCTGCGGCGACGTTGGGGGTGGCAGATTAGGGGTTAATACATTTATGTAGGTGGCGGCGACATTGGGGGCGGCAGATTAGGGGTTAATAAGTGTAAGTAGGTGGCGGCGATGTTGGAGGCGGCAGATTAGGGGTTAATAAGTGTAATGTAGGTGTCTGCGATGTCGGGGGCGGCAGATTATGGGTTAATAAGTGTAATGTATTTGTCGGCGATGTCCGGGGCGGCAGATTAGGGGTGTTTAGACTCGGGTTTATGTTAGGGTGTTAGGTGTAAACCTAAATTTTCTTTCCCAATAGGAATCAATGGGTCTGTGTTACAGAGCTTTCTGCTCCTTTATTGCAGGTGTTAGGCTTTTTTTTAGCCGGCTCTCCCCATTGATGTCTATGGGGAAATCGTGCACGAGCACATAAAACCAGCTCAAAGCAGCACTGGTATTTGTGTGCGGTATGGATCTCAACGCTGCCATATTGCCTGCTAATGCCGGGTTTTTGCCAACCTGTAATAGCAGTGCTATTAAAGGTGAGCGGTGGAAATAACTTGCAAGTTATTACCGAGCTGCTCATAACGCAAAACTCGTAATCTGGCCGAATGTTATATAATTCTGCACATAGTGCAGAATTATATAACATTAGCTTAGTGCCAGCTTTCTAAAGCAAAGGATTAGAGAGATGTTTTACAATGAACGCCGCTTAGGAGAAAAAATCAGACCCGCTCGGTAGAGCCAGGACTGGCGTTCTGTTTTCGTTGTCAAATATCTCTCAAATCCTTTGCTTTAGAAAGCTGGCACTATGCTAATGTTATATAATTCTGCACTATGTGCTGAATTATATAAGATTATTTGCTAGGTTTACTGCCCTTTAAAGAGTTGTACTTATCTGGTCTATACTACAGGCTCTAATAAGTGTTTATTGTTTTTAAGAAGTGATTCTTGAGGGTGGTTGTTTATTCACAGTGCGAAAAATTGCGTAATTGAACTAAATGTAGATCGCTCACGCTAACAAACAAGAGCTGGAGCACACTATATTTTTTTCAATGTCGGAATGGTGCGCACTATGACTAAACAACCCCTCTCAGAATGTGCTTTTGACAAAAAAAATGCTTAGTGGAGCCAGGAGTGGAGACACGGTAAGTAAAACTTTGGAATATCAAATCTTTTAATTCTTTCGATTTCTAAAGCTGCAGATAAGATAATGTTGTATAATTATGCAATGTGCATAATACTATAACTTTATTTTGTAAGTATTTTTTAAGATAAATGTCCCTTTCAGTGTTTATTTAAAAAAAAAAAAAAAAAATATATAAACATGTTATTTATTTACCAGACTTAAAATTTCCTCTTCACTTAAATCCATGATAGTACATCTTGGTTTTCTCCTCTGCCATTTATATTATCTGTAATAGAATAATTAAAATAATAATATATCATTATTATTAAATTCGTTATTTAAAAAAATCAGGAATGTGATGCATAGGCGCCGGCACATTTTTTGTTGAGAACCTCGGTTATGCTTGCTTATTGGTGGCTAGATAAGTCATCAATAAGCAAGCGCTATCCACAGTGCTGAAAAGAAAATGGTCCGGCTGCTAAGATTTACATTCCTGCTTTTAACAAAATATAGCAAGAGAACAAACATAAATTGATAATAGGAGTAAATAAAAAATTGGAATACAATTTCATAATCTATCAAAATTTTGAAAGAAAAATTGTTGGTTTACTATCCATTTTAATTATATTATCAAATTTGTTTAATTCATTTGTTATCCTTTGTTAATGATGAAGCAGCAATATATAACTGGGTGCTAACTTATTTCATTATGTTAAAACTATAGCATGAGGCATATTTGTGGATGCAACAATCAAGAGATCATTAGTATAAAAAGGTATCTTTAAAAAAAAAAAAAAAAAAATAATAGATAATAGAATTAAAATTGAAAGTATTTTTAAATTGTATGTTCAATCTGATTGTTGAAAAATGTTTGATTTTAGATGTCCCTTTAAAAATTTTGAGTGTTAAAAAGCAGAGACTTGAAGTCAATTGATACGTAATATAAAAAAATATAACATCATATTATATATATTGTGTTGTTTTAATTTGTGTATGATGAATGACAAACTTAGATTTCATATTTGTACATACATTTTAACAAATATGTATTTACATTACCTTTAATATCCAATGAAATGATCAGCCTTGAAAGAACACTGCTATTCAATGTTCTAAACTCTGTTTTCTGCTGCGTATTGCGTAAGAATGCTTGAGTTCCTGTGGTGCTTGATATTGTGCATGCCCAATATGTCTCCAACAAGCCCTGTCAATCAAGAAACGCGCTCCCACTCAAGGAGCTGCACGTTCGATTCATAGGGGATAGGTTAGGACGATGCAGCTTAAAAAAATAATAATTACATTACAGGCATTGGGAGGCCAGAGTTCAGAACATTAAAGTGACTTTTGTTTAGATTTTAAGAACGATCTACGTTTGCAAAGGGGAAATACAGCTAGATCGATATATTTACATGTGACATTTAGAAATATTTAAAGAAAAAAGCTAGGTTTACTGTCCCTTTAAGGTTTCTATACCATTCACTAAGCGATCTATGTAGCTAATGAATCCCTTGCTCAGATTGTATAGACCTAGAACAGCTTAGTTTCTATACTAGCAAAGTCAAAATGAAAATGTCATATTAACTATTTATTTATTTTATCTAATTTGCTTCATTCTCTTGGTACCTTTTCTTTAAAAGCATACTTAGGTAAGCTCAGGAGCAGCGATGTACTACTGGGGACGAGCTACTAATTAGTGGCTTCAAATATATGCTTCTTGTCATTGACTCACTGAATGGGTTCTATATATCATGTGCCAGGTGGATGAGATTCGCTATCATGAACTTCGCTTGCCTAGGCTCCCAGCAGTATCTGCTACCCACATTTAACATTGCAAAAGCCGTTCCTTCTGCAATACGGATCCCCCTGCACATGCGGCCAATCTTGTGTGAGCAGAGGATGTCAATCATCTTGATCGGGTCTAGATGATTAAAAAAAAAAAAAACATACTTTAGGTGACAGAGATGTTAGGTAGCAGCAGTCTTAGGACCACATCTGCTTAACTAGCATTTTAGGCCGGAGCATTTAGCCTGAAATGCTCAGACTCCTAAGCTGCCTTTAAAGCTTAATAATGGAGCCCCTTGTATTCAGCTAGCTCCCAGTAGTGCATTGCTGCTCCTTCAACAGAGGATATCAAGAACATTAACCATACTGAATAATAGTAACTGAATAAGCAGTAATTAAGAACTGAATAATCATTTGGGAAAATGTTAATATTGTACACTTTGAACCACACAAGAAAATACATTTGGTTTCATATCCATTTAGTGCTTATAAGTGAGTGCTATACTGTAGCATTAAACGTGGGGAGGATCCATCTACATGGTATGAATGGGGTTGCAAGGCAATAAAGCTTTACACATGCTCCTAGAAACGTAAAACATAAAACATAGTGAGCTTTTCGATTAAAAACAATGTATATACTATTTTTATGGAGTTTTTGATCTTTAATCTAAATCTAAAATAAATAATAGCCCCAGATAATTGTGAATAAATATTAAAGGCTATGGTGTTTTTCTGTTTCACTATCACTGAAATATAATCATTCTTGGCTTAAATATAAGTAGTCATTTCTGTACCTCTTTGTTAATTCATTGTAAAAATGCTCAATTATAGCTTTTTATTTCAGATAAAAATGTCAGTAAAACAAACTGCTAAGTATATAACAATCACCTGTATATCATTATCAGAATTTTTATACAACAGAAAATAATGTAACAACCTTAACCAATTTCTGCCAAATATAGCCTGTCAGTCTTCTGTCATGTAACATTTATATTAACACACTAAAGTCAGTATAACAGAAAGGCTCATTATTTTTGCTTACAAGACCTCATTAGTTAGAGAAGTGAGCACTGTAGTAGGTAGCACAGAATACAAGGGGAAAAGACGTCGTGGACAGGTAGGACATTATTCTAATGATAGACACAAAAAACAAGCACTGCAAGAGAGTGTCTATCCAAGTAAAAAACAGTAGGTGGTAATTAAAAGAATAAAACACAACCCATAGCTCAGAAGTAAAAAAAAAACTGAATAAAGAAAAATATTCAGAATATGTGTTATATTTATAATTATGAGAGACATTAGTTAAATTTGTTATAAAATACTATAGCCTAAATTACAAATAGAGCTCAAAAATACTAGTGCTATTGAGTGCTTACATCACTTTAGTCAAATCAATGAGAAATTAAATTACAAGTATAAAGTAGCATATTAGCTTTCAAGCAAAAGTCTAGGGCGCGCTAACATCTGAGACCCGATCACATATGCGGCATCACCAATTTTTTTGTGAATCTAGTGATCACATATACGGCACCGTATACAAGTGCAGCGCGTATATTTTACCCGTTGCCCGCTGCAAGTCTGTATCACATAGTCAGCGCAAGGACTTATGCGGCGAAATGGAGAAATTTTATTCCATTTTCACCTCGCCACACATAGGCAGATGCAGCAAGCCTTGCATTGAGTATATAAGTACTCTAAGTGCCTAGAAGCCTTAAAGGGACAGTCAAGTCCCAAAAAACTTTCAGAATTCAAATAGGGCATGTAATTTTAAACAACTTTCCAATTTACTTTTATCACCAATTTTGCTTTGTTCTCTTGGTATTCTTAGTTGAAAGCTAAACCTAGGAGGTTCATATGCTAATTTCTTAGACCTTGAAGGCCGCCTCTACTCTAAATGCATTTTGATAGTTTTTCACCACTAGAGGGCATTAGTTCACGTGTATCATATAGATAAGATTGAGCTCATGCACGTGAATTTACAATGGAGTCAGCTCTGATTGTCTAAAATGCAAGTCTGTCAAAAGAACTGAAATAAGGGGGCAGTCTGCTGAGGCTTAGATACAAGGTAATTACAGAGGTAAAATGTGTATAATTATAACTGTGTTGGTTATGCAAAACTGAGGAATTGGTAATTAAGGAATTATCTATCTTAAAACAACAAAAATTCTGGTGTTGACTGTCCCTTTAACAAACATCTAACGCATGAAAAATATGTACCTCTCAACCGCCATTCCCGCACTGTAATAAGTAATAAATATATTAACCCCTAATCCGCCATCCACCTACAACACAAAGTACCTAATAAAGTGATTAACCCCTAATCTGCCAACCCCCCACATTGCAAACTAACTAATTAACCTATTAACCCCTAATCTGTCAACCGCCACAATGCAAAGTATCTAATTACGCTATTAACCCCTAATCCGCCAACCCCCCACAATGCAAACTACCTAATTAACTTATTAACCCCTAAACCGCCAACCCCCACATCACATTCTACCTAATTAGCCTATTAACCCCTTAAACCCCTTAGGGATTAATAGTTTAATTAGATACTTTGTGATGTGGGGGGTTGGCGGATTAGGGGTTAATAACTTTATGTAGATTGCGTTGTGGGGGGTTGGAGGTTTAGGGGTTAATACCTTTATTAGTAGATAGCGATATGGGGGGATGGTGAATATAGGGATTTTGATGTGTCGGTTTCATTTTTGGGAGGCAGGGTTAGATGTTTACAGGTGTTTTAAACTTTTTTAGTTTTTTACTTAGGTGCTGGCAGTTCATATACTGCTGTAAGTCACTGTCAACTCCAGAAATGTGTATTTCCATACATTTCTTAACCTCACCAGTTTATCCGAGTTACGGCAGTATATGATCTGCGGACGCCATATATGTGATTCACCCGATGTGCGAGGTGAATTTACGGGCGACATAGGTTTCAGCAGTTGCACTGAAACCTACGCCGTATATGTAATCTCGCCCCTGGAAATGGGATAGTGTGGGTGCACTAAATCCATAATAAACTTCTGTGGGGTTGAACTAAAAACATATGTCTGCTATTGCTCAAGTGCTAAGCTGAAGGTGCACAAAACCAAAGGTCAAATAGCAGAGTTATTCTCTTACTTTTAATATATTTATTAACTCCAAAAATGGACTGGACAAAATTATTGACACCTTCTCAAAATTGTAAGAAATTATTGCATTTCAAGTTTGTAATGATCCTGTAATTTGTAATTTACTCAACCTTTTTGTTGTGTGTCTCTGTGGGCCACACTGGGCATGGAGAAGAGAAAGAGCAGCAAAGAATTGTCTGAGATTTTGAGAACAAAATTTGTGGAAAAGCATGGACAATCTCAAGGTTACAAGTCCATCTCCAGAGATCCTAATGTACCTGTGTCCACTGTGCACAATATTGTCAATAAATTTACAGCCCATGGCACTGTAGCTATTTTACCTGGACATGGACGAAAGAGAAAAATGTATCAAAGATTGCAAAAAAGGATTGTTAAAATGGTGGATAAAGAACCTCAATCAACTTCCAGACAAATTAAAGCTGACCTTCAGGCACAGGGTACAAATGTTTTAGCTCACAATATACGTCACCATCTGAATGAAAAGGGACGCTATGGTAGGAGGACCCCACTGCTGACACAGAAACATAAAAAAGCCAGATTGGAGTTTGCCAAAACGTACCTGAGGGATGCCAAAATCCTTTTGGGAGAATGTGCTGTGGATAGATGAAACAAAATTACAGCTTTTTGGTAAAGTCCATTATTCTACTGTTTTCAGAAAAAGAAATGAGATTTTTTAAGAAAAGAATACAGTCACTACAGTCAAACATGGTGGAGGTTCACTGATGTTTTGGAGTTGCTTTGCTATTTCAGGCATTGTATGTCTTGACTGTGTGCATGGCATTATGAAATCTGAAAGACTACCAAAGAATTATGTGGTGCAATGTAGGGCCCAGTTTCAGAAAGTTGGGTCTCTGTCAGAGGTTATGGGTCTTACAGCAGGACAATGACCCAAAGAACACAACAAAAAGCACCCAGAAATGGTTTAAGACAAAGGGCTGGAGAGTATTGAATTAGCTAACAATGAGTCCAGATCTCAATCCCATAAAGCACTAGTGATGTCCCGAACTGTTCGCCCGCGAACGGTTCCCAGCGAACATAGCTTGGCGATGTTCGATCCGCCCCTATGTGTCATCATTGAGGAAACTTTGACCCTGCATGTCACAGCCGTCTGACACATTAGAGCCAATCAACATCAGACACTCCCTCACAGACCCTCCCAGCTACTCGGAATCCGCCATTTTAGACTCATAACGACCTTGCTTTCTTAATGAGAGGACGTGTTGTGTTTTTGCTCCTGACATTAATAGGAAAAACATAGCTAGGCTAGTGTATTTAGTGTCCACTACAGTCCAGAAGGACTCCACTCATCTCTGCTGCAAGGACAGCACCCCAAAAAGCCCTTTTTAGGGCTATATTTCGTGCCGTTTTTTTTTCGTTCCCTTTTTTGTTCTTATTAGCATTTGCCTGGCTTTCAGCCTGTGTGTTTAAGGCTCACAGCATATGCTGTGATTACTGCCACCACTGATATCTCCCTAACAACATTAGTTTAAATTTAACTAACCAAAAATTTTAATTATTTTGCTAGTGTAATTTTTTTTCATTTTCTATCAGGCCTGTGTCACACAGCATATACTCTGGTCAATTTTTCTGTGCCAGCCACCAGTGTTAATATCCGTTTATAACATTATTTTAAATTTAAAAAAAAAATAAAAAAATATTTTGCTAGTGTAATCTAATTACATTTTCTATCAGGCCTGTGCCTGTCAGGCTCAACAGCATTAATATACCTCATTTTTTTCAGTCTTTTGGTTAATTGGTCTGTGCCAGGCAGCCACCACTCATATCTTCTTCACCTTAATTTAACTATATAAAAAAAAAAAAAATTTTTTTTGATAGTGTAATCTAATATAATTTCCTATCAGGCCTGTGTGTTTTGCTGACATACAGAGCCTACTGTGTTTACTTGCTGCCCTCCCTAGTCTATGAGCCACGACTCATATGTGTTTAATCTTTTTTTAATTTCCCCCCCATAAAAATAATTTAAATAATTTTTCTAGTGTAATCTAATAGTATTTTCTATCAGGTGTGTGTGTTTATCTGACTTACAGATCCTACTGTTTTTAATAGCTGCCCTTCCAAGGCTATCAGCCACGACTCATATGTATGTGCTTAACCTTTTTCTTTAAATTGCCAAAAAAAGTATTTAAATCATTATGCTAGTGTAATCAAATTACATTTTCTATCAGGCCTGTGCCTGTCAAGCTCAACAGCATTAATATACCTCATTTTTTTCAGTCTTTTTGTTAATTGGTCTGTGCCAGGCAGCCACCACTCATATCTTCTTCACCTTAATTTAACTATAAAAAAAAAGTTTAATTTTTTTTGATAGTGTAATCTAATATAATTTCCTATCAGGCCTGTGTGTTTTGCTGACATACAGAGCCTACTGTGTTTACTTGCTGCCCTCCCTAGTCTATGAGCCACGACTCATATGTGTTTAACCTTTTTTTAATTTCCCCCCATAAAAATAATTTAAATCATTTTTCTAGTGTAATCTAATAGTATTTTCTATCAGGCGTGTGTGTTTATCTGACTTACAGATCCTACTTTTTTAATAGCTGCCCTTCTAAGGCTATCAGCCACGACTCATATGTATGTGCTTAACCTTTTTCTTTAAATTGCCAAAAAAAAAAGTATTTAAATCATTATGCTAATGTAATCTATTTTTATTTTCTATCAGGCCTGTGTCTAACTGTCTATCTGACTTACACAGCATACTGTTGTTAATTGCTGCCTTACGTAGCAGCCAGCCAGTGCGACCACTCATAGAGTCATATGTGCATTGCACTTCTTAACATAATTTTAATATTAAAATCTAAAATTTTAAAATATTTTGCTAGTGTAATCTAACTTAATTTTCTATCAGGCCTGTGTTTTTGTCACTTACACAGCATACTGTGTTAAATTGCTGCCCTACCTACCATCCACGACTCATATCTGCCAGCCTGTGTGCCAGGCCCAAATAGCCAATTAGTGGCACCAATCATAATTCTTGTAACAGTATCAAAAAAATTAAAATTCATAATTGTTTGCAGTGCAAATATTCAGTCTACTAGTGTCATTGAATTGCAGTTTCCTCCTGCCTGCCAGCCTGTGTGCCAGTCACAAACTAGCTAATTAGTGCCACCAATTCTAGTTGTAAAAGTATTGTTAATCTTTAAAATTCCAAATTGATCACTTGTGATTCATCAGTTTGCTCGTGCCATTGAATTGCACTTTCCTCCTGCCTGCCAGCGTGTTTTCCAGGCCCCACTAGCCAATTAGTGGCACCAATCATAATTCTTGTAACAGTATGTAAAAATTAAAAAATCTCCTAGTGCCATTGAATTGCATTTTCCTCCTGCCTGCCAGCCTGTGTGCCAGGCCGACTTTCAAAATATTTACACCAATCATATTTGTTGCCACAGTATTTGTAATAATTAAAAATTAAAAATTTCCTCCTGCCTTGCAGCCTGTGTGCCAGGCCCACCTAACCAATTATTGCCAGCAATCATATTTCTTTTAACAGTATTGCAAAAATTGTCAATCATCACTGTTTTGACTGTCAGTATTCAGTCTCCTAGTGTCCTTGAATTGCATTTACCTCCTGTCTTGCAGCCTGTGTGCCAGGCCGTCTTGCCAACTATTTACACCAATCATAATTGTTGTCACAGTATAGTTACTAATTAAAATTTAATTTTTTTTGATTGTTGATCTTAATCCTCAGTTTGCTTGTGCCATTGAATTGCACTTTTCTACTGCCTTCCAAGCCTGTGTGCCAGGCCTACTTTCAAAATATTTACACCAATCATATTTGTTGTCACAGTATTCTTAATAATTACAAATTAAAATTTTTGGTAATTGTTGTTCTGAATCCTCAGTTTGCTCGTGCCATAGAATTGCACTTTCCTCATGCCTGCCAGCCTTTTTTCCAGGCCCAGCTAGCCAATTAGTGGCACCAATCATAATTCTTGTAACAGTATATAAACAATTAAAAATTATAATTTTTTGGACTGCAAATATTCAGTCTCCTAGTGCCCTTGAATAGCATTTTCCTCCTGCCTGCCAGCCTGTGTGCCAGTCACAAACTAGCTAATTAGTGCCACCAATTCTAGTTGTAAAAGTATTGTTAATCTTTAAAATTCCAAATTGATCACTTGTGATTCATCAGTTTGCTCGTGCCATTGAATTGCACTTTCCTCCTGCCTGCCAGCGTGTTTTCTAGGCCCCACTAGCCAATTAGTGGCACCAATCATAATTCTTGTAACAGTATTTACACCAATCATATATGTTGTCACAGTATTCTTAATAATTAAAAATTAAAATTTTTGTTAATTGTTGTTCTGAATCCTCAGTTTGCTCGTGCCATTGAATTGCACTTTCCTCCTGCCTTGCCAATTCTTGTAACAGTATATAAAAAAGTAAAAATCATAATTTTTGGGACTGTAAATATTCAGTCTCCTAGTGCCATTGAATTGCATTTTCCTCCTGCCTGCCAGCCTGTGTGACAGGCCGACTTTCAAAATATTTACACCAATCATATTTGTTGTCACAGTATTCTTAAAAATAAAAAATTAAAATTTTTGGTAATTGTTTTTCTGAATCCTCAGTTTGCTTGTGCCATTGAATTGCACTTTTCTCCTGCCTGCCAGCCTGTGTGCCAGGCCGACTTTCAAAATATTTACACCAATCATATTTGTTGTCACAGTATTCTAAATAATTAAAAATTATTTTTTTTTGTAATTGTTGTTCTGAATCCTCAGTTTGCTCGTGCCATTGAATTGCATTTTCCTCCTGCCTGCCAGCCTGTGTGCCAGGCCCAAATAGCCAATTATTGCCAGCAATCATATTTATTTTAACAGTATTGCAAAAATTGTCAATCATCACTGTTTTGAGTGTCAATCTGCATTCTACTAGTGCCCTTGAATTGCATTTTCCTACTGCCTGCCTGCCTGTGTGCCAGTCCCAACTAACCAATTAGTGCCACCAATCATATTTCTTTTAACAGGATTGGAATTATTGTTAATCATAACTGTTTTGACTGTGATTCTTCAGTCTCCTAGTGCCATTGAATTGCAGTTTCCTTTCTCCCAGCATGTGTGACAGACAGGCCCATTTTCCAACTAGTGTCAACAATCATATTTGTTGTCACAGTACTTTTTAATTTTTTTAAAAAATTAACAATTTGTGATTTTTAAAACATCTGTCTTTTTGGTTGTTGTCAGTCTCACAGCGTATACTGTGCCCACTTGCACAGTGCCACCACTCCTATTATTGGTGTTATAGTATTGTCAGTGTCCATTTTCAAAAAAATGACAGGCAGAGGCAGGCCACCCCACAGGTTCCGTGGTCGTGGTGCTGTGATTCCTTTAGACCCTTCAAATATGCACATTGTTCAGACGCCGTGTGCCAGGGGGGATGCGAAAAGTTCTGAGGAGGACCTAGTGGAATGGCTAACACAGGACACCCAATCTTCTTCAGCTTCCGCTGCTAGTCCTCCTAACCTTGACGCACCATCTATGTCCAGCTGTGCTTTGGGCAGTTCTCAAGTGACCAGTGCCACTCGCCCGCCTGTCGCCACCACCAACACTAGAACCACAGCCGCTTCACTTGATCTGTCACAGGAGTTATTGACACATCAGTTGGAAGAAATGATTGATGCGCAACCATCATTGACAGAGGATGTAGATAAAAGTGATCAGTCTCAGTCAAGCAGCATTACCGACATGGAGGTACGGTGTGATGATGATGATGTTGTACCCGCTGCTGCTTCCTTTCTTGATGTGTCAGATACAAGTGAAGCGGTTGATGATGATGTGTCGGTGGATGTCACGTGGGTGCCTGCTAGAAGAGAAGAAGAAGAGGGGGAAAGTTCAGATGGGGAGACAGAGAGGAGGAGAAGGAGGAGACGATTTTGAAGCATGGGGAGGTCATCTCAAGGAGCTAGTGGCACAGTCAGACAGCATGCATCAGCACCCGGGGTCAGCCAGACAGCACGCCGACGCCAATCAACGCATGCTGTTGGCACCACCAGAATGCCGTCATCACAGAGCTCAGCAGTGTGGCATTTTTTTGTGTGTCTGCCACTGACAACAGCGATGCCATTTGCAACCTGTGCCAAAAGAAACTGAGTCGTGGGAAGTCCAACACCCACCTAGGTACAACTGCTTTGCGAAGGCACATAGTCTCCCATCACAAAGGCCAATGGGAAGAACACATGAGTAGAAGCAGCACACAAAGTGAAAGCCGCCCTCTTCCTCCTGCTCCAGCATCTTCAGCCACATCAACCAGTGCTGTCCTCCTTGCCCCCTCTCAACCATCCTCCACTCAGTCTCTCTTACGTAGCAGTTCCTGGTCATCTGCCCACAGTCAGGTGTCTGTCAAGGACATGTTTGAGTGTAAGAAGCCAATTTCTCAAAGTCACCCCCTTGCCCGCCGTCTGACAGCTGGCTTGTCTGAACTCTTAGCCCGCCAGCTTTTACCATACAAGCTGGTGGAGTCTGATGCATTTAAAAAATTGTATCTATTGGGACGCCGCAGTGGAAGGTACCTGGCAGAAATTTATTTTCACAAAAGGCAATCCCAAACCTGTACTTTGTTGTGAGAAAGGAAGTTATGGCATGTCTGGCACACAGCGTTGGGGCAAGGGTCCATATGACCACGGATAGCTGGTCTGCAAAGCATGGTCAGGGCAGGTATATCACCTACACTGCGCATTGGGTAAACCTGCTGACTTCTGACAAGCATGGAATGCGTGGCTCTGCAGAAGAGTTGGTGACACCGCCACGACTTGCAGGCAGGCCTGCTGCTACCTCCTCTACTCCTCCTACTCCATCCTCTTCCCTAACCTCTTCCTCGGCTGAGTCCTCTTAAAATTCTGCTTCTTGCTCCACATCTATGGCACCCCCCCAGCTCCCCAGGTACTATGCAACATCCCGTGTACGGCAGTGTCACGCCGTCTTGGGGTTGACTTGCCTGAAAGCGGAGAGTCACACCGCACCAGCACTCCTGACCGCCTTGAACGCACAGGTGGATCAGTGGCTTACTCCGCACCAACTGGAGATTGGCAAGGTTGTTTCTGACAATGGAAGTAATTTGGTGGCGGCATTGAAATTGGGCAAGTTGACACATGTGCCGTGCATGGCACATGTGTGTAATCTAATTGTACAACGATTTGTCCATAAGTACCCAGGCTTACAGGACATCCTGAAGCAGGCCAGGAAGGTGTGTGGCCATTTCAGGCGTTCCTACACGGCCATGGCACACTTGTCCGATATCCAGCGTCGAAACAACCTGCCAGTGAGGCGCTTGATTTGCGACAGCCCGACACGGTGGAATTCAACACTCCTAATGTTTGACCACCTGCTCCAACAAGAAAAAGATGTTAATGAGTATTTGTATGACCGGGGTGCTAGGACAGCCTCTGGGGAGCTGGGGATATTTTTGCCAAATTACTGGACGCTCATGCGCAATACCTGTAGGCTCATGCATCCTTTTGAGGATGTGACAAACCTTGTCAGTCGCACCGAAGGCACCATCAGCGACATCATACCATTTGTTTTCTTCCTGGAGCGTGCCCTGCGAAGAGTGCTGGATCAGGCCGTAGATGAGCGTGAAGAGGAAGAGGAAGAGTTGTGGTGTCCATCACCCCCACAAACCTCCTTATCAGCATCGCTTGCTGGACCTGCGGCAACGCAGGAAGAGGGTTGTGAGGAAGAGGAGTCAGAGAACGAATGTGGCTTTGAGGAGGAGGAGGAGGAAGACAGAGCACAACAGGCATCCCAAGGTGCCCGTTGTTGTCACCTCTCTGGTACCCGTGGTGTTGTATGTGGCTGGGGGGAAGAAGATACCTTCAGTGAGATCAGTGAGGAGGAGGAACGGGACATGATTAGCTCGGCATCCAACCTTGTTCAAATGGGTTCTTTCATGCTGTCGTGCCTGTTGAGGGACCCTTGTATAAAAAAGCTGAAGGAGAATGACCTGTACTGGGTGTCCACGCTCCTCGACCCCCGGTATAAGCATAAAGTGCCTGAAATGTTACCAAATTCCCGCAAGTCGGAAAGGATGGAGCATTTTAAGAATAAATTAAAAACTATGCTTTACACAGTGTATAAGGGTGATGTCACAGCACCACGGGAATGTAACAGTGGAAGAGATGAAATTAATCCTCCTCCTCCCACGAACACGGCGGCAAGGACAGGACGTTTTCCTGGCGTCTTGTTGATGGAGGACATGCGTACTTTTTTAGCTCCCGTGCATCCCCAGAGCCTTTCGGGATCCAGCCTCAGAGAAAGACTCAACCGACAGGTAGCAGACTACCTAGCTTTAACTGCGGATCTTGACACTCTCAGGAGCGATGGACCCCTTGACTACTGGGTGTGCAGGCTTGACTTGTGGCCTGAGCTATCCCAATTTGCAATGGAACTTCTGGCCTGCCCCGCTTCAAGTGTCCTGTCCGAAAGGACTTTCAGTGCAGCAGGAGGTTTTGTCACTGAGAAGAGAAGTCGCCTACGTCAAAAAAGCCTTGAGTATCTCACTTTTATAAAAATGAATGAGGGCTGGATCCCAAAGGGACTGACATTGGGCGATACATTCGATTAAAAAAGGCCTGATGATGAGATGAGCTGGCTCGGGCTACAACTGGTACACAGGCTGGCCTTTTTTTTTTCTTATAAAGCCGGATGACTTGCTTGACTTATCCGCCTTTATAAATATTTTACAAACATCAATTTTTTTGGCCGCTGCTACAGCTTTGCTACAACATTACCCAAATTTTTCAGTCATTTGTACATTCCTAATTTTTCTGGCCTCTGCTGCTGCTCTGTGGGTACAAAACTCAAATAAAAAAATAAGGCACATAACAGTGATTAAACAACTTAACAGTGCACACCACTCACATCTGGTGGACCATTAAATTACACGCGCAGTGCCCCAAATGTAAAGTAGGAGGACCGACCAAGCATTTTTATCCGTCTCTTGGTTGCTCTAAATTATCTCCGTGTTCCATCTATGCCATACCTGTACTCTATTGTGCAAAAGGGTGGCATATGTGGTGTTTCATGCTGTTGTGCCTGTTGCGGGTCGTGGCCCATGGTATAAAAATGCTGAAGGAGAACAACCTGGAGTGGGTGTCCAAGCATGGTTTTTTGGGCAATTTAAAGTTTCCAAACAATTATCTCTGGGTTTCTAAAATCAATGCTGTAACAGTACTCTATTGTTCCAAAGGATGCCATATGTCCTCTTTACTGCTGTTGTTTCATATGCGGGTCCTGGACTCTCTTATAAAAAGGCTGAAGTAGAAAGAAGTGTCCTGGGTGTCTAATCGTTTTTTTGGTTCAATTTCCCGGTTGCAACAAATTATCTCCGGGTTTCTAAAATCAATGCTTTACCTGTACTCCATTGTTCAAAAGGATGCCATATGTCCTCTTTCCTGCTGGTGTTTCTGTTGAGGGTCCTGGACCCTGTTATAAAATGGCTGAAGCAGAAAGAAGTGTACTGTGTGTCCATCCAAACCTTTTTGTGATTCAAATTCCAGGTTGCAAAAAATTATCTCCCGGTTTCTAAAATCAATGCTTTACCTGTATTCTATTGTTCAAAAGGATGCCATATCATGTCCTCTTTCCTGCTGGTGTTTTGTTTGAGGGTCCTGGACCCTCTTATAAAAAGGCCTAAGGAGAAAGAAGTGTACTGGGTGTCTATTCAATGTTTTTTTTTTATTTCCCGGTTGCAACAAATTATCTCTGTGTTTCTAAAATGAATGCCTTTCCTGTAATCTATTTTTCAAAAGTATGACATATGTCCTCTTTCATGCTGTTGTTTCTGTTGAGGCTCCGGGACCCTCTTATAAAAAGGCCTAAGGATAAATAAGTGTACTGGGTGTCTAATCAATTTTTTTTTAGATTTCCCGGTTTCAACAAATTTTCTCTGGGTTTCTAAAATCAATGCTTTTCCTGTAATCTATTTTTCAAAAGGATGCAATATGTCCTCTTTCCTGATGGTGTTTTGTTTGAGGGTCCTGGAGCCTCTTCTAAAAAGGCCTAAGGAGAAAGAAGTGTACTGGGTATATAATCAATTTTTTTTTAGATTTCCCGGTTGCAACAAATCATTTCTGGGTTTCTAAAATCAATGCCCTTCCTGTAATCTATTTTTCAAAAGGATGCCATATGTCCTCTTTCATGCTGTTGTTTCTGTTGAGGGTCCTGGAGCCTCTGCTAAAAAGGCCTAAGGATAAATAAGTGTACTGGGTGTATAATCAATGTTTTTTTAGATTTCCTGGTTGCAACCAAATATCTCTGGGTTTCTAAAATCAATGCCTTTCCTGTAATCTATTTTTCAAAAGGATGCAATATGTCCTCTTTCCTGATGGTGTTTTGTTTGAGGGTCCTGGAGCCTCTGCTAAAAAGGCCTAAGGAGAAAGAAGTGTACTGGGTATATAATCAATTTTTTTTTAGATTTCCCGGTTGCAACAAATCATCCCTGGGTTTCTAAAATCAATGCCCTTCCTGTAATGTATTTTTCGTAAGGATGCCATATGTCCTCTTTCATGCTGTTGTTTCTGTTGAGGGTCCTGGAGCCTCTGCTAAAAAGGCCTAAGGATAAATAAGTCTACTGGGTGTATAATCAATTGTTTTTTAGATTTCCCGGTTGCAACCAAATATCTCTGGGTTTCTAAAATCAATGCCTTTCCTGTAATCTATTTTTCAAAAAGATGCAATATGTCCTCTTTCCTGATGCTGTTTTATTTGAGGGTCCTGGAGCCTCTTATAAAAAGGCCTAAGGAGAAAGAAGTGTACTGGGTTTCCATCAAATCATTTTTTTTATTTAAATTTCCATTAGCAACAAATTATCTCTGGATTTCTAAAATCAATGCCTTTCCTATAATCTTTTTTTCAAAAGGATGCTATATGTCCTCTTTCATTCTGTTGTTTCTGTTGAAGCTCTGGGACCCTCTTATAAAAAGGCCTAAGGAAAAAGAATTGTACTGGGTGTCTAATCAATGTTTTTTTAGATTTCACGGTTGCAACAAATTATCTATCGGTTTCTAAAATCAATGCCTTTCATGTAATCGATTTTTCAAAAGGATGCAATATGTCCTCTTTCCTGATGGGGTTTTGTTTGAGGGTCCTGGAGCCTCTGCTAAAAAGGACTAAGGAGAAAGAAGTGTACTGGGTGTCCATTGAATCATTTTTTTTATTCAAAATCCCTGTTGCAACAAATTATCTCCGGGTTTTTAAAATCAATGCCTTTCCTATAATCTTTTTTCAAAAGGATGCCATATGTCCTCTTTCCTGCTGCTGGTTTTGTTGAGGGTCCTGGAGCCTCTGCTAAAAAGGCCTAAGGATAAAGAAGTGTACTGGGTGTATATTCAATGTTTTTTTAGATTGCCCGGTTGCAAAAAATTATCTCTGGGTTTCTAAAATCATTGCCTTTCCTGTATTCTAATTTTTCAAAAGGATGCCATATGTCCTCTTTCATGCTGTCCCGTCTGTTGTTTCTGTTGAGGCTCCGGGACCCTCTTATAAAAAGGCCTAAGGATAAAGAAGTGTACTGGGTGTCCAATCAATGTTTGTTTCTATTTCCCTGTTCATATAAATTATCTCAGGGATTCTAAAATCATTGCCTTAAATGTAATCTATTGTTCAAAAGGATGACATATGTCCTCTTTCCTTTTTTTTTGTTTTATTTATTTTTCAGTATTTTAGTTTATTTTAGAAAATGTAATGCACTTATAGGTTCACTAAGATTATGACTTTGCACACTGCCATTTTCCATGCAGCATTTTGACATGTCGTGTGATATGACTAGAAGAATGGTATGTTTTGAATCTGCTGAGCATAATAATAATAATACAAAAAAAATTAATTTAACTTGCGTTACAAACTGAAGCATGACTTCAGGAGTCAGGCATGGTCCTAGGTAGTGGTTGTTAGCAGATTATTTTCACTGCAAATTGCAATTGCCACAGCATGTATAAAATGTGCGTCAACAGTCTCCAAATCTTACCTTTTTAATGCCAATTGATATTGCCACAGCTGGAACAACAGTAAATAACATGTGCGTCACCACAGTCTCTAATGCTGTTGTCAGATGTATACAAAAACACTGATAAAGTATTCCTTTCGGGGTGCAAAGCGATGGCTACCGGAACACTCCAGGAACTTCCCAAGACAATCGCTGTCTTGTGTTTCTGGTGATGTTGGAGACATCTGTGTAGTTTACAGGGAGGCCCAAAATCCTCTCCATCTCTGTGCACCACAGGACAGGATGTCCTTGTCATCCATAAGCACAGGAAATTGCTGGCATTTTCCTTGCTTCAAGAAGTTCAGCTTTTGTGGTGATAGTACAGACTTTAATAAACTTTGGTTTCCTACCATACTCAAGACAATCTTGTAGTTCAAGCTTCGACTTGCTGTTGGAAACAGTGGCCTGTCCATACCAGGAAGATGATTTAGACAGAAGTAACGAACTCTGCTTGCAGGTGACACATGTTTAGCGTCAATCATCAAAGGGGTTGCGTGCAGAATATGGCAGATGGCCCCTTATTCACATGTTTGTCCAGAGCCACAACATTTGCAAACAGCCAGAAGGAAGGTCAGTTCTCACCAGCCTTAAGTTGCGCTTCATTTACCAAATGCTGATATTCAAAAAATAGGCAAACATGGGGGCGGAGCCGGCAGCTTAACTAGCAAGACGTGCAGGGACAGAGCTCTGCTCCTAAAAAAGTTTACTTTGGCCTTTTCCACCAGCTAAGTGCAGCGAAACTGCCCTCAAACCACCTCAGACAATTTGTGTGGTCATCTGGAGCTGCCCCTTACCTTTTTTGGGGGCATTTTGAAGCGCAAATTTAGGCCGCCTGGGAGTACCGGAACGTTTCACAGGAAAGGCCGTGGCTGTGGCCTACATTGGCACTCGATTCTGGGCCTAGACTTGCAAAAATTCTCCTAACACCAGCAAACCCTCTGACCAACCCTCTGGATCAACATACACCCTAAAGGAGAGGGAAAATACTGATGGACAATCATTTTTTTTTCATTCCAGAAGTTGGGCAGACACAGTGATACCAGCAACATCCCACGTGGCAGTATGTGAGTAGAAAGTTGTTAGCCTCTGGTATAAGTGTTATACAACCTGTGCTTTTATCAACAATACAGCATATTGTCCTTGGTACCATAGACTATAGAATCTAACACATAAGGACTTTTATATATCAGTATATACCACTGCCCCACATGTGTTTTCCCTGCGTGGGTGCTCATTCAATAAAATATAAGCTGAAGATACTGTCTCATATGCAATAGCTGGATTGGTATTTACTGTGTTTCTCCCTTCAACTATGAACTGGAGATAAAAATTTGGATTGGTATTTAACGTAAATTGCATACAGTTTTGAACTCTAAGCTGCTCCTTGATGGTGGTGCCATTTAACTGTATCCTCTGAGAAGATTATTAATAACAATTAATTCTCAACAACTGCAAACTGAAGGTGTGTGCTCTATGCCATAAGTATACAACAGTCTATAAATTCCCTAAACAGGGCTAAAAAGGCCCTTATAGTCTCAACTATGTAAACCTGCAGGCAGTCTGGCGACAGGGGGAAGTAGTTAAGGGGGCCCGGTCCCTCTCCCTCTCTACTATGTCTTAAAACTTCCTTATCTGACAACTACTTTTTTTCTGGGTCTCTGCTCACTTATAATTGTATACACTTTATACAACCTGAGCGGGAATTATCCGCAAGCTTCTATTTACCATGCCACTGGGCTCTAGATGAAAGACTGTAAACCAAGCTGAATACAAAACGTCCATGTCTGATCATTTTAAGCCTAAATCTCAGGTGGATAGACAGCTAAGTTCAGAGTCCTTGAATATTCTTCTACCCACTGAAAGTGAGCTATTTGATCAGTATTCTCAGACAACGGGAGAACTTCCATCTACCATGGCGTCTGAAATTGTCAACACAATCACTCAAAAAATCACTAACCTTCAAGAATCTCTCACTAAAACTTTCAAAAGTTCCATAGCAGATCTGCAAAAGGATATAGGCACAATCAGCTAGAGAGTTGAGGCCTTGGAGTAAAAACAGGAGGATCTGACGGTAGAACAGGCACATCTCTCTAACCATTCTCATGTAGTGGTTGATATGCTGGACACAGTAGAAGCAAATATGGCTGATATTGAAGACGTTTCCTGCCGCAACAATCTCAGATTTTGGGGAATCTCTGAGGAAATCACTGCTGCCGACTTAGAATCTTTCTTAGCCGAATTCTGTGGTCACCTCAAATCACCACAGGCCACCTAGAGGGCGAAATATTCCATCCAAAAAGCCCAGAGATGTGATAGCCCGCTTTCATTTTTTCACATACAAAGAGCAGATTGCCAAGGCGATGTTTTCCAACCCTGCTTTACCAGAAAAATTCCGGGACATTCAAGTCTTTCCAGACTTCTCTCAATTTACTATCCAAAAAAGAGCCACATTCAGAGAGGTTACTAAAATCCTCCGACAGCAGGGAATTAAATACAGATGGGGGTCCCCAACAAAGCTCCTCATCCACAAAGATAACCACCCTTTGGCTGCTAACACCCCGGATAGAGCCTGTCAATATCTCAAAGAATGGGATGTACTTCATACACCGGGACCCAGGGGTCATCCTCCACCTCCAGGGGAGAAATCTCCTGCAACTCCAATGGCTGCTCCACTGAACTCTCAATCTACACTTATCAGGCCTGCTTCTGAGTGGCAACCTCTACCACAGAGATCACCTACTCATAAGACACCGTCTTTTGCCTCCAGTTTGCCTTCAGACTCTACTTCATCTTCTACGGCTGGTTTGTTCCGGCCGGATTCTCCTGCTCCAGATTCTGAGTGACTGATTAACCCAGGACGATAAGTATCCTAGTTTGTAAAAGGGGGGACTGTATTTTCCTTCTTGTGTTATTGCTTGGACCCATGTTTTTTTTTTTCCTGACAGGGTGGTTTGCAACTCCATAGACTGCTTATATTTAGACATAAAAATCCCCCTGGTCTTATACTTTGGGAACTTGTCCAGTCTCTCACCAGTCCATGGTCCCTAATGACTCTCCAAGACCTGTGGTCCACCAGGTGGTGGGAAGAGAGGAGTGGAGAGAAAGACAGGGGGGAAAGAAATGTATTGAGAAATGTACAAGTTCTACTTTTTGTGATGTGATGTATTTCATGTTCTAATTTAAATGCCAAGGTTTGAATTTAATGCTGATATGACCATGTAGCCCTTCCCCCCCTCCCCCCCCCCCTTTTTTTTTTCCTCCCCCCCCCCATTATTGATGTATAGACCATATCTTTACGCTCCCTCACTAGATGCTGCATATGCAGGACATACCAACATCCCACAGTTGACAAGGTTTGAACTTGAAGTTAACGCGATCATGTATGACATCCCCAGGGAGTAATCCCGTCTTCCCCTCCACCCCCCCCCCCCTTTTTTTTTTTTTTTTTTTCTCTCTTGTTATATGTTAGGTTGTAATGCATTGGCTTGTATGTGTTTATGCTCTTACGTAAGATATATAGTTCTATGTTCTGTCCGTTTATTTTATTGTACACTCACTAGTAACTGATTATTCTGGACTTATGACTTTTAGTCCATTCAGACAAAGGCCATAACCAACGATACCTACTAGGAGACCCACAGAAACGATGCCATAGAATATTACAACCTCAGTCATGTGATATATTTATAAGTCCACTCACTCCTGTCTAAATTCCTTAACCTAGGTTTTTAACTACTCTAGTAAACCTCCATATCCATCACGACAAACCCCTCAGGTTTTTTCTCTCACCATAAGCATGGGTCCGGGCCTACTTTCTCATGTTGATTGTCTCCCCCCTTACCCCTAATCTAACTAGTTAATTGTTTCCTACTTCTTAGTAAGGTTTTTGTCAGGAAGTTTTAGATTACATCTATGTTAAATACCCCGTAGCTGCTGGCTACCACGATTATTTACTTAAAAACTTAAGTAACCCCATCCAACAGGTTCCTGCCCCCCCCCCAGAATTGTAGTTTACATTGTAAACACGTGAACACAGATTCTAAATTCCTTCCTTGCTTCCCTACACTATTGGATAGTGTCCAGACTTGGTTTTATACTTGATGAGTACTTCATTTGCTGGTCCCTCCCTCCCTGAGGGAGTCTAGCTCTTGGATAACACATCTTCCTCTGTACTCTAATATTTTACCTTTCTTTCCCTGTTTCTCTCTCACCCCTCGCTTTTTCCCTTTGCCCCCGTCTTGGGGTCTTTCCCCCCCTTTTTTTTTTCCCCTCTCTCCTCTTCTCCCTCTCTTCCTTCCCTGAGCATTGTAAAATAGAAGAAAGCATACTATGGCGCTAACCTTCCTCACTCTGAATGTGAAGGGCCTGAACTCCCCCAACAAGCGCAGTCTGTTAAGAAACTTTCTTAAATCTCGTAATCCTGATGTAGTCTATTTGCAAGAGACTCATTGGTCGACTACACTTATGCCTATACTCAAGTTCTCGGATTACTCTGAAATATTCCATTCTACCTATAAAGACAAAACGAGAGGCGTCTTTATCCTGATCAATAAAAGGGTTGCGTTCCATTTAGTTCATGTGGAAAGGGATGAGGAGGGTCGTTTCCTTATCCTGATAGGGAAACTTAATGAACAATTGTTCACTCTAGTTAATGTATACAGTCCTAACCAAAGACAGGTTTCCTTCTTGAAAAGGACTCTCCTCCTAGCTGATAGACTGAAACAAGGCACCCTGGTCTTGGGGGGTGATTTTAACCTTGTCTGGGATCCTCTCTTAGACAAGAAAATCCCCACTAATAAACTGATTGATTCTTACACCATATCGGTGGCCCCGAAGTTTCAACATGTGATTGCACAACATTCTCTTTTTGATGTATGGCGGGCACACCATCCTGAAGCGAAAGATTTCACATACTTCTCAGCCTCTCATAGGTCCTATTCCAGGCTCGATTATTTTTTTGTTGATTCATGGACGCTGAACTCTATTAATGAGGCGCGTATACACTATTGTACTTGGTCAGATCACGATGCCGTCACATTCCAGGTGTATGGCCCGAGGGCATCTATAGATAGACCTCATTGGAGGTTCCCTCGGTTCTTGTGGAAGGATACTTACTTCCTACTGGAGCTTGAGGATGAAATCATTAAGTTCCTGTAAGACAATCGAGAGGGGCAAACGTCCCATCAGATTCGATTTGCAGCCTTGAAAGCTTACCTACGAGGTTTCTGCATTACTAAGGTGGCAGAATTACGTCGTACAAAGGGGGCTCCCTTGGGAAAGCTCCATTGCGACCTACGTGTGGCCGAAACACTAAATAGACAAAACCCTACCCAGGCACTCTCCATTGAGGTACAGAGTTTGAGAAGCCAGATCAAGGAGCTGGAATTACAGAGAATCCAAAATGCCCTCTCAGTTTTCAAACCACTACTTTACCATAAAAGTAATAGGGCGGATTTGCTTCTGGCCGGTAAATTGAGAAAGCGAGCAGCTACAGCAAGAATACCTTATATCACACAAGATGGAAAGAGAGTTTATGCCCCAGCTGACATAGGATCAGCCTTTGCCATGTTCTATGACAAATTATATAACATTTCCAAAAGTGAGCACCCTCGATCTGCCTCGATCACAGAAATTGGCGACTTCCTTCGAGGTCTCGACCTCCCGACACTTTCGGAGGAAGATGGAGAGTCTCTCCTGACACCGTTCACTGATAGTGAAATTTCACTACTTCTCAAGAATTTGAAAAATAACAAGGCCCCAGGACCATACGGTTTCCCTGGTGCTTTCTATAAGAGATTTTCGAAATTACTGACACCAGTGCTAGGGCAACTTTTTAACGAAATTAAATCAGATGGGCAAATATTGAGAGAAAACCTTGAGGCGTCAATTGTCGCTATCCCTAAACCAAATAAAGAAGTGACACTTTGCAGTAGTTATCGCCCAGTCTCGTTAATAAATGTCAATATGAAACACTATTCGAAACTCCTTGCAGACAGGCTAGTTAACCTACTACCCACCCTAATACAGTCGGACCAGGTCGGCTTTACTAAAGGCCGTCAGGGGCCGGACAACACCAGACGCTTAATTACGATATTCTCTGATGCCCGTAGGAACGGTACCCCACTGGTTGCCCTGTCCCTAGATGCTGAGAAAGCTTTCGACAGGGTATGGTGGGAATACCTATGGGAAGTTCTCAGAGTTTTCAACTTCCCTCCCCAAATCATTTTAGCCATTCAGGCCCTCTACACTTCCCCCCATGCTCGTATCAGGGGCCCAGGTTTTTGTTCGCCGGTAATAAATATTTCCAATGGCACCAGACAGGGGTGTCCCCTCTCTCCTTTAATCTTTTCCCTGGTGATGGAAACCTTTGCCCAAGCAATAGGTTTGTCAGATGGAATTACTGGCGTTCCATACCCGTCGCGCGAAGAAAAGATCGCCCTCTTTGCGGACGACGTGACCCTTCTATTGACTAACCCAGAGTCTTCGATCCCGAGGGTCTTTGACCTAATTGACAAATTTGGCTGGTATAGCTACTACAAGTCTAATGTTGCTAAGACTGAAGCATACGCCATGAACATTACCGCAGAGCGATTACGTGCACTGCAGGATAAATTTGAATTCCAGTGGTCTACAGAATGCCTAACTCACCTGGGCGTAATGTTCAGTGACAACGTAGACACTATGACCAAACTTAACTTTGATAAGTTGACGGCCGAAATTAAATCCTTGACGATATCATGGGACCATCGTGAGATTTCTTGGCTAGGCGTGTCCCTTCTCCCGAAGGCCTTATATCTATTCCGATGCCTCCCCTTCAATGTGCCTCATCGGATCCTTCAACAGATCCATAGAATTTTCCTCCGATATGTGTGGGGACACGGGATCCCCCAAATAGCATATAAAATTCTCCAGAGACCCTTCTCCAAGGGGGGTATTGCGTTTCCAAACATATATCTCTATTATGAAGCAACGAGACTCACACATATCACTGCATGGGGAGTAGAGACGGATAGACCAGGCTGGTATCACCTGAAACAACTAGCCCTGCCGGCAGATCTGGACCTCCGGGATGCCATCTGGGTACCTAAGCATGTGAACCTCTTAGCTAGGATCAATAATCCCATTGTCAGTCAATCTCTACGTATTTGGTATGAGCTTCGCCACAGACAGGGTGTTTCACCCTACCCTTCTCCTATTCAGAGCCTGAGGGGCCTACTGTGGAACTCACCAGAGATTCATTTTGAATTCTGGAAGAGTAAAGACATCACGAAGGTTTCTGATTTGTATCACTCGGGTACTCTTACTACGGCCTCACATTTAGCGGGACCCAGAGGGGAAAACCCGCTATGGTTCCGCTTCAAGAGCTTCAGAGTGCTCAGTATTGTCAAGGCAAGGAGATTCCCCATGACATCCCTCAGAGGGAAAACAGGGTGGGAATCTAGGTGGTGTATAGGAGGACTGAGATCCCGCCCCATTTCGTTCCACTACACCACGCTTCTTAATGACTGTACACCAGGTGTGCCGTGGCAGATATGTGCCGGGTGTCGTGAGCTCAACATTTCCATTTCTGAGGGCGACCTTGCTTATGCAATTACTCTTACTAAAAAGATGCTTCATTGTGTCACAGTCTTTGAAACATATATGAAAGGGGTGTTGAAGTGGTATAGAGTCCCAACCCGATTGGCAGCGATGTACCCGTCCTCAACCAGAGAGTGCTGGAGACGGTGTAACCGTGAGGGCTCTGACCTTCATGTGTGGTGGAGCTGTCTGAAGGTCACTTCCCTATGGAGAGAGGTTAAATTATTACTTAGCTCCATGAACCTGGATGTCCACTTGACACCTGAGATGGCTTTGCTCCACATTCTTCCGAAATCCTTTTCCTTGAACACCAAGAAGTTCTTAATTTACGTCCTGGCAGCGACCAAATTGTGCATAGCTCGGGCTTGGAAACAGACAGAGCCTCCAAATCTAAATGAGATCTGTGATGTGATAAATCACTTCGCTACCATGGAGAGATATGTCGCCGGAGAGAATAATACCCTGGACTCTTACTGGGAGACGTGGTCTGACTGGTTTGAACTCCGATAAATGAGACCCACCAGCAGCGCGATCTACTCCTGAAACGAGAGGAGAGAGTTCATGCAGCCCCTTTCCCCATTCCGCCTCCTTCCCTCACTCCTCCCTTCCCCCTCCCCCCCTTTTTTTTATTCTCTCTCTTCTTCTCTCTCTCCTTTTCTCTTCCTCCCCCCCTTTTTTTTTCTTTTCTCTTTATCTCGTTCTTTACCCTCTATATGAGGGAGATGTGTATAACCCCTATTTATCAAGTTGTCTGGAAAATTAGTACGTGGGCCCTGTTGGCTCACATTCTATTTGCTCCTTCCCTAGGGCCAAATAATGCCCGATATCTGATTTTTCTTTTCTTTCCTATTAGCTATTATGTGAATATACACTGTTGACACACCAGTTCTAATGTTTCTGAATATTTCAGTGAGTGAAATGTAAGTTTCCGTCAACCATGCATACAGCTATATTTTGTAATAAGATATGTTTTGATGTAATATTATATCAATATTACTGTACAGTGAATTTCTATTTAATAAAGAAAAATATTTATTAAAAAAAAAAAAAATAGACAAACAGTGCCTTAAAAAAGACATTTGCGATATGGATTCACCAGAGCAAGGTCATTGCAAGTACTTCCCACGATAACAAAATTAAAATGACACAACTCTGCAATCTTCCCCTTCACATTATTATTGTCACACTCCCTTGTACTCCTATGCCCAGCTCCCTGCTCTTGTTTTTGTTGAGGGTCCTGGAGCCTCTGCTAAAAAGGCCTATGGATAAAGAAGTGTACTGGGTGTCTATTCAATGTTTTTTTAGATTTCCCGGTTGCAACAAATTCTCTCTGTGTTTCTAAAATCAATGCCTTTCCTGTAATCTATTTTTCAAAAGGATGCCATATGTCCTCTTTCATGCTGTTGTTTCTGTTGAGGCTCCGGGACCCTCTGCTAAAAAGGCCTAAGGATAAATAAGTGTACTGGGTGTCCAATCAATGTTTTTTTCTATTTCCCGGTTCAGATAAATTATCTCTGGGATTCATAAATCAATGCCTTACCTGTAATCTATTATTCAAAAGGATGCCATATAATCAATGTTTTTTTCTATTTCCTGGTTCAGATAAATTATCTCTGGGATTCATAAATCAATGCCTTTCCTGTAATCTATTTTTCAAAAGGATGCCATATGTCCTCTTTCATGCTGTTGTTTCTGTTGAGGCTCCGGGACCCTCTTATAAAAAGGCCTAAGGATAAAGAAGTGTACTGGGTGTCCAATCAATGTTTTTTTCTATTTCCCGGTTCAGATAAATTATCTCTGGGATTCATAAATCAATGCCTTACCTGTAATCTATAATTCAAAAGGATGCCATATGTCCTCTTTCATGATGTTATTTCTGTTGAGGCTCCGGGAGCCTCTCATAAAAAGGCCTAAGGATAAAGAAGTGTACTGGGTGTCCAATCAATGTTTTTTTCTATTTCCAGGTTCATATAAATGATCTCTGGGATTCTAAAATCAATGCCTTAACTGTAATTAATTGTTCACAAGGATGCCATATGTCCTCTTTCATGCTGTTGTTTCTGTTGAGGCTCCGGGACCCTCTTATAAAAAGGCCTAAGGATAAAGAAGTGTACTGGGTGTCCAATCAATGTTTTTTTTTATTTCACAGTTACAAAAAAATTATCTATGGCTTTCTAAAATCTATACCTTACCTGTCATCTATTGTTCAAAAGGATGCCATATGTCCTCTTTCCTGCTGTTGTTTTTGTTGAGGGTCCTTAAAACTATTCTAAAAAGGCTGAAGGAGAACCACCTGTACTGTACTGGTTGTCCAATCATGTTTTTGTTTTCAATTTCACGGTTCATAATAAATATTGCCGTGTAACTAAAATCAATGCCATACCTGTACTCTGTTGTTCAAAAGGATGGCATATGTGGTGTTTCATTCTGTTGTGGTTGTTGAAGGTCGTGGCCGTGGGACAGCATATAAAACGGCTGAAGGAGAACAACCTGTACAGCCTTGCTCCTCTTTTTAGGCAGGCCAGCTCTTTGCATACATGCCCACAAACTCTGTAATGCATGCCTCTTTTAGGGAGAGGTGCAGCCATAATACAGGGTCAGAACCTCTGCCTGCAACTGTTATACTCGATTTTGCAAAAGGAAGTAAGCTTACCATGGTTCCCTGCATGCACGTATTGTTATATTTTGGTGAGGGTAATCTTGATGGCCATGTAGACCACCACCGAGAGTCCTGGAAGTAACAGGGATGAGATGAAAGTGCTAAGAATAGTACTACTTAAAACAACCGAGTTAGCCATGGGTGTTAATCCAAGACCGCTTGGCTTTATTTTTGTTTTGGGTGCGGCTAATCATGCAGGCCATATAGAGCTGCCACCATTCGATGTTGCATCAGGTATTAAACTTATAAGAACAGAACTACCAAAATACAGCCAATGAAGGGCCTTATGAACACTGAGCCAAGGTTGGATTGTAGTATTTGGTTAGGCTAATCATGATGGCCATGTAGACCCACCACCGAGAGTCCTGGAAGTAACAGGGATGATGAGATGAAAGTGCTAAGAATAGTACTAATTGAAACAACCGAGTTAGCCATGGGTGTTAATCCAAGACCGCTAGGCTTTTTTTTGGCTTTGGGTGCGGCTAATCATGCAGGCCATATAGAGCTGCCACCATTTGGTGTTGTATCAGGTATTAAACTTATAAGAACAGAACTTCCAAAATACAGCCAATGAAGGGCCTTATGAAGACTGAGCCAAGGTTGGATTGTAGTATTTGGTTAGGCTAATCATGATGGCCATGTAGACCACCACCGAGAGTCCTGAAAGTAACAGGGATGAGATGAAAGTGCTAAGAATAGTACTACTTTAAACAACCGAGTTAGCCATGGGTCATAATCCAAGACCGCTTGGATTTATTTTTGTTTTGGGTGCGGCTAATCATGCAGGCCACCATTCGGTGTTGTATCAGCTATTAAAATAATAAGAACTGTACTATCAAAATACAGCCAATGAAGGGCCTATGAAGACTGAGCAAAGGTTGGATTGTAGTATTTTGTTCGGCTAATCATGATGGCCATGTAGACCACCCGTAACAGGGATGAAAGTGCAAAGAATAGTACTAATTGAAACAACCGAGTTAGCCATGGGTGTTAGTCTAAGACCACTCTGCTTTTTTTTTGGGTTTGGGTGCAGCTAATCATGAAGGCCAGATAGACCTGACACCATTTGGTGTTGTAACAGGTATTAAACTGCAAAGAACAGTACTACTTAACACAACCTACTTACCATGTGTCCCAGAGCATATGTTTGGTTATTATATTTTGTAAGGGTAATCATGCAGGCCATATAGACCTCCACCGATAGGGTGAGTATGAGTAATAGCTATTAAAATGCTAAGGACATTACTAATTTACACAACATATTTACCATGGGTCGCAGACCAAGAGCAGATGTCTTATTATTATATTTTGTATGGGTAATCATCCAGGCCGTATAGACCTCACCAAATAGGGCTAAGAATGGTAGTACTTAAAACACAACCTAGTTAAAATGGATACCAGACCACATGTCTTATTATTAGATTTTTCAAGGTAATCAGGCAGGCCATATAGACCACCCCCGATAGGGGGTGTAACAGGGATTAAAGTGCTAAGAAAAGTACTAATTAACACAAGCTAGTTATCATGGGTCCAACACAGTGTGTCTTGATGTTATACTTTTTCAGGGTAATCATGCAGGCCATATAGACCTCCCTTGATAGGGGGAGTAACAGGGATTACAGTTATAAGAATAGTACTACTTAAACACAACCTAATTACCATGGGTCCAAGACCAGATGTTTTCTTATTATACTTTGTCAGGCTAATCATGCAGGCCATATAGAGCTCCAACAAAAGGGGGGGGGGGGTAAGAGGGATTCAAGTGATAAGAAAAGTTTTACTTAACACAACAAAATTACCGTAACCCTTACACTACCTGATAGATACGACATCATAACTGATGTTTTAAAGCACGTTACTGCAAACAATTTGGGAATGTTAGTTGATTTAGGCCCTTTATGGGTTAAAAGCAGACTCTATTGTGGCCAGAAAGAGTCCTTGTAGGTTTTAAAGTTCGCCTGCCTATTGAAGTCAATGGCGGTTCGCGGGTTCATGAACAATACCGGAAGTTCGAGTCCGCCGTTCGCGAGACCAGTGAGTGCCTTCCTTCATCCTGTATATTTACCTGCTGGCACCCTGGCACTAAGGATTTTGAAAGTGGAAGTGCTCTCTATCAACATATATATATATATATATATATATATATATATATATATATATAAAATTCATCCTGCAGGCTCTGCAGTCACTTGCGATCAACAACTGCCCAGGGTGCATTCAAAGCGTATTGACAAAAAAGGTATAAGGGAAGCACTTGCCAGGTCTTGTATTATAACAATGAAATTTATTAAATCAGTGACGTTTCGGAGCTATTAACTCCGTCTTCAGACCATAAAACAAACAATCACATAACTGACTCTTTTATCCCTTCACCAAGTCACCCTGCCGAAATCCAGAAAACCCCTGGTGTCCTAGTCGCAACACTGCGCAGGTGCTGCCCATTGCCCTGGTAACCAGCCACGGCGTCTCTAAAAAATGTTTTCAGAACAGAGGAAAAATTAGCATAATATACCATACACAGCGTAGCGATATTCACTATAACATCCTATTTGCCTAAACAACTTTTTAGTGTATTTCTAAGGCATATTAGTAATGAAAATATAAAATTTTAAACATGTAAAATACTGGCAAGAGCGCTAATTGTTAATACTGAAGGCAAGATCCTACTTTCTAGAATTGGAAACTAGACTCTAAGGGGAAGGGAGCCAAAATAACAGCTACAGGGAGTGCAGAATTATTAGGCAAGTTGTATTTTTGATGATTAATTGTATTATTGAACAGCAACCATGTTCTCAATGAACCCAAAAAACTCATTAAGATCAAAGCTGAATATTTTTGGAAGTAGTTTTTAGTTTGTTTTTAGTTATAGCTATTTTAGGGGGATATCTGTGTGTGCAGGTGACTATTACTGTGCATAATTATTAGGCAACTTAACAAAAAAACAAATATATACCCATTTCAATTATTTATTTTTACCAGTGAAACCAATATAACATCTCAACATTCACAAATATACATTTCTGACATTCAAAAACAAATCAGTGACCAATATAGCCACCTTTCTTTGCAAGGACACTCAAAAGCCTGCCATCCATAGATTCTGTCAGTGTTTTGATCTGTTCACCATCAACATTGCGTGCAGCAGCAACCACAGCCTCCCAGACACTGTTCAGAGAGGTGTACTGTTTTCCCTCCTTGTAAATCTCACATTTGATGATGGACCACAGGTTCTCAATGGGGTTCAGATCAGGTGAACAAGGAGGCCATGTCATTAGATTTTCTTCTTTTATACCCTTTCTTGCCAGCCACGCTGTGGAGTACTTGGACGCGTGTGATGGAGCATTGTCCTGCATGAAAATCATGTTTTTCTTGAAGGATGCAGACTTCTTCCTGTACCACTGCTTGAAGAAGGTGTCTTCCAGAAACTGGCAGTAGGACTGGGAGTTAAGCTTGACTCCATCCTCAACCCGAAAAGGCCCCACAAGCTCATCTTTGATGATACCAGCCCAAACCAGTACTCCACCTCCACCTTGCTGGCGTCTGAGTCGGACTGGAGCTTTCTGCCCTTTACCAATCGAGCCACGGGCCCATCCATCTGGCCCATCAAGACTCACTCTCATTTCATCAGTCCATAAAACCTTAGAAAAATCAGTCTTGAGATATTTCTTGGCCCAGTCTTGACGTTTCAGCTTGTGTGTCTTGTTCAGTGGTGGTCGTCTTTCAGCCTTTCTTACCTTGGCCATGTCTCTGAGTATTGCACACCTTGTGCTTTTGGGCACTCCAGTGATGTTGCAGCTCTGAAATATGGCCAAACTGGTGGCAAGTGGCATCTTGGCAGCTGCACGCTTGACTTTTCTCAGTTCATGGGCAGTTATTTTGCGCCTTGGTTTTTCCACACGCTTCTTGCGACCCTGTTGACTATTTTGAATGAAACGCTTGATTGTTCGATGATCACGCTTCAGAAGCTTTGCAATTTTAAGAGTGCTGCATCCCTCTGCAAGATATCTCACTATTTTTGACTTTTCTGAGCCTGTCAAGTCCTTCTTTTGACCCATTTTGCCAAAGGAAAGGAAGTTGCCTAATAATTATGCACACCTGATATAGGGTGTTGATGTCATTAGACCACACCCCTTCTCATTACAGAGATGCACATCACCTAATATGCTTAATTGGTAGTAGGCTTTCGAGCCTATACAGCTTGGAGTAAGACAACATGCATAAAGAGGATGATGTGGTCAAAATACTCATTTGCCTAATAATTCTGCACTCCCTGTATATGCAAATCCTATTAAAAATATTTCTATTAACAGACCACCATCAACTACTAGGGGCCAATGATTAGTTATAACAGATAATGCAAGAGGAATGGCCATGCTGTCTCGGATCTGAGATATGTGATCATAGATCACATTCCCCCTATTACTAGAGGGGGGATAGGGGTAGGATGTTGTTGCAGTGCGAGTCAAGGTGAATATTCAATCTGGATACTATGGTGCCCAGAGGTTTGAATACCCATCTTGACTGGCATTGTTTCTTATAAATAATCCTCTTGCATTGTCTGTTATAACTAATCATTGGCCCCTAGTAGTTGATGGTGGTCTGGTAATAGAAATATTTTTAATAGGATTTGCATATAGCTGTTATTTTGGGTCTGGATTCCAGTGACAGCCAGTTTAGTTCTTTTAGCATGTCCCCATGGTGGGGCCTGTAGTTACATTGTAGCACAAAGTGGCAGAACAAGTTATACTATATATATATATATATATATATTTATACACACAAAAAACAGGCCCACTTATAGGGAACAAATGAGTTCTTTTAAATAAAGAAAGTGTGTCGCAGGACCAGGAGAGGTGGAGAAAACATAACAAATACATAGAGAGAGAGGGAGAAGACTGTACCCTGTAAGTCAGAAAAAGACAAGAGAATGTGACAAAATAATTGAGAGGAGAAAAGTGGTAAATTTGCCCCCCCCCCCCCAAAAAAAACAAAAACAAAAAAACCACTTACTGAATCTCAGGCTGAAGTTCTGGGTAAAGGACCTACAAATAAGTGTGACAAATTTACCATAACCAAAGATGTTCATCTTTTTGCAAGAACAGTAGTTTTATCAACTTTTTAAGCTGTGAAAGCCGCTTCGAGGCCCCAGCATTTCATCCTCACACAAATGAGCCTAAAACGCTGTTAAGTAACACAATCTTAAGACCGCTGCTACTTAACCTGTCTGCTCATGCATAGCCAGTTGCAGTGGCTTGTGCAATGCTACACAACAGTGAGGTAAGGCAGGCAGGTTCACAGTAGTGAACCTTGTCCGTCCAGCCTTTAATAAATTAGGCCCTATGGATCAATGGTCTCAGGTTATTAAAAGCCAGGTGGCCAGGGTTTGCTCCCAGGAACCTGTCTGCCTGGCTTCATGGCAATTGGGCAGCACTTCCCACATTTAACACTGCACAAGCCACTGCTTGTTCAATGCTGCCCTCTGCTTGTGTGCAGCCAATCGCATGTGAGCAGGAGCTCTCAGTCTTAACTCATATTTAGCTATGTCAACATTTTGTGAATCATGGTTACTTTACCTCATCTGATGTTACTCTATACTTTCCTATACTCCTAGTGATCTTATAAGGAGTGAAGATAAATTTAAACAATCGGGTGTTTTAAGCTAGATTGTTTTGGGTGATATAACAACACCATGTATAAGATCAGTGATGCCATGGAGACATAAAACACATCTGATAGAGTACAGCTTGTGGCCCACTTTTTGCACCATCCACTTTCTCTCACACCCATGTTTTTATGAGAATCCTATACTATAAAAGGCCAAGTGTGTTTGTCCGAAGCTGTCATGCGCAGTAGAGACAGCACGAGGACAAACACACCTGGCCTAAGTCCCTACCTGTTCTGCCGACTGCGCCGAGCAGAAGTGGGCGTGGCCGAGCGTGAAGTGGGCGGAGCCTAACGCGAAGGCCCGTGAAGGGGGCGGAGCCTAGCGTGAAGGCCCGTGAAGGGCCGTGGAGAGAGCTCAAACAGCTCAAGAGATGGTGGAGAGATGTGGAGAGATGTGGGGAGAGGGGGGGGAGATGGGGAGAGGGGGGGAGATGGGGAGAGGGGGGGGGGAGATGGGGAGAGGGGGGGGAGATGGGGAGAGGGGGGGGAGATGTGGAGTGAGGGGGGAGATGTGGAGTGAGGGGGAAGATGTGGAGAGAAGGGAGAGATGTGCGGAGATGTGGAGAGATGTGGGGAGAGGAGGGAGATGTGGAGAGATGGGGGAGGTGTGGAGAGAGGGGAGAGATGTGGGGAGATGTGGAGAGAGGGGGGAGATGTGGAGAGAGGGGGGAGATGTAGAGAGAGGGAGATGTGGAGAGAGGGGAGAGATGTGGGGAGATGTGGAGAGATGTGGGGAGAGGGGGGAGATGTGGAGTGAGGGGGGAGATGTGGAGTGAGGGGGGAGATGTGGAGAGAGGGGAGAGATGTGGGGAGATGTGGAGAGAGGGGGGAGATGTGGAGAGAGGGGGGAGATGTGGAGAGAGGGGGGAGAGACAGGGGGAGAGAGAGACAGAGAGAGAGAGAGAGGAGAGAGAGGGGGGGGAGAGAGAGAGGGGGGGGAGAGAGAGAGAGAGAGAGAGAGAGAGGGGGGGAGAGAGAGAGAGGGGGGAGGGGGAGAGAGAGAGGGGGGAGAGGGAGAGAGAGACAGAGGGAGAGAGATAGAGAGAGAGGGGAGAGAGATAGAGAGAGAGGGGAGAGAGAAAGAGGGGAGATGTGGACAGAAAAAGAGAGAGGGGGGCAATAGAGAGAGGGGAGTGAGAGAGACAGAGGGGAGAGAGAGAGAGAGAGAGAGAGACAGAGGGGGGAGAGAGAGGAGGAGAGAGAGAGGAGGAGAGAGAGAGAGAGAGGGGAGAGAGAGAGAGAGGGGAGAGAGAGAGAGGGGAGAGAGAGAGGGGGGGGGAGGGGAGAGAGAGAGGGGAGAGAGATAGAGAGAGAGAGGGGGGAGATAGAGGGGCAAGAGAGAGAGAGAGAGGGGGAGAGAGAGAGGAGAGAGAGGGGGAGAAAGAGAGAAAGAGAGAGAGGAGAGAGAGAGAGAGAGAGAGAGAGGGGAGAGAGAGGGGAGAGAGAGAGAGGGGGGAGAGAGAGAGGGGGGAGAGAGAGAGAGGGGGAGAGAGAGAAAGGGGGGAGGAGTATAAAATGGACGTAGCTGACATTGAGATAGAGAGAGGGGAGAGAGAGAAAGGGGGGAGAGAGAGGGGAGAGAGAGAGAGAGAGAGAGGAGAGAGAAAGGGGGGAGAGAGAGGGGAGCGAGAGAGAGAGGGGGGAGCGAGAGAGAGAGATAGGGGGAGAGAGTGCAAAAGAGAGGGGGGAGAGAGAGAAAGCAAAAGAGAGTGGGAGGGAGAGAACGCCAGGGGTGGGACCACTGTACTGCAAAAAATGGCCCGTGTGAACGGGCTGTAGGACTAGTATATCAATAAAAGAACTGTTTTTACTTACATTTTATTTGAACTTAGAGGAGTGTGCAGATCTGTGATTCTGACCTGGATAGTTATACATCATGGGGGGAGTTTCCTATTGTACCCAGGATTGATCTTACCATAGGCCAGTGCTGTAGCAGAAGAACGTAATGGAGATTTCAGCTTGAGAACACCGGTTAACAATTCATTAGAATTAAGATATAGAAATCTCTTTCTGAAAAATATTTTTTATTTTTTTTAAGGGTCAAACTACTCCAGAATTGTTATTGTTTAAAAAGATAGTTAATTCTATAATTGCCTACTCCCCAGTTTTGCATAACCAACATGGTTAAATATACTTTTTACCTCAGTGTTAACATTTTATCTAAGCCTCTGCAGACTAACCCCTAATTTCAGTTCTTTTGACAGACTTGCATTTTAGCCAATCAGTGCTGTCTCATAAATAACTCCACTAGAGTGCGTACAATGTTATCTATATAGCACACATGAACTAGCACTGTCTAGCTGTAAAAACAGTCAAACTGTACTGAGATAAGAGGTAGCCTTTTTATATGCTTAGAAATTAGCATATGAGCCTACCTAGGTTTACCTTTCAACAAAGAATACCAAGAGAACAAACAAATTTGAAGATAAAAGTAAATTGGAAAGTGGTTTAAAATTGCATGCCCTATACAAATCATGAAAGTGTAATTTTGACTAGACTTTCCCTTCAATTTGTACTAGCATTTTCATGATTATCAGTTTCAGTGCAGTCTCATTTTCAAAAGCGTGATTTCCATTGGCACATCTTTGTGATTGGAATGTAACTGTTTGCTCTTCCCTCTTGATTTTAGGCCTTTTACAATGGTTATTTTAAAAAAAATGAGAAGTAAAACAAAATTGTGTTTTTAAGAATCTTGAAATAAAGTATCCAGAACCTTGTGTCCTTGCATAATTTCTATTACTGTAAGAAGATGGAGACACATCTCATTCTCTAGAGTGAGGTTCTCAGTTTTGGTGGCTACATTATAGCAATGAATTAACAGTATGAAAACGACTGAAATCCAGTTCTAGAATATGCGGTAAGTTGTGGCTACTTTCTTCTAAATAGAAACTTATTTCCCACAGTGTTCTGATGATTTCTGTGTACATCTTACTAAGGGCCAGATTACAAGTAGAGCGGTATTTTAATGCTCCCGCTTGAGCATTAACTCTGCTAGAGGTAAGTTTGCATGCATCGGGCAGCACTCGTATTATAAGTTGAAAGTAAAGAGTTTTCGCTCGCAGGCTAACCCGACACATGTAAAAAGCTGAACTTAGAATGTCACACGTAATATTACATATTCCCCCCATAAAAGTCAACTGAGCAAAAAAGTGGAAAAAACTAACAACCTAGTCAAGCACAAACCCGATTGCACATTCTCAAGTGTGCTAATCTGACATGAAAATATGAATATTTCACATTCCCATGTTCTTCACATAGAAGAACATGTTCTATTTATTCATAAATACATATTTATATATATATATATATATATATATATATATATATATATACAGTATATCTGATGGTATTTTGCACAAATACATATGTATACCTATATAAGTAGATTATTTTATATAGGTATATAGAGATATATAGGAATATATATTTATAAATACATAGAACAAATTCTGCTATGTGTAGAACATTGGAATGTAAAATATGTACACTACAAACACAGTTTTAAATTAAATATGAATATTAAAGAAATATGTTTTAACATGTTTTCATCTACTTAACTGCAAAGGGCTCCAATGCACTATATATATAACTAGTTTTATCACCACTAAGTATATTTCAATTACCATTTGAAAGCAGTGTTTTTAGGACCAAAATACACTGCAAACAGTGCACGGTAGTGGTAAAATAATAAATATAAGCAAAAGAAGAAACAAGACCACTATTTTCCAGCACCAGGTTATTTACTGCTAATCAATATCTTAAAAAGACTATTAAAGCAGAAAATGACACAATAGCCTTTCAACATGTAAATCAAATGTCCAACAACATCAAAATCACAGTTCATAGCAGCAGAGGTAATCCTTTCACTCCAAATTGAAATACTGTGGCCATTCTTAATTTCTGCTCACAATTTCAATGTATCCCATCAAGAGTGCAATACTTGTATTGCAAGACTGTATTCCTGGGTTGTACGGCCATCCAATGGTATTAACATATACCTTTGTGAGCCTAACGGTGCTGCAATGCATTCAGCCCGTAGTCCATACTCACATGACCACCAAAGGCTCATCAGTATTCAGCCCACTTTCAGGACCTTGATGGATATGTATGTAACTTGGAAGAAATGCGGCCATTATATCCAGACATTCCAGTGTTCATATGCAAGATGAAGACATATTAGTTTAAAAACACGCCTTAAGGAGTGATAAAGTCAACTGCTGCAGTGAGCTGTTTAACAGCATCAGCGGTAAACTGCTGATACCACCGCCGATTACCAAACAGCTATGCGCGTTTCACCTTCGTTACACAAGGCATCATCCGGTTTGAAGATTTGAGTAATGAAGGTATAGCTATTTGGTAATCGGCGGTAGTATCAGCTGTTCAACGCCGAAGTTGTTTCACAGCTCACTGCAGCAGTTGACTTCTTCACTTTCAGTATTTCTCCCATGCTTAAAATTATTTCTTGTATTTTCCCCAACTCCTTGGTACATTATTTTTTATATATCTACTCAATTGTTAGATTTAGAAAATGAATATATTACAGGTACAAATCCCCAGATCTGGAATCCCATAATCCAGAATTATTCTGAAATCAAATTTTTTTTTAGATATAATTATTAAAAATTACCCTTTTCTCTTCTAGTAAGTCATAATATTTTCTGCCTACATCTTTGGTTTGTTTGTTTTTTATGTTCTAAAATACAAATGATAGTCAATATTTATTTAAAACAACTATTACCTTTCTGATTACAGTGCTGTATTATTTTTCTTATGGTACTATACATAAAAAAGTATTTAAAATTAAATTAAACTATCTTTAGGTTGCATGTATAAGTTGTATTTTGACATGCAAATATTGCCTACATTAAATAATACATTGTTGTTTAAATATACATATATTCTGAAATCCAAACTATTCCAAACTATTTCAAAATCCAACCTTTTTTTGGTACCGAGCACTTTTTTTGGTTAAAAAAGTGTTTTATGTTAAGTCGCATTATCTGGGGTTCTATGTGTGAAGTCTATAATCTACCGATTATTGCATCAATCCTACACTCTTCAGCTACATAATATCCTGAATCAGCTAGAGCAAGAAGTGAGAAGCCAAACAATCCTAACTATGCTGTGCTAGCAACCACGGGATCCAAAACTAGGCCGCGACTACGGATCACTAGTCCCGACTCCAGGAGTATAAAATGGACGTAGCTGACATTGAAACAGAGACAGTGCTTAAACTACTTGACCACTGTTTTGCAGATCTTAAATTCAGCCTATCCCTGTTCTCGTTGCTAGCAAGTGAGAGGCTACCGATTCTTGAGATTGAAGACAAAGACCAGCAGACCCAGCCAACTCGTTTTGTGCACACACAGAGGAGCAAAGACCCAACACTGGGGATAGCTCACAAAAGATGCAAGAAGTCACAACTATTACAGCCCTCAAGGGAGTCAACGTTAGAAAATAAAAAGAAACTAGGTCTCATACTACCTGGTCCCTCATTCTGGAAGATAATAGCCAAACCGGTGAAAGTGTCTGCTGTAAATCGGAGAAGGCACCCTCCGGGTGCGATGTGGACACTCCTTAAAAAAATATCAAGCTGCTGGCTGGAGAGAGCTTTATGGATACGCAGCAGAGCTAGGGGATCTCAGATTCTCTTGATACGGAGACCAACACCAGCGGATGAGCTCAATACTGGTGACTTCAGCTTGGCCGGCCCTGCAGCTCACTACGATCATCCTAGTACAAGAGGCTCGCCAGAGCAGATATCACAGGAGTCCAGGGTATATGTAAGAGCTGAGATCGATAAGACAGGTGTCGGCTAACTTTCTCTTACAAACTGCCCCATTTAAATTCACTTAGTGAAAGTGTCTGGAATCAACCTGAATACTGTTCTCCATGCTGAACTGTAAGCTCCAGTTTAGTTAAGTTCTTCACCATTGGGTCTTCAATCTGGGAAAATTACCCACATGACGCTGTTAAGCTGATACATAAAATATTAATCCCTATACCTCATTGACTGAGGGTTTGATCCAGATCACACACTGTAACTGAATTTCCTGATTCGCATAAAAATGTTTATGATGGTTATTATGTTTGTATGAGTGTAAGGTTATAAATATCAGTACACCTAACTTTGCAAGAAATGACCTTCAGCTATAGCATCCATTAGCAAGCAATGGTATATAATGATTCATTATGTTTGAAGACTAGTGATGTCGTGAACTTAAAATTTTCCGTTCGCGAACGGCGAACGCGAACTTCCGCAAATGTTCGCAAACGGGCGAACTGGGCGAACCGCCATTGACTTCAATAGGCAGGCGAATTTTAAAACCCACAGGGACTCTTTCTGGCCACAATAGTGATGGAAAAGTTGTTTCAAGGGTACTAACACCTGGACTGTGGCATGCCGGATGGGGATCCATGGCAAAACTCCTACGTAAAATTACATAGTTGATACAGAGTCTGGTTTTAATCCATAAAGGGCATAAATCACCTAACATTCCTAAATTGTTTGGAATAACATGCTTTAAAACATCTGGTATGATGTTGTATCGATCAGGTAGTGTAAGGGTTACGCCCGCTTCACAGTGACAGACCAAACTCCCCATTTAACGCACCGCAAACAACCGCAAACAGTCGATTTGCACAACCGCAAACTCCCCATTTGTAGTTAGATTACACTAGCAGACTGATGTTTCACAGTCAAAAAAGTTTTTTTTTTTTTAAATTTACAGTACTGTTACACCAGATATGAGTGGTGGCACTGGGCAAGTGGGCCTGGCACACACGCTGGCAGGCAGGCAACTGCAATTAGATTACACTAGCAGACTGATGTTTCACAGTCAAAAAAGTATTTTTTTTAAATTTACACTACTGTTACACCAGATATGAGTGGTGGCACTGGGCAAGTGGGTCTGGCACACACGCTGGCAGGCAGGCAACTGAAATTAGATTACACTAGCAGACTGATGTTTCACAGTCAAAAAAGTTTTTTTTTTTTAAATTTACACTACTGTTACACCAGATATGAGTGGTGGCACTGGGCAAGTGGGCCTGGCACACACGCTGGCAGGCAGGCAACTGCAATTAGATTACACTAGAAGACTGATGTTTCACAGTCAAAAACTTTTTTTTTTTTAAATTTACACTACTATTACACCAGATATGAGTGGTGGCACTGGGCAAGTGGCTTGGCAGGCAAGCAAATGCAATTAGATTACACAGGGAAAAAAATGATGTTCTAGCCCTAAAAAGGGCTTTTTGGGGTGCTGTCCTTACAGCAGAGATCAGATGAGTCCTTCAGGACTGTAGTGGACACTGAATACACTAGCCTAGCTATCAATTTCCCTATAAAATCACCAGCAGCTACACTGTCCCTCCTCTCACTAAGAAAGCAGCTTCCGAATGAATCTAAAATGGCTGCTGTCCAGGAGCTGGGAGGGTCTGGGAGGGAGAATCTGCTGCTGATTGGCTGGAATGTGTCTGCAGACTGTGAGATACAGGGTCAAAGTTTACTCAATGATGACGAATAGGGGGCGGATCGAACATCGCATATGTTCGCCCGTCACGGCGAACGCGAACAAGCTATGTTCGCTGGTAACTGTTCGCCAGCTAACTATTCGCGACATCACTATTGAAGACCTGGCTCAGCTAACACATTTTGATCCAGCTTCCAATACCACAGATACATGTTTGATATGTTAATATATGTCTCGTTTCTAAAATTTTGACTGAGGGTCTGATTCAGATAACACACTGTAACTGAGTCTCCTGAACTGCATAGAAATGTTTATGATGGTTAGTTTGTTTGTATGCATGTAAGGTTATAAATATTAGTACACCTAACTTCGCAAGAAATGGATTAGGATATATAGGAGCGCCAATGGCTTAGATATACCACAGGAAATAAAAAATAGAAAGTCAAAATAGTCTCCAATAATTTCTATGTTCCAAAGTCAACCAAATATTTAATATATAAATCCAATATAATTCTGATCTCCAGAATCATAAAAACACAAAATACAATAAAAACACAAAATACATATAGCGAAGTTTAAAATACAATAAATGATTTAAAATACAACAAATAACTGATTGATTCTAATCCGGTTAGTTAAACTGGATAACCAATATCTAATGTCCCAGTTTACGTGAGTCCTCTTAAAAACCTTCTAGTAAGTACTTAGTTTTGTTTATCAAATACACGTGCAAATAAACCTGGTGTTCAATAAATGATATAATGATAACTCAATGGTTCTTATCGGAATGATAAGGTCACTAATAAAGTGATACGAGACCCACTAATAGGTCAACAGTGCATATAAATTTTGCAACATTTAAATCGTGTGAAAAATCAAAGGAAAAAAGGATACAATGTGTTGGGTTCCTTAAACTGTCAAATAAACCATATTATGGATTTGTGGAATATGACACACAACAAAAATAAGTAGTGGATGTTGTCTTACAAAAAATATAATAATATTAATATCAAAAATAATATATATATTAACAAAATTAAATGTGAAATCCTACCAATGGGGTTGTTAAAACTAAACTGGTACCAGCTATTACCTCAAATCTCCTGATTGAATCTGGGTGATAGACACAATGGTCCGTTATTGCATTATTGTCTTAAAAACAGTAAACAATTACCATAAGCTATATTAACTACCACAAACTATGTAATTAGGACAAACTGTTAAAATATAAAACGACAAATAAACAGAGAGTGTGTATAGTTTGGCCAAAACTAGTCCACAAACTCCTAAAGGTGTGTTTCCACAGCTTTAAATAGCTTAAAATGATGATATAACAATAGTGTCCTTAAGAGTCTTTGGGAAATCCTTAAAAGTCTAGTAAAAATCCGGTGAGAGAAATCCTCAATGTAAGGTGAAGTCCAAAGTCCTATTCCTATGTTAAGAAAAATACCTGAAAGAAATAGAAAAAGTGCACTAAACAAACAGCGCTAACGGGTATGGACTATTGAAAATAGTCTTACCATTCAAATCCTGGTCCTGGATATAATGAGCCTCCCCAACTCTGGTGTAAAGTATCGTCTACGCGTTTCGGCCCTCGTATCGGGCCTTTTTCAAGACATATGGAGGCTACATTAATACTGACCTTATATACTCTTATGTGTGGGCGTTTGTTTGAAAAAATTGCGCCAAATTTAGCGGATGTTGGCGGATTGAATCCCGCCGAAAAACACGCACTTCCCATAGTGGACCGGATGTTGAAGCTTGTGATACTTCCGGTTTGATGTGCTTCCGGTATCCCGGAGCCATTTTGGAAATGGGCAAATTCGTAATGGGCTTAATACATTTTGGAAAACTAATTTTCCGTGATAATTAGGCAAACTTGGCCATAAAATGACCCACTATAACACCTAAGTGTGGATTTTAACTATTTTAATTGGTGTTACGTTTAGACGTGGATTCTAAATTTTCATCATCTAGTTGGGGCTAATATATCCAGGACCTAACATAAGGATTGATTATACAATTTCACTATTACAATATTTGACATATACATAAAGCAATATTTTGAAGCAATATTTTTAAAACGTGTTCTCACACATGATCTGATAACCACTAATAAAATCGTTGTATTAGATATTTCTATAAAAATATATATAAAATTATATATAAAATTATAAAACTATAAAATTATAAAATCACATAGACTTATCGGGGGATGATGTATCTTAAAATGCTTGGGTCAGCTCGACCAATCAACTAAATATATATATCAAATCTTAAAACTTCAAAATCACATTGACTTGTAAAGAGGTGTGATCTCTCAAAGGGCTTTAGGCGATCAAATGTTTGGTCAGATCGATTAGACCAGATAATTAAAATGTGTTTCTAAGGGATTGTGCACACTGATTTCAATGTGCATATGACTTGATAGATAGGCTATAATGATGTTAATATTAGATTTTTAATTTAGACTGTATTCATCCAAAAGGTCTAAATGCTAATTTTGAGATTGTCCATCTGTTTTAAATAAAAGCTCCAGTATTGTATTTTATTTTTATCCCTAAAGTGTCTAATATTAACATCATTATAGCCTATCTATCAAGTCATATGCACATTGAAATCAGTGTGCACAATCCCTTAGAAACACATTTTAATTATCTGGTCTAGTCGATCTGACCAAACATTTGATCGCCTAAAGCCCTTTGAGAGATCACACCTCTTTACAAGTCAATGTGATTTTGAAGTTTTAAGATTTGATATATATATTTAGTTGATTGGTCGAGCTGACCCAAGCATTTTAAGATACATCATCCCCCGATAAGTCTATGTGATTTTATAATTTTATAGTTTTATAATTTTATATATAATTTTATATATATTTTTATAGAAATATCTAATACAACGATTTTATTAGTGGTTATCAGATCATGTGTGAGAACACGTTTTAAAAATATTGCTTCAAAATATTGCTTTATGTATATGTCAAATATTGTAATAGTGAAATTGTATAATCAATCCTTATGTTAGGTCCTGGATATATTAGCCCCAACTAGATGATGAAAATTTAGAATCCACGTCTAAACGTAACACCAATTAAAATAGTTAAAATCCACACTTAGGTGTTATAGTGGGTCATTTTATGGCCAAGTTTGCCTAATTATCACGGAAAATTAGTTTTCCAAAATGTATTAAGCCCATTACGAATTTGCCCATTTCCAAAATGGCTCCAGGATACCGGAAGCACATCAAACCGGAAGTATCACTACTTATTTTTGTTGTGTGTCATATTCCACAAATCCATAATATGGTTTATTTGACAGTTTAAGGAACCCAACACATTGTATCCTTTTTTCCTTTGATTTTTCACACGATTTAAATGTTGCAAAATTTATATGCACTGTTGACCTATTAGTGGGTCTCGTATCACTTTATTAGTGACCTTATCATTCCGATAAGAACCATTGAGTTATCATTATATCATTTATTGAACACCAGGTTTATTTGCACGTGTATTTGATAAACAAAACTAAGTACTTACTAGAAGGTTTTTAAGAGGACTCACGTAAACTGGGACATTAGATATTGGTTATCCAGTTTAACTAACCGGATTAGAATCAATCAGTTATTTGTTGTATTTTAAATCATTTATTGTATTTTAAACTTCGCTATATGTATTTTGTGTTTTTATTGTATTTTGTGTTTTTATGATTCTGGAGATCAGAATTATATTGGATTTATATATTAAATATTTGGTTGACTTTGGAACATAGAAATTATTGGAGACTATTTTGACTTTCTATTTTTTATTTCCTGTGGTATATCTAAGCCATTGGCGCTCCTATATATCCTAATCCATTGTTCCGTTTCTAGACCTATTAGGGGGTCTTCTTTATAGTGAGCAGATATCAGTTCTGGGCGCTGGTTACTTTTCCTTCGCAAGAAATGACCTTCAGTTATAGTATCCATTAGCAAGCAATGGTATATAATGATTCATTATGACTGAAGGCCTGGCTCGGATAACACATAGTGACCCGGCTTCCAGTACTACAGGCAAATGTTTGCTATGTTTATATATGTGTCGTTTCACTAATGTCCATGCATCTGATCTTGCAAGTTTTAGATCTGTGATTTGATCTCCATTAACGTTTAACAGTTGTGATGTTTTTTCCTCCTTAGATGGAGGGTCTGATCTGGATAGCATATAGTGACTTATTTCTATATATCACATTAAAAAATCTATTATGCTGATACTGTATATATTACATACAATAACAGTCCACATATCTCCCTTTGCTAGTACTAGTCTCAATAATTAGCCTCCTCTAGCTTAGTATAGCTTACTTTATGTATAAATGAGTTATGACTTAATAGAATATGAGGTCAGAGCTGAAGTACCACCTCTTAATATACCATCACCCCCTCCCCTGGGTCACACAGATGACTTAACTGTTTCTAATAGAGCCTAGCTGTGGCTATTTCTACCTCTCTAAGATAAGCCTTGAACCTTACACCTTATGGGGTTCACATAACCAACACACCTAATATGTCTTCTTGACAATCCATAATCAAAAGGTCCCAGCATATCTCCTAGTGTCTTTTACTCACTGGGGTTTTATAATAGCCTATTGTCTAAGATTAAAAAATGCACAATATTGGAGGCTGAGCGTAGCCGTGCTGGAACATGGCTGCACATTGAACTAGCTCCGAAGTATATCCCTGTCAACCCGCTCTAACCTGGTGATATTCTGGGCACAATTACGTTTAATCTACAAGAAAGCTCCTAGAGACTAACCCCAACGCATAACCACCTGTTTTACCAGACATTGCTGGCAGCTCTGTGCAAGCTACAACGGAACCAGCTTTGACCGCACATCTAACCATCCTCTGGTCCCCCTCCGCAGTGGAGCAGCACCCCCAGCCCTGGGACAACACCGCTATTTGAATATCTGGGCAACCGGAAAAGTGAATCCAGAGATCGTTAGCCCAGGGCGCAAAGACTCCGCGACCCGCCATTGAAACTCCCACGTGGCACGCAGATTCCCTACACGCTGCCACTACAGCCATCCGGAACCCTGCGGCCTCTGTAAACACTTAGCAAAGTAAGTTGGCCCCAGAGAGTGACTTTTATTTAACCGCCTGCATAGACGGCGACCCGCTATCAACTGACTAAGGGCACCGGACTACCAGAGAACATACCCGAACTTAACCGCAAGCTGCACGGCCTTTCCGATAGCAGGGAAAACCCCACGCTCCCTGAGACAGGGCCTATCTGAAAGGGAATTTGCGTCCCTAGCCTTACTGGAAGCCTGCCCTCCCCCATTACTTTATACTGCTCCACCAGGCTATTAACTAAGCATAAGAGTAATTAAATGGGCACCCTGATGCAGGGTCTGTGAAGGTGCTGCACTAACTCAAACCACATACCAGATAGCCTAGAAATTTTCTAATTTTTCTGACGCTAACCACCAAATAACGAGACACGAAGCTATTGTGCAGTCACTCCAACTAAAAATTGAAGACCTCGACAATAGAGGCCGAAGAAGCAACCTCCGGATCAGGGGAGTACCAGAGGAGGCGACTCAAGATTCTATAATATCCTACTTAATACAATTGTTTGAATATATCGCTCCTTCACTCAAACTCACTGAAACTTCCATAGAGCGTGCACACAGGGCATTACGCCCTATCCCGAAACCTCCAAACTCACCAAGAGACATTATTCTTAAATTTGCAAGCTTTCTGGACATGGAGGCTATCTGTAAACAGGTTAGGCTGCAGCGAGAAATCAGATTCCAGACTTAGAGCATACAGATATTCCAGGACATTTGCCCTGCCACTACTGAAAGGCGAAGGGAGATCCGTTATATCACTCAGGTCCTACAAGAACGGGGGGTGAAATACCGCTGGGGCTTTCCCTTCAGCCTCATTGTTCAAAAGGAAGAAAAACCCACATCTATAAAGACCCAGACGACCTCGAACTCTTCTCAAGGTACCTTAACATCTCTTCCCCCCCCCCCACCTCAAGACCAACGGAATCCACCACACAGCAAACAGACAGCGCACCCAAATCCCAAAGATCGCAGTGGTCATCAGTCAGCAAAAGGAAAAAACTTAACACCCTAGACGGCTGAGCAGGTTCCTCTCAACCCTGGAAAAGTAACACTATACTGGATGATAGTTATGACATAGAGAAAACTCATGCTTCTTAAACACTGGAAGCCACGAACAATCCAGACCTAGACACAAAACCTGGTTCCTGTTGCATGAAACCCCAATAAACATCTTGTTATGAAAGGTCACATATCACCTCTACTAGAACCTGATAAGTACTATATATTGATCTTGACAGATGTAATGTTATATTATTTTAATCGTGATTTGGTATATCATTATAGAATAGTAGGAAATGATGTTGATGTGTCTTTCTCTTTTCTCTCCCTACTCATTGAAAATGTACCCACTTTGCTTGTGTATCCCCCTTAACTTGTTAACCTTAGTATCAGCTATAAAGTGGCTAACTAAGAAAAAAGAGAGCTTGCCAATTAAACGCATAATAACCAGAAATTGATAACTGAAGGCCAAGGCTGCTATCTAGAATGTTCCCCCTGAAACTGCGCAGCGAAAGGACACATCATTGCTAGAATGCATTATTTCACCCTACTATAATGGGACTTATACCTCCATTTATCTGAACTGGACTCCGGGCTTGTCTGCCGCAACCCTAGTTATGGTTTATTTGCTAAATGTTTATATTTTGATGTTGTTACTAGTTAGACCTCTATTACGGATCTCATTCCGATCCAGTTACCTATGGTCACACAGGGTTTGCTAAAGCGATATTATTAACAGGAAGTTCTGCCCCCTAAACTGCAAACCCCCAGGGGCTTCACCCAAACTTATTTGCAATAGTTTAACCCCCCCAGAGGTTAATTTCTAAGAGCGGGATTACATCAGGGATACGCTACCCTCATTGCCAACATGAAGTTAATGTTGGCATTATGTTATTTTCTTGTTTTTGTTTTTTTTCTTACCAATGTTGTTGTTGTATTTCCTGGAAACTTGCATTTACACGTAATCAAACCTGATTGCGTACCCTTGCTCCCGGTCCGCCCAGTGCCCCAGTGCTCCGCCTTTACCACACTACCTATCTATATACCGCCAAGCCTACGACTCATACTCACCACCCATCACCTAGATAATGGCTAAATTGAATTCCCACTCCCAAGCCGGAAACCACATAAACATCTATTCCGCCAACGCGAAAGGTCTGAACATACCTTGCAAAAGAACGCTAGCATCCAGAGATCTTCATAGACATAGAGCGGACTTGGTATTCCTACAGGAGACCCACTTCCGCAAGGGTCGTGAGCCAAACACATTTGCCCGCACATATGGCACTAGCTATTGGGCCTCTCACCCCCACAGTAAAAAACACGGGGTGGGAATCCTAATTAGGAAAAACATCCCTTTTACACCCATACAGATCATTAGAGACAAAGAAGGGAGATATCTTATTCTCACAGGGCTTCTCTATGGTAGACCGCTGACATTAGCTTCAATATATGCCCTCAACTCAGCACAACACTCTTTTGTTAAAAAACTAACTAACTTAATTTAAGAACACCAAAAGGGGATACTCATCATGGGAGGGGACCTCAATGTCGCTCTTGACCCCAATATGGACTGTTCAGCCCAACGTTCCTCAATACCAAATTCTAGAACATCAAAAATTAAATCATATCTCAAAAACATAGTAGTGCAAGACGTTTGGAGAACACTTCACCCCCAACAAAGAGATTACACCTTCTACTCATATCCCCATGGGGTCTATACCCGCATAGACTACATATTTACGGATGTAGGAGGGCTTTCCCTATTCAATTCCGCAAAAATCTCCCCAATTACATGGTCAGACCATGCCTCTGTACTCTGCACTATGACCTGGCCCTCAAAGCCCCTAAAAGATTACATTTGGCGATTAGACGAATCCTTGTTGACCGACCCCTAGTAGCTTCCAGAATCACAAAGGCAATCTTAGAATACTTTGAACACAACTCTATACCTGAGACCACTCAACACACGTTATGGGAAGCCCACAAGGCCGTTATTAGGGGAGAATTGATAGCTATAAAAGCGCAAATGAACAAATCTAAAAGGGAACTAACCAATACACTACAAACAAACATACAGCACTTAGAATCCTTACACAAGACTACCCCGACAAATAAAGATCTACTTAACAAACTCACCCTAGAAAGACAAACATTAGCCTCCCACCTCAACAAAACGCACAAAAGACAGACCCTATACACCCATCAAAAGCACTACGAGGGAAGGAACAAATCAGGCAGATCATTGGCCAGATACCTTAAGCAAAAATCACATCAAAAATATATCATGCAGATCAGAAACGACAATGGCCTCCTGCAGAAATCAACTCACCAAATTTCCCATACCTTCAAAACATATTTCCAAAAACTATACAACATCCAACACACAAATACCAACACCCCTAACCCTGCCGAACGTAGGAATCAGCTAATAGGGGAATATCTTAGGAAACTCCAACTACCACACATTACAGAATTGCAAAAAGAGCAACTGGAAGAACCCATATCACTAAGTGAACTGAAATTAGCCTTTAAAAATTTGCCCACAGAAAAAGCCCCGGGTCCAGATGGCTACAGCCACAAATACTACACCACTTTCCAGGATATCCTAAACCCCTATATGTTGGACTATTTCCAATCCATAGATGAACACAAGGCGTTTCCCCCTGGAGCATTAGAGGCTCATATAATACTAATACCCAAACCCCACAAACCCCGAGACTCCCCAGGTAATTATCGTCCCATCTCGCTACTAAATACTGATGTTAAACTCTATGCTAGGATACTAGCACATAGACTGAACAGAGTCCTTCCAGACCTGGTCCATTTTGACCAGGTCGGGTTTATTCCAGGGAGAGAGGCGAAAAACAACACGGTCAGGGCCCTCAATTTAATCCACTACGCCAAACCCAAAAATATCCCCTCTGTACTCCTTTCCACAGATGCGGAAAAGGCCTTTGACCGTGTTGCCTGGGACTTCATGAAAGCCACCTTAATCCACATGGGGTTGGGGTCGGGGATCCTTGATAGGGTCCTCTCGCTCTACGCCCACCCGACAGCGAGAATCCTGGTCAACGGCACCTTATCCCCTCCCTTTCCCATAACCAACGGGACACGTCAGGGATGTCCATTGTCCCCACTCTTATTCGCATGCATCATTGAGACCTTAGCGACCAGCATTAGACAGAACCCCCAGATAACTGGAATCACTATAGAAAACCAACATTATGTGGTATCACTGTTCGCGGACGACCTGCTTTTTTCCCTCACTAAACCAGAAATCTCAATCCCACACCTCCTAGATGAATTCCGCACTTTCCAACTTCTATCAAACTTTGTAATAAATATGTCCAAATCAGAAATATTAAATATTAACCTAACTAACACATCTCTGGCAGCCACCCAACAAGTCTCCCCCTTCACGTGGTGTACCAACTAACTAAAGTATCTGGGGATACATTTATCACCCAAACTAGATGATATATTTCGACTTAATTACACACCCATTAAACATACGATCATATGAGACCTGTCATCATGGGGCTCCAAAAAACTGTCTTGGCTAGGACGCATTGAAGTCGTCAAAATGAATGTATTCCCACGTATTCTTTACCTTCTCCAGACTCTACCAATCCCTTTGCCCAAACCGTACCTACCATCAATACAAAAAGCATTTAGTGACTTCATCTGGCGCAGAAAGCCGCCTAGAATTAACAGTTTAATAATGCAAACTTCTAAAGTTCAGGGAGGTATGGGTGTTCCGAATCTTAGCGCCTATTGCCAAGCCATTTTCCTGCAAAGGCTGGTCGACTGGAACATCCACTACGCACACAAAAGATGGGTACCTCTTGAACATCTCATAATAGACAGGCCACATCTGGGAAGACTATGCTGGAGCAACCCTAATTTTTTTAGAAAGGTCAAAACTGATAACCCGATCATACAAGAGACCTTCCGCATGTGGGAACGCACCATCAACACAACGCTCTTTGTTTCGTCGGTCCCCTCCCCACTGACCTCCCTGATAGAAAACGGTGAATTTGTGGTTAAACCCTTCACCCCCAAAACCACGGTAGACACCCCAAACAGAGACTTCACTGTTCACACACTAACCAACAACGAAACCCTACTCTCACAGACTGAGCTAATCTCTAGAGGACATGAGTGCTTTGCCGATTGGTTTACTTATAGACAAACAATACACTACATCAATAAACACCCAGGACATGGAAATATGATCAGACCTTTGACCAACTTCGAGTCCCTTTGTGTCCAAAAACCCCCAATAAGACATACTTTATCGACAATATATAAAATGTTGACACATACGCCGCCTGGTCACATACCAACATTCTTAGAAAGCTGGGAGAGGGACCTGGGGGTCATTATCCTGCCCCAAACAAGCACACAGATCTTCCGAGCCACAATGAGATCCTCAATCTCCTCCTCTATCTTAGAGATTCATTTCAAGCTACTGCATAGGTGGTACCTCACCCCAAGGAAGCTGCACCGCCTATACCGCACCCGAAGCAACAGGTGCTGGCGCTGCGGCCATGTAAATAGCGACACCGCCCATATGTGGTGGTGGTGCAATGCCATCCAGAACTTCTGGAGAACCGTGATCTCAGAGATAGAAATTATACTGGAAACCCAATTGCCCCTAGACCCTCTGATGTGGTTACTGCACAAACCTTTCCCAACAATTAAATACAAACCATATGCCCGTCTTTTAAACATTATGATTAATGGAATTAAAATCCTAATAGCTAAAAACTGGAGAAGTAGGGACACCCCCACTATAGACATGTGGATCCAAAAGGTCACTGAAATTATAGAACTAGAGGAATACTACCACCTCAAGTACGACAAAATGAACTCCTATGCAGAGTTCACACAACTCTGGACCTATTATATAAAGCACAGACCCTAGACAGAAATACAGACAAAGACTAACTGTCCCCGGCTATGGGAGATTCAAAACACTTCACTGACTGGGTATGAGCACTGGAGGCACAGACGGACTGGGATCATACACCCCCTCCCCTTTCCCCCCCCCCCTTTTCCCCCCAATTACTTTATCCTAATTTTCCCTATGACACTATATATTGTTTATTATAAAACCTACAGTTATTACTGCATTGTACGCCTTGGAGCTGCGTCTCCACCCTCTTGTAACTCTATTTTAAATGCAATTAAGCTGTTTAAAAAAAAAAAAAGCACAATATTATTAAACTATTAGCTTACTGCTCGTATATTATTATTATTATAAAGTCACCCCCCCCCCCCCCACACACAAATATAAATTACAACAGCCTAAGAGTGTCAGGATTACAAAGAGTATATGATTTTACAAAGATGCCATATATGATCTCATACTATGACTGGGGGCCCAAACCAGAGATCCCTAATTTATTTGATTCTTTCTTAGCAAAAACACAATCTATTAAGAAATGCTCTATTGTCCCCATAATCACAGCACAGCTAGGTGTAGGACAACTTCTGTCAAATAAATAGTGCACATTCGTTTGGACATAAAGTTTGCTATAAAAAGCTTGCCATATTGTATTTCTAACATTAAGAGGTGTTCTGGGATTATTCAAATTACATAAAGCCTCAGAAAGTTTTTGGGGTATACACCCCTCAAGTTAAAAAATATGTTTTTTAAAAAGTCTATTCCACAAGCAACTCATATAAAATGTTTCCTAGTCAAATCTCTTAGTTCAATCATGATAATTTTCCATTTTTAAATAATTTTTAAAAGCATTACAAATATAAATAAGGCAAAAATATTTTACTGGGAATTGTTTTCAGTTCAGCTCCTTTCAACCACAGCCTAACCTTTGGAAAAATACATTTGCCAAAAGGAACTCTGAAATTTGACTCTTTTAAAAGATGCATACAATTAAATGACAGAAATATAAGGGGCAAAAAGCTCTGGATTTACCATACGTAAACCTCATTTTCTCCTGGATAAGTAAGTTACATTCCTTTCAAGAATATTGAGGTGATTTCCCCAGAGAAGCTGAAAAAACTGCCTATAGAGTGATGCAACCATATTTTCAGGAGTATGAAACAACTAAAACAAATAAAAATTGGAAACAAAAAGTTCTTTGTAATTTGCATCCTTTTTGAGAAAGACATTTTCCATGGTTTCCAGGAACTAACTTTTTCAGCACAAACCTTAAAGGGATACTAAACCCATTTTTTTTCTTTCCTGATTCAGATAGAGCATGCAATTTTAAGCAACTTTCTAATTTACCCCCTGTTATAAATTTTTCTTCGTTCTCTTGCTATATTTATTTAAAAAGCAGGAATGTAAAGCTTAGGAGCCGGCCCATTTTAGGTTCAGCACCCTGGATAGCGCTTGCTTATTGGTGGCTACATTTAGCCACCAATAAGCAAGCTTAATATCTATCTATCTATATAATATTAATATCTAATATCTATCTATAATTAAACGCTTGCAACAGCACAAAACATGTCAGATGGAGGCCCCCTCTTAAGGTATATGTGGTTTTTTTTAGCATTTTTTCAATAAAGCGTTATTTTATTTTAAGGACCGTTTTTAAGGACCGTCAGTGCAGCTGATAGCGCGTTTTGCGGTGATGCTAAAAAATCAGCGTTACACCCTAATTATGAGTTTTACACTATAAATCAGTTACATAAAACTCATAACTAAACTACTACAAAGTGCACTTAACACCCATAAACTACCTATTAACCACTAAACCAAGGCCCTCCCGCATCGCAAACACTATTGTAAAGGTATTAACCCCAAATCTGCCGCTCCGGACATCGCCGCCACTAAAATAAATATTAACCCTTATTCCGCCGCTCCCCGACATCGTCACCACTATCATAAAGTTATTAACCCCTAAACCACCACTCTCCCCATCTCAAACACTATTTAAATATTATTAACCCCTACTCTGCTCTCCGCCCCACTATACTTAAGTTATTAAGCCCTACACCGCCGCTATTATAATAATACTATTAACCCCTAAACCACAAGCCCCCGACAGCTAAATATACTAAATAAACCTATTAAACCCTAAACCAAAAGCCCCCCACATTGCAATAAACTAAATTAAACTAGTAACCCCTAAACCTAACGCCCCCCTAACTTTATTTAAAATGACCATTTCCCTATCTTAAATTAAATTAAAATTTACCTGTCAAATTAAAAAAACTAAGTTTAAACTAAAATTAAACTAATATAATTATTAAACTAAAATTAAACTAACTACCAATTAAATTAAACTAAAATACACATTAAAAAAAATTATAACACTATTCTAAAAATGACAAGGTAACTAATTACAAAAAATAAAAAAGACTAAATTACAAAAAATAACAAACACTAAATTACGAAAAATAAACAAAATTATCCAAAATAAAAAAGAATTACACCTAATCTAATAGCCCTATAAAAATAAAAAAGGCCACCCAAAATAAAAAAAACATAGCCTACAATAAACTACAATAGCCCTTAAAAGGGCCTTTTGTAGGGCATTGCCCTAAGTTAAACAGCTCTTTTACCTGAAAAAATACAAAACCCCCCCAACAGTAAAACCCACCACCCAACCAACCCCAAATTAGCTACCCATTGCCCTGAAAAGGGCATTTGGTTGGGCATTGCCCTTAAAAAGGCATTTAGCTCTTTTGCTGCCCAAACCCTAAACTAAAAAAAAAACACCCAAAAAACCTTTAAAAAACTTAAAATCACTAACCCCCGAAGATCCACTTACAGTTTTTGAAGTCCCACTTGTCAGGGTGCCAGGAATCAGACTGAGACGAGAGGTGCAAAAATAATCACACCTTTATTAATAGCAAAAAATAATAAAAGTCCACAAGTTAAATAACAAGCCAGGAATCAAAACCAGAGCTGGTAGTCAGATGAGCAGAGTCAGGAGCCAAAGCGAGTAGTCAGACGAGCCAGAATCAGGAACAAGGAGAACAGCAGAGTCAAGAACAAGCCAGAGATCAGGAACCAGGAGGGACGTCAGACATCAAGGTAATAAACAGGAGCTCTCACAAACAGGTCTGAGACAACGCAAGGGCAAAGCATACTGAATAGAGGCCCTTTAAATAATAAGTGATGACATCACAATTCTGAGACTACATCCTGTCTCACACGGATGATGTATACCAGTCTGGCCATAAAAGGAAGTGCAGTAAATGAGCAGAATCACACAGTATGCACCAGAGTCAGCAAGAGAGGTGAGTAAAATGGCTGCCAGCAGCACATGGCAAACAAGGCAGGAAAAAAACCCTGACACCGCTTGAACGATCTTCATCCAGGCGGCGATAATTCTTCATCCAGGTGGCCTCTTCAATCTTCATCCCAGCGGCAAAGTCCTCATCCAAGCGACGAGATGTCTTCATCCAGGAGGCCTCCTCAATCTTCATCCAGACGGCATCCTCTATATTGATACTGGCAGTGCGAAGCGTGTCCATCCTGAAGACATCTGGCACGGAGCATCCTCTTGATATGGTCACCGCCGTACACTGAATCTTCAATGCAAGGTACGCGATTCAAAATGGGTCCCTTGCATTCCTATTGGCTGAAAAATTTGAATCAGCCAATAGGAATTAGAGCTGCTAAAATCCTATTGGTTGTTCAAATCAGCCAAGAGGATTTAAGCAGCTCTCATTTAATTGGATGATTCAAATCAGCCAATAGAATGAGAGCTGCTTAAATCCTATTGGCTGATTTGAACAGCCAATAGGATTTTAGCAGCTGTAATTCCTATTGGCTGATTCAGATTTTTCAGCCAATAGGAATGCAAGGGACGCCATCTTGAAATGGCTCCCTTGCATTGAAGATTCAGTGTACGGCGGCGACCGTATGAAGAGGATGCTCCGCGCCGGATGTCTTCAGGATGGACCCGCTCCGTGCCTGGGGATTAAGATATAAGATGCCATCTGGATGAAGATTGAAGAGGCCGCCTGGGTGAAGATTTCTCACCACTTGGATCAAGACTTCGCCGCCGGATGAAGATTGAAGAGGCCGTCTGGATGAAGACTTCTCGCCGCCTGGATAAAGATTGTTTAAATTGGGTTTTTTGGGTGGGTTTTTATTTTAGATTAGGGTTTGGACAGCAAAAGAGCTAAATGCCCTTTTAAGGGCAATGTCCACACAAATGCCCTTTTTTATTTTGTGGGTTTCTAATGTTAGTGGGTGTTTGTATTTTTTTTACAGGTAAAATAGCTGTTTTACTTAGGGCAATGCCCTACAAAAGGCCCCATTAAGGGCCATTGGTAGTTTATTCTAGATTAGTTTTTTTTTTTTTTTAAATGGGTATTAGAGTAGGATAAAAAAAATGTTTTTGATAATTTGTTATTTTGTGTAATGTATTTTTTTTTTTTTCATTTTGGGATGGGTTTTTATTTTTAGATTAGGGCTTGGACAGCAAAAGAGCTAAATGCCCTTTTAAGGGCAATGTCCATGCAAATGCCCTTTTCAGGGCAATGGGTGGGTTTGGGGGCTGGGGATTTGTATACTGTTAGGGGGTGTTTGTATTTTTTTTACAGGTAAAAGAGCTGTTTTACTTAGGGCAATGCCCTACAAAAGACCTTTTTAAGGGCCATTGTAAGTTTATTCTAGATTAGATTTTTTTATTTTGGGGTGTTTTTTTTTTAAAAAAAAAATGGGTATTAGAATAGGAATAATTTTTTATTATTTTTGATAATTTATTTGTTATTTTGTGTAATGTATTTTTTTCCATTTTGGGGTGGGTTTTTATTTTTAGATTAGGGCTTGGGCAGCAAAAGAGTTAAATGCCCTTTTAAGGTCAATGCCCATACAAATGCCCTTTTCAGGGCAATGGGTGAATTAGGTTTTACTTTATTTTTATTTTGTGGGTTTGGGGGCTGGGGATTCATATACTGTTAGGGGTGTTTGTTTTTTGTAGAAAAAGAGCTGTTAACTTTAGGGCAATGCCCTACAAAAGGCCCTTTTAAGGGCCCCCAAAAGCCCCTTTTAATGTCCCTTGGTAGTTTATTCTAGATTAGGCTTTTTTATTTTGGGGTGTTTTTTTTTTTAAAGGGTATTAGAATAGGAATATTTATATATATTTTTTCAATAATTTTGTTGTTGGTTTTTTGTAATGGTAGTTTTTTTTTTGTGATTTTAGTGTTTTTTTATTTTTTGTAATTTTAGGTTTTAGTGTAAGGTAGCTTAGCTTTTATTTCACAGGTAAGTTTGTATTTATTTTAACTAGGTAGTTAGTAAATAGTTAATAACTATGTTTTACTAACTAGTCTACCAAGTTAAAATAAATACAAACTTACCTGTGAAATAAAAATAAAACCTAAGCTAGCTACAATATAACTATTAGTTATACTGTAGCTAGCTTAAGTTTTATTTCACAGGTAAGTATGTATCAGTTTTAAATAGGTATTATTTAGTTAATAATTGTAAGTTAAATTTATCTCAATTGTAATTATGTTAAATTTAGGGGGTGTAAGGGTTAGCTTTAGGGTTAGGGTTACGTTAAGTTTAGGGGTAGGTGTAGTGGTTAATAGTTTAATTTAGATCTTTGCGATGTGGGGTGCTGGCAGTTTAGGGGTTAATAGATTTATTTAGTTGTAGTGATGTGGGAGGCCAGAGGTTTAGGGGTTAATGGCTTTATTTAATTGTGTTGATGCTGGGGAGTGGCAGAATACAGGTTAATAGATTTATTATAGTGTGGGCGATGTTGGGGTGCAGGGGAATATGAGTTAATAACTTTAGTATAGTGGTGGCGATATCGGGAGTGGCATATTAGGGGTTAATAGTTTTATTTAGGTGGCGGCGATATTGGGAGCGGCAGATTACGGGTTAATAACTGTATGTAGGTGCCAGCGATGTCGGGGGCAGCAGATTAGGGATGTTTAGACTCAGGGTTTGGTTAGGGTATTAGGTTTAAACATTAGTTTTTTTTTTCCCATAGACATCAATGGGGCTGCGTTACGGAGCTTTTCAAGCAGCAGATTAGGGGTTAATAGTTTTATTTAGGTATTGGTGATATTGGAAGCGGCAGATTAGGGGTTAATAACTGTATGTAGGTGCCGGTGATGTCGGGAGCAGCAGATTAGGGATGTTTATGTTAGGGTGTTAGGTTTGTGGGGTGGGGATTTGTATACTGTTAGCGGGTGTTTGGTTTTTTTTGTAGCAAAAGAGCTGTGAACTTTAGGGCAATGCCCTATAAAAGGCCATTTTAAGGGCCCTTGGTAGTTTATTCTAGATTAGGCTTTTTTTTTTTTTTTTTAAAGGGTATTAGAATAGGAATAATTTATTTATTTTTGGGATAATTTCGTTGTTTTTTTGTTTTTTTTGTAGTGGTAGGATTTTTTATTTTTTTATGATTTTAGTATTTTTTTATTTTTGTAATTTTAGGTTTTAGTGTAAGGTAGCTTAGGTTTTATTTCACAGGTAAATTTGTATTTATTTTAACTAGGTAGTTAGTAAATAGTTAATAACTATGTTTTACTAACTAGTCTACCTAGTTAAAATAAATATAAACTTACCTGTGAAATAAAAATAAAACCTAAGCTAGCTACAATATAACTATTAGTTTTAATGTAGCTAGCTTAGGTTTTATTTCACAGGTAAGTATGTATTAGTTTTAAATAGGAATTATTTAGTTAATAATTGTAAGTTAAATTTATCTCTATTGTAATTATGTTAAAGTTAGGGGGTATTAGGGTTAGGGTTAGCTTTAGGGTTAGGGTTACGTTAAGTTTAGGGGTAGGTGTAGGGGTTAATAGTTTAATTTAGATCTTTGCGGTGGGGGGGGCTGGCAGTTTAGGGGTTAATAGATTTATTTAGTTGTAGTGATGTGGGAGGCCAGAGGTTTAGGGGTTAATAGCTTTATTTAGTTGTGGCGATATAGGGGAGAGGCGGAATAGGGGTTAATAGATTTATTATAGTGTGAGCGATGTTTGGGTGCAGGAGAATAGAAGTTAATAACTTTAGTATAGTGGTGGTGATATTGGGAGTGGCAGATTAGGGGTTAAAAACTGTATGTAGGTGCCGGTAATGTCGGGGGCAGCAGATTAGGGATGTCAAGATTTAGGGTTTATGTCAGGGTGTTAGGTTTAAACGTTAGTTTTTTTCCCCATAGACATCAATTGGGCTGCGTTACGGAGCTTTTCTTTCAGCGATCGCAGGTGACTTTCTTCTGACCCACTCTCCCCATTGATGTCTATGAGGAAAGTGTGCACGTCAAAACAGCACTTGTTTTTGGTGCGGTATGGATCTTAAAAGTACCATATCACACGCACAAGCTGGGTTTTTCAAAACTTGTAATGGCAGCGCTATGGAGGGTGAAATAACGCAACTTTTGTTGCGTTCGTTTCGCACCCTCTATAGCGCAAAACTTGTAATCTAGGTGAAAATTTATTAAAATTGCATGCTCTATCTGAATCATTAAAGAAAAAAAATTGGGTTTAGTATCCCTTTAAGCTTTTTTTAACTTAAACTGATCTTGTACCTTTAAAGGTAATATCAAGTATATTTAAGCTGTCTTTTTCTTCCTTAACATCAGGAGGTGGAGGAATTTGGATTCTAAAGAACTTATCCAAAGCATTTTACATGTATTTATTTTCAAATTTACAATTGCAGCGCTAGCCAAGAATTTAGGTATTACCTCTTTTATCAGGATACTGCGTGGCATACTAATCTTTTAGCCCTGCCTGTTTACACTATAATTAAGGAAATTATTATCCTGGAAAAGCATGGTACAGTTAAAATCACCTGCAAATATAAAACATTTTGAATTATGCAAAAAAAGGTTGAGCATTTCTAAAAGTTCCTTTCTTTCAAACTTTCAGCTAGATTACGAGTTGTGCGTTAGGCTTAAAAAGCCACGTTGGCCACAGTGACGTGCGGTGAGGTCAGAGGCTGGTGAGGTATATATATATATAATATCATACATATATTATATGCTATGCTTAACTCATATACATGCCAGTTACAGATAGCACAGCAGCTGTCCCTAGTCTTGTTAACTGTCCCTGTGATCTGGCTTTGGCAACGTCTGTAGAGTTAATGGGAACTAGAGCTCTTATTGATCCAGAATAATCAATGTGGATTCAGTCAAACTAAATTAAAACTATAGTTAGAATATGGTTATTTTTCTATATATTTTGCCCATTGGTACTAACTTGAAATGATTGACTAAGTAGAGGACAGATTTTTATTTGCATCCATATGTCAACATCAGTAAAAAAAAAAAATATCCTGTTGCTGGTTATTTGTTGTGGAATCCATTCCAGTTTCCAGTTTTTAATATAAAATATTTGCATACATTTTCTTATTTAACTCTGTAGATATGTAGATAGCTGTGAGAATAGTTTCATATAAAAGCTAAATAAAGAATAATGGAATCTTAGAATGCTTGAATGTTAAGAAAAGATCTGTACAGAGTATGATCCTAAGAGTACAATTTAAGATATAATTAATCTTCTGAATGATTTCCACAACATAAATTAAAACAATTCATTTTTAGTCTATGTACAATACCAACCATATTTGGAAGTCCTTGTAGTTAAGTTTGCAGTGCACTGAAAATATCTGCAAGATTTGACAGTGAATTGAATGATTTAAGGCATTAAAGGGGAAGTAGAAAGCAATTTGCATTTTTGGAAGCCTTTAAGTGGTTATATAGATATGAGGTATTATCAGCTGAGTGAACACAATCCTTTTACCCTCTATTTATTTGTAATTTGTGGTCTTTTTTAAAGAAACATTTACCCAGAAATACCCACAATTTGCCTGTACTGATTGGTAATTAATGACAAATAAATAGAAAGTAAAAGGACAGCAGATTTGAGCTTCCAATTTGGAACATTCATGCAAGTTGTCTGCTGCCATTTTAAAAAAGATTAAGCTTTTTCCTTGTGTAAAATATGTTGTGCCTGGAAAGTTCCCAGCAAGCAGTTTGCTTAAGATATGGGTTATTTATTTGTAATAATTGAAGCTCTCAAATGTTTTTCACCAAAATAGTGTAGACAAAGGATTCTGACAACTTGAAACAGCTGATAATATCTCAGATCTACATAACCACTTAAAGGCTTCCAAAATTGCAAATTGTTTTCTACTTCACCTTTAATGCCTTAATTTATTTATTCAATTCACTATCAAATCTTGCAGACATTTTCAGTTCATTGCAGACTTACTAGTACAAGGAGGACTTCAATATGGATGCTTTTGTACAAACATACTGTATATACTAGATTGATCTAAAAATGTCCGTGTAGTGTACATAACAATATCAATCTGCACAAACATATCTAAATTCTTGGAAAGAAGTATAAAATATCAAAGAAATATGTTCATGTGTATATATATATATTTGTAGGGGTCTATATATTAACACAAAAAGTTGGCAAAAGAATGGACAATCACTAAAGCAGCAAGCACTGCTACGATGGCTCTTTCTTTACAAAAATGCACATTTGTTTGCACATCATCTAACACACACACACTCCTTTTTTACATGAATGCACATATGTTTGCACAGCTTCTCATACACGCATATATATATATTGTGTAGTGTGTGTGTATACGTGTGTGTATGAATATGTACTGTATGTTTGTGTAGTGTGTGTGTGTGTAGTGTGTATATGTAGAGTGTATGTGTGTATGAATATTCATGTTTGTGTAGTTTGTGTTTGTAGTGTGTATATGTAGAGTGTATGTGTGTATGAATATTTATGTTTGTGTAGTGTGTGTGTTTAGTGTGTATATGTAGAATGTATGTGTGTATTAATATTTATGTTTGTGTAGTGTGTGTGTGTAGTGTGTATATGTAGAGTGTATGTGTGTATGAATATTTATGTGTGTGTAGTGTGTGTGTGTAGTGTGTATATGTAGAGTGTATGTGTGTATGAATATTTATGTTTATGTAGTGTGTGTGTGTAGTGTGTATATGTAGAGTGTATGTGTGTATGAATATTTATGTTTGTGTAGTGTGTGTGTGTGTAGTGTGTGTGTGTGTGTAGTGTGTATATGTAGATTGTATATGTGTATGAAAATTTATGATTGTGTAGTGTGTGTGTGTGTGTAGTGTGTGTGTGTGTAGTGTGTATATGTAGATTGTATATGTGTATGAATATTTATGTTTGTGTAGTGTGTGTGTGTAGTGTGTATATGTAGATTGTATGTGTGTATGAATATTTATGTTTGTGTAGTGTGTGTGTGTAGTGTGTATATGTAGAGTGTATGTGTGTATGAATATGTATGTTTGTGTAGTGTGTGTGTGTATGTATGTTTGTGTAGTGAGTGTATGTATATGTGTGTGTGAGAATGTGTATGTACAGTATGTATATGATGAACACTACAATGGCCATTATTATAAACATCAACATGTTTTTTCAAGAATTTTTTTTTTACTCAATGACTGCATGAATGAGTCAAATGACTGCTTTGCTTGCTGTATTTCCCTGTTCTTCCCCAACAAACATAATATGGCCTGTGATGACAAATAAAGATGTGTTTTGTGTATTTTAAAGAAGGGAGACAGAGTGCACAAAATAAATTCCCTGGAGAGCCATACACTCATACCTTCTTCCACCGTGCAGCACAGACTTACTTGATTCAGTAAAGGTTCAGTGGGTCTGCAGGGTCACTATGGGGGAGGGATGAAGCATAGTGCTAGTATACTAGTAATATATTATACAGCAGAGGTCAGCTGCCAGTGTTTCATCCTCTCCTCCATCCTGAGTCTGACTGCAAAGAAACTTTGCACTTTGACACAGGAGGGGGTATTTGACGACCTGTAAAAATAAACAAATCTTGAACAGACAGACCTCCCTTCCTAGCCCAGCCGAGGATGAGCCTGTTTAAAAAGACAGATTTACAATGTGCCTTTAATCCCTGTGAGAGGACCCGTGGATAGGAAATTAACGTCAAAGGAAAAAAAACCAGGGAGGAAGGGGTTATCAGAGAAAGGAGCAAGAGTATATAAAAGCGTTAGTCAGTGTACTAGCCCTACTGGTCTTTAGCACTTTTGTTTTCCAATTTTTCCAAATGTAATTTTTATGTCTCCTTTTTTTTTTCTCAGGCTGAGAAAAAAAAAGGAGGCATGAAAATGACATTTGGAATTGGAAAACTAAAGAGCTAAAAACCAGTAGAAGTAGAACACTGCTCTGACACTTTTATATACTAAAGTATTCCAGACCAGTAGTGTGATTTACCACCCCCCACACAGCACACACGTACCTCATTATTGAAGCCTGCAAAGCAGCTAACGGTTCTTAAGGAATGCAGCATGGGGACAGAGATGGAGCAAACAAGTTCAGTCCTCCCCACTCCCCTCACCCACCCACACCACTGTTCAGTGCACTGAAGTGCAACTTACACGGGCCATATTAAACAGCAGCTCCCCCCTTTACTGAATGAATATGACTGTGTTTGAAATAAATTTGTAATTTTGCACTTACCGGTATCTGGGAAAAAAAACCTCCAGCTCCTGCCTGACTTTTCTGTACTTTCAGTCTCCACTTCTCTCACCGGCAGCAGGCTCACACGGGATGTTACTTGCTCAGGCTGTCGGCTCTCTTCCTGCCCAGTATCTGGCACGACCGCTGATTGGATACAGCGGCGACTTAGAGAGTAGCCTCCTTTGTGAGCAGTATGGGCTGCAAAGAGCCGTAAGCACCACTTGGTGGCGCTGGCTCCAGCTCATACAAAAATGTAGTAAGCCTTCTCTATTGCGCAATGGAGGGGGAGCTGAACGGCTCACAGCCTCTCCATTGCGCAATATGGATCACACTGTGCAATCATCAATATCGCTGAAATGTGGCAGTGTGTTGGAGTGGGTGTTTGGGTGGTGGGGTGTTGGGGGGCTACCTTGGGGTACAGAATTAAAAAAAAAATTTTTTTAATAAACTTAAGATTTTTTTTCTTCTAACATTTAAAAAAAAAAGTGTAATACCCACTGCCTCCCCTGCCTCCTATGACTGCACGTCACTGGTTGGCCGGTCCCAACTCTGCTTTTTAACGCCTGCTGGTATTACGAGTCTTAAAGGTACAGGTGTACCGCTCACTTTTTTGGCCAGACTTGGAAATACCACAAATCCACTTACGTCAATTGCGTATCCTATATTTTTTAATGGGACTTGCATAGCGCCGGTATTACGAGTCTGCCAAAAAGTGAGCGGTAAACCCTCTCCTGTCAACACTGGTACCGCATTTTAAAGTCAGTAGTTAAGAGTTTTACACTACAACTCCGTAGCATAAAACTCTTAACTAAAGTGCTAAAAAGTACACTAACACCCGTAAACTACCTATTAACTCCTAAACCGAGGCCCCCTCCACATCGCAAACACTAAAATAACATTTTTAACCCCTAATCTGCCGAACCGGACATCAACGCCACTATAATAAATATATTAACCCCTAAACCGCCGCACTCCTGCCTCGCAAACATTAGTTAAATATTATTAACCCCTAATCTGCCAGCCCTAACATTGACTCCACCTACCTACATTTATTAACCCCTAATCTGCCGCCCCCAAAATCGCTGCCACTATATTAAAGTTATTAACCCCTAAACCTAAGTCTAACCCTAACCCCCCCTATCTTAAATATAATTTAAATAAATCTAAATAAAATTCCTATCATTACCTAAATTATTCCTATTTAAAACTAAATACTTACCTATAAAATAAACCCTAAGCTAGCTACATTATAAATAATAATTACATTTTAGCTAGTTTAGGGTTTATTTTTATTTTACAAGGAAGTTTGTATTTATTTTAACTAAGTAGAATAGTTATTAAATAGTTATTAACTATTTAATAACTACCTAGCTAAAATAAATACAAAAGTACTTGTAAAATAAAACCTAAGTTATACTAGCACCTAACACTACACTATAATTAAATTAATTCCCTAAATTAAATACAATTAAATAAAATTAGCTAAAGTGCAAAGAAAAAGAAAAACACTAAATTACAGAAAATAATAAACAAATTACAAGATTTTTAAACTAATTACACCTAATCTAATCCCCCTAACAAAATAACCCACCCCCAAAAAATAAAAAAAGCCCTACCCTACACTAAATTACAAATAGCCCTTAAAAGGACCTTTTGCTGGGCATTGCCCCAAAGTAATCAGCTCTTTTACCTGTAAAAAAAATTACAAATCCCCCCAACATTAAAACCCACCACCCACACAACCAACCCTACTCTAAAACCCACCCAATACCCCCTTAAAAAAACCTAACACTAACCCCTTGAAGATCACTTTATCGGGAGAAGTCTTCATCCAACCGGGCAGAAGTGGTCCTCCAGACGGGCAGAAGTCTTCATCCAGACGGCATCTTCTATCTTCATCCATCCGGCGCGGAGCGGGTCCATCTTCAAGACATCCAACGCGGAGCATCCTCTTCTTCCGACGGCTACGACTGAATGAAGGTACCTTTAAGTGACGTCATCCAAGATGGCGTCCCTTCAATTCCGATTGGCTGATAGAATTCTATAAGCCAATCGGAATTAAGGTAGAAAAAAATCCTATTGGATGATTGGATCAGCCAATAGGATTGAAGTTCAATCCTATTGGCTGATCCAATCAGCCAATTGGATTGAGCTGGCATTCTATTGGCTGTTTCAATCAGCCAATAGAATGCCAGCTTAATCCTATTGGCTGATTGCATCAGCCAATAGGATTTTTTCTACCTTAATTCCAATTGGCTGATAGAATTCTATTAGCCAATCGGAATTGAAGGGACGCCATCTTGGATGATGTCATTTAAAGGAACCTTCATTCAGTCGTAGTCGTCGGAAGAAGAGGATGCTTCACGACGAATGTCTTGAAGATGGACCAGCTCCGCGCCGATGGATGAAGATAGAAGTTGCCGTCTGGATGAAGACTTCTGCCCGTCTGGAGGACCACTTCTGCCCAGTTGGATGAAGACTTCTGCCCGTCTGGAGGACCACTTCTGCCCGGTTGGATGAAGACTTCTCCTGGTAAGGTGATCTTCAAGGGGTTAGTGTTAGGTTTTTTTAAGGGGGGATTGGGTGGGTTTTGGAGTAGGGTTGGTTGTGTGGGTGGTGGGTTTTAATGTTGGGGGGGATTTGTAATTTTTTTACAGGTAAAAGAGCTGATTACTTTGGGGCAATGCCCCGCAAAAGGCCCTTTTAAGGGCTATTTGTTATTTAGTGTAGGGTAGGGCTTTTTTATTTTGGGGGGACTTTTTTAGTTTGTTAGGGGGATTAGATTAGGTGTAATTAGTTTAAAAATCTTGTAATTTGTTTATTATTTTCAGTAATTTAGTGTTTTTTTTTGTACTTTAGCTAATTTTATTTAATTGTATTTAATTTAGGGAATTAATTTAATTATAGTGTAGTGTTAGGTGTTAGTGTAACTTAGGTTAGGTTTTATTTTACAGGTACTTTTGTATTTATTTTAGCTAGGTAGTTATTAAATAGTTAATAACTATTTAATAACTATTCTACCTAGTTAAAATAAATACAAACTTGCCTGTAAAATAAAAATAAACCCTAAGCTAGCTACAATGTAACTATAAGTTATATTGTAGCTAGCTTAGGGTTTATTTTACAGGTAAGTATTTAGTTTTAAATAGGAATAATGTAGTTAATGATAGTCATTTTATTTAGATTTATTTAAATTATATTTAAGTTAAGGGGGTTAGGGTTAGACTTAGGTTTAGGGGTTAATATGTTTATTATAGTGGTGGCGACATTGAGGCGGCAGATTAGGGGTTAATAAGTGTAGGTAGGTGGCGGCGACATTGGGAGCGGCAGAGTAGGGGTTAATAAATATAATGTAGGTGGCGGCAGTGTCCTGAGCAGCAGATTAGGGATTAATAATATAATGTAGGTGTCGGCAATGTTGGGGGGTGGCAGATTAGGGGTTAATAAGTGTAAGATTAGGGGTGTTTAGACTCAGGGTTCATGTTAGGGTGTTAGGTGTAGACATACATTTTATTTCCCCATAGGAAGTGTAGGTAGGTGGCGGCGACATTGGGAGCGGCAGAGTAGGGGTTAATAAATATAATGTAGGTGGCGGCAGTGTCCTGAGCAGCAGATTAGGGATTAATAATATAATGTAGGTGTCGGCAATGTTGGGGGGTGGCAGATTAGGGGTTAATAAGTGTAAGATTAGGGGTGTTTAGACTCAGGGTTCATGTTAGGGTGTTAGGTGTAGACATACATTTTATTTCCCCATAGGAAGTGTAGGTAGGTGGCGGCGACATTGGGAGCGGCAGAGTAGGGGTTAATAAATATAATGTAGGTGGCGGCAGTGTCCTGAGCAGCAGATTAGGGATTAATAATATAATGTAGGTGTCGGCAATGTTGGGGGGTGGCAGATTAGGGGTTAATAAGTGTAAGATTAGGGGTGTATAGACTCGGGGTTCATGTTAGGGTGTTAGGTGTAGACATACATTTTATTTCCCCATAGGAATCAATGGGGCTGCGTTAGGAGCTAAACGCTGCTTTTTTGCAGGTGTTAGACTTTTTTTCAGCCGGCTCTCCCCGTTGATTCCTATAGGGAAATCGTGCAAAAGCATGTTACACCAGCTCACCTCTAACGTAAGCAGTGGTGGTATGTAAGTGCGCAGTGAGCATAAACCGCTCATTAGCACTGCATAGCCTCTAACGCAAAACTCGTAATCTAGGTGTTTGTTTGGTGACCATATATATTAATCAAACCGTGTTCATGATTGCTTAAGCAAACATCTAACAATAAACATCTTCCTAGCATTTTATCCAGAACCTGATGACTAGAAATTATAACTTTTAAACCAAACTCCCACACCCTGACATTTGTCCGTAATAATGGACCAAAAATATGAACCCCCATAACCATTCTTTTCTACAAGCAAGAACGTCCTTAATACTAGTCAATCTAGCCTCTTGCAGGAAACGTATACCCTTGGGCAAGTATCTAAAATATATATAAAAAAGCTTCTTTACAAGCACATTAAGACAATACTATTTGCATTAATTTTTGATTATTGAGAATTATCCAATTCCAACAAAAGCAATGCTTCCAAAGTACTAGTCCAAAAACTAACAGAAGTTGCTTCTGCTTCTTCTACTTGGTTACCCCATGATTTGTAAAGGGGCTAGAAACTGTTTTTAAGCTCCAGACTCACATTTCCAGGCTTCAAATATGTACTCATGCTATTGGAGACTCTTTGCTGCCTAGGAGCTACACTTTTTCTTTGCTGAACTTGCAAGTGAGATTCTTTATCCCCTTTCTGAGAATTAAGGACAATACTATCTGAAGAACTTACATCTTAATTCCTTTGTCCTAAATGACAATGTGACATTAGCGTGCCATCAAAAGGGATTGGGACATTCACCTGCTCCCATTTCTTACCACATTCATGATTCTCCAGTATGTTGCCTTCAACCTGTAATAAGATTATATCACTTCACTAATGGAATGTTCCTCTTGATGGTTCTGGTTATGCTGAGCTTCTGGACACTTAATATACAAATGTCCAGGCTTATAGCACAAATTGCAAACAATGGTGTTTAGCCATTCACTTCTTGGATGACCAAATTCCTTACAGTTACTGCATATAATTTTATCACAGGCTGAAAAAAATGTCCTCTGTAACCACATTTAAAGCAACATTTTGCTGCCCACGATAATAGCGTCTCCCTTTAACATTGTCAATTTAAAGGAACTTTGGCAGATGGATTCTTACATTATCCCATGATAAAGGCCTGATTTGAAATAAATAACCTCCATTCCAATAATTGTCATTGTGTATCTTCTTAGGTCCACTAAGGACTTAACATTGGCATTTCAGCAAAAAAAAAAATTGTCATCTACTGGAATGGATACATGATCAAATACAATCCTCACAGACTCCAGCCTGGTAATTGGACTTGCCTTAAAGTTGTTCCACTCAGGTGTGTAATTTAGAATGTTATACTGCTGGCAGAAAGTCTCCATTGGAGACAGCATCTTAAAGCTGATATAATGATCTTGGTATGGTGCATGTAGCAAAGCATAAACATCATCTGGATGGTATCCCGGGGATTTCTTAATAAGCACCTGTCCCACAATAGGTTAATGTGGCAACATTCCTCTTCTTTAAATGATTTTTCCCAGGTAAATTACTTTTGGCCTCTCTAAGCTTCATATCTGGAAGTTAAAGGTTGGTAAGTAAAGGAAAGAGCAGCATTTGCATTTTTAAAACTTTGTGCAGATACTTGGGGTACTTTAAGTACAACACTGATTCAGAGATGATACAACACTGGCAAAAGACTTACTGGGGTCTGCTGCAGCTCCATGTAAATACAGGCTTTTTGGGACCAGCCTCAGCCCCAGGCAATGCTGTAATTGTAGGCTGATCAAATCCCACAACTGATTCATGCAGTTGTGCGAGAGTCTCCACTGCTGGCTGTTATAAATCTGTAGCTTCTGGTTTATGCTGCAATACTGTGCACTGTTTGCTACAAGCTGCAGGAGTTTCTTGCACTGTGTAATTAGTATTGCTTGCAGGTTGCATTACATATTGAGAACTGCTTACAGCATTTTTTCCCCATTAACCAAATCCATTGCCTCTTTGTAAACCACATCTGTGTATTGTGCACAAGTATAATCCATGCCTGTATTACTTTGCTTTACTGTGCAGACTTCTCTCCCCTTGGTGGGGAATCAGCAGACTCAACCTACATGTTTACACAAACACTCTATGGGGTACATTTAACAAGCAGTGAATGCTACAATCTACCCCTATAGTTTCCAGATTGCTGGAAACAAGAGTTAAGAAGCAGCGGCCGTAAGACCGCTGCTTCTAAACTCGTCCGCCACCTCTAAAGCAGCGGATAGAAATCATCCCGATCAGATACGATCATGATGATTGACACCCCTGCAGGGGGCGGCAGTGCACAAGCATTTCACTAGGAATGCTTGTGCAATGTTAAATGCCGACAGCGTATGCTGTCGGCATTTAGCGATGTCGGGCGGACATGATCCGGACAGCGGATCATGTCCGTCCGACATTTAGTAAATCAGCCCCTATGATTGCAGCACCTGCACATGGCTGCAACGTTTGTGGCTTTGCTCATATTCACTAGAGCAGGGTTATTTACGGTTGCCACCTAAGCCATGTTTTCCTGGACATTTATGAGTTGCACGTTCTGCAGGATGTGCAGGAAGGAACATGTATTGTGTTTCTGGACAGCTCTATTAATGTTACACCCTGCTCACCCTGCATCATGTGTAACTTATAAGTGTCCATAAAAACATGTCGGAGGTGGCAACCCTAGGATTATTAATCTTGTCTGGCACCAAACAAATGTTTTCCTTCTTTTTTCAATCTCCAAATTCATTTTCTGTTTACTGTCTGTTACAGAGATATCATTTTTTTAAACTTTCAATTCTGTAAATCCATTTTTGCTGCTTACTCACTTTGTATATCCCCACTAACTTTTAGAAACTCAAAGGTTGTTTTTTTGCTTTTTCTTGCTCAATGCAAAACAAATATTCATTTTCGTATGTCTTTACCTTTTATTTAGAGGCCAAACTGAAACCACAGTGTTTATGTGCTTCACCTCCCCAGCTTCCTGCACCTCCTCCTAGGTCAGCAGCCATACTAAGTCCCTAGTGGTAGCACAGCAGAGCACAGCCTTACAGGTGCAACACACACAGGGAAAAGTAGGGAACACCCCTTTGCAAGACACAAAATTCTCAAGGAAAAAAATGCCTTTAGAGAATTACAACAGGGGCGTGAGATTTTGTATGGAATATCAGAAGCCCAGGGAGCTTTAGAGAATTAGGCCCTATGATTCCAGGTAGAAAATAATAATAAGATCCTTTTAAGCTTTGGTGAATTGCATTAGGAAGCAAATTTTATATGCAAATATTCTTCCGAGGGCTCCATGTACTAAGCTGTCTGCGAGGTGTTCATGATTTTTTACGTCTAAATTTCTGCATGCAGATTCAACATCATATGTAATATGTCCTGAATTCATTGAAACACTGACATTTATAAGTGTTGAGTAAACTTGTCCACAACTCTGTTTTTCTAATATTTTTTGTAGCTAAAAAATCCTCGCTCAACAGAAATCTCGCAATAAACGGTAATTACTAAACAATCTAGTTCTACGTACGCTACTTTTTCTACACCTAGATCATGAAAAATCTCTCACCAGCTTAAAGGTGGCAAGCACAATAATGAACAATAGGGTCTATAAGATATACAAAAAGTAGAAAGATTTTAGGAGGGCATTGCAAATTGAGCTTAAGATATCTTAAATTAAGGGATACTTAAAGGCAGAAAAATAAGACTGATAAAGCCCATCATAGGGTGAAACGCGTTGATGAGAAAAGGCTGTGATTTTTAATATTAAGTTGGTCTAAATGTGTTTTGTTTGGAGGACTTTCCAATAACCCGGGTTATTTTGTCTGTACACTTGGACTCCACTTGCATGCTATTAGCACTAAGTGCAAGGGGAATCAATCGTCCTATATCTGGAAACAGGAGTTTGCATCAAAAGAGGAAACAAATAATCAACATTGTATCTAAGCCGCTATATGGAGGATCCGTGTTGTGATGTAAACACTAGTCACGTGATTGTTAACAGCTGACCGGTGTGAGACGCTAGGGACACTGTGGTAAGGACCAGAGCATGTATTACAGCTCACACAGACTAAAAAGCAGAAATAATCCTGTGGACGGTATGTCTCTACTTTAAGGTAAAATCAATTACCTGGTTACTACGTTCTTTCTGCACTTCAATGTATGGGCTGTCATAAAAGTTATAGACGGTACTTTTGCTAATGTCCAAAAGTGGGCGTTTTCTTCATTTTTTCTTCTTTTTTGCACGTATATGCCTAAGTTAAACTATATTGGATTTGGATGTGAATTGTGCTATATAGCATACGTTCATAAAATTGTGAGTGGCATATAAGAGACTTTCTATGGTGGTATACTATTGGCCTTTTCTGTGTATAAATACAATAGAAGTTTTATATGTATGGTGTAATTTATTTATTTATACATCAGTTAGCTATACTTTATATACACAACAGTGTTTAACCTCAGTCAATTGTTTTTAGGATGTTTTAATGGGAGATGTCCCTTTCTCATATATTTTATCGATTTGCACTATATGATAAATAAATCATTTTATTGTTAAAAGGTGAAGTTTCTTCTTCCACAAAAATTTGATTATATTAAGGTCTGTAAACAATCTTATTTTTCTGCCTTTAAGTATCCCTTAATTTAAGATATCTTAAGCTCAATTTGCAGCGCCCTCCTAAAATCTTTCTACTTTTTGTATTTCACATCTAAACACACTTAGAGGAAGGTGTGGTTTCTAGTAGGGTGTGATATCAATATTTGGGCTAGCGCAATACTATACATTCATTTTTCATACGATTTTTCATAAGATATACGCCTACAAGTCATATAAAAGAAGGTAAATAGACTGTAATCTTTACTCACTGTTGATCCTGCTAGCCATGGAGACACTTCTTCAGCTATATATTCTTCTTCTGATGCAAATCAGGGGGAGAAGGCAAATTCAGGAACCTGATGCCATAGAAAATGTTGTCAGAAGAAGGAGATTGCGGGTACAGTGTGTATTCCTTCTTCTGGTTCCTTTAGATGGCCTTTCTGATAGAGAGGTTATTCAAAGGTTCCGTCTGGATCGACATTCAATATTGACTTTATATGCTCAGTGATGGCACGTTTAATGGCCATTCCAGGAATCCTCAAGTTTCTGGCTGCCTTGCACTTTTTTGCCACCGGATCATTTCAGGCAGTGGGTCCAGCGTCATCATTGGTTTCATTCAATCTGCCCTTTTGCAACATCTAACCAAAGTTATCGATTCACTCATGCATATATTCCCAGAATATGTTTGTCTACCATCTACTACAGAAGAGTGGCAATTGATAAAGTCTCAATTCTATCATGTGGCAGGGATGCCAAATGTACTTGGGGCAATAGACTGTACCCATATTGCAGTTAGACCGCCATGTTTACATGAGGAGATTTATCCAAACAGAAAGTCTGGCCATTCTCTGAATTTATAGATGGTGTGTGACCCAAAAATGAGAATAATAGGCATGAGATCCAATTACCCTGGCTCCTGTCATGATGCTTACATCTTAAGGCAGACCTGATTGTATCAAAAGTTTGAGAGATGCTAGAAGGATGGTTATTAGGAAAGCTTAGCTGGCGCCAAATTTGATTTTTTTTTTTGTTACATACATATTCTTGTGTATTTTTTAATTTTGTCCATTTAACATATTGGAAATTTAATATTTATCTACAAATTTATAAATTTTGTATTAATATATTTAATTACAATTTTTTTGTTGAACAATAATACATTGTAATTTGAAAATATTGATTTAAATATCCAATAATGAATTTTTTGATTAACTCAAGATGATAGCGTCAACAAAAAAATGTAATTAAATAGATTAAAACACAATTTATAAATTTTTAGATAAATATTACATATATATATATATATATATATATATATTTTTGTAATAGGTTAAATGATTGATATTGTTTATTATGATTGAAAACATACTTCATTATAAAAATGTTAAAACATTTTTTTACAGGGAATGCTGGTTACCCTTGTTATGAATGACTTCTGACACCCTATAATAACCCACAACTCAGGAAACATATCCAGTTCAATGAGGCACACAAGACCACAAGGAGTGTCATTGAAAGGACATATGGATTATTGAAAATGGGGTTCCGATTTCTGGACAGATCTGGCAGTGTAATGCAGTATTCTACAGAGAAAGTTGTTAGAATAATATTAGTTTGTTCTGTTTTGCACAATATTGATACCAAAAGAGGATGCCCCATTGTGGATGATAGTCCTATGCCCTTAGAAGATTTTCCAGAGTAAATTTGTAGGGAGAATCCAAATAGATTTGGCATGGCCACAAGGGACATGGTTTCTAACCAATATTTTAATAATTGATTTTTATTAAAATATATTGTTTCATGGTCGCTAAATATTGCTTATATATCTGCAAATTATGCAATTAGTTAAATGTCTTTATGTCATATTTTTATCCAATTAAATTTTTTTAAACATCTCAATATCTTCTTTTATTGTATTAATTTTTGTGAACATCATAGTTAATAGTATTTGCATTGATCACATACAAATGAAATTAAAATGAAAACGATTTTCATTTCGTTACAAAAAATTTAATTCTGATTTCTTTAAATACACAACAAACACATAAATAAAACCTATATAGAAGCATTTTATCATAACAATTAGCATATTGCAACATAACGAAAAAAGTTACATTGTATAAAATAAAAGTTCACATTCGTCCATGTACAGATTATTCTAAATATTCTTTATTTATTGACCAATTTTGTAACATAATAAGTAAATGAAAATGAATAAATAACACATTTATCAATAACTGTATTAGTAGTGTTAGGTATGGTCGACAACTTTGGCTCTACAGATGTTTTCTAAATCAATTTCCCATGATGCTTAAGCATCGTAAAGATGGTAAAGCATCATGGGCAATGTAGTTTTTAAACAAATTGAGATCCAAGATTATTAACACATTTATGTTAAAAAATAATGAATAAATACTAGTATGTAAACAATAAATGTAATATAAAATTGTTGTTAGTAAGGGTTAGTTGACTTATAAATAATGTTTATTTTCAATAAAAAAACAAAACTCAATAATCATGATAGAATATAAATAGTCACGCGTAAATTTGATTGACAAGTTTATTTGTGTCGTCCAATACAAAGATGTCCCTACAGGAGCCTATTACTGCAGGAGAAATTGTCATCCTGGTATATGCTATGGAATGCTATTTTCCTCATTGCATGGGAAGAGTTAGATTGGTAAAGCAGGACAGTCGGGATCATATTATATATGAAATGTTAAGAAGGATGTACAGAGTATCAAAGATAAAAGGGATCAGACATCAATGGCTATGCAAGTACAGCGATTCGAGGCGTAGGGAGCCAAAATATTATAATTCGCTTAAAAGTCTAATAAGAACCTATAAGTATAACTATTATTATTTATAGTCATATCAATAACTGTGCCATGTTTTAGTTTTTTTCCAGTATTGAAACATTGATGAGTCTAGCATTAAAAATTGGGAACAAAAAAAATGAATATTAAAACTTGGAAATATTTAGTAACAATCACTTAGATTACGAGTTTTGCATTATGAGTCAAATAGCAACGTTGTGGCCCATAATGCATAATTTTCCCTAACGCAGCCATTACAAGTCTTGTCGGTATAGCTGTACCGCAAGCCTTTTAGCCTGTAATGTGACGTCAGTACCACACTCATAAAAATTATGTTTTTTAATGGGATTCCCATAGCGCCAATATTACGAGTTTTGCGTTCTGGCTAAAAAGCGAGCATTACAGCCTAAAATGACAAGATCTGTAATGCCATCTAAAGTCAGTAGTTATGAGTGTTACGCTACAAAGCTGTAACATAAAACTCAAAAAGTACATTAACACCCATAAACTACCTATTAACCCCTAAACCGAGGCCCTCCCGCATCGCAAACACTATATTAAATTTATTAACCCCTAATCAGCCGCTCCCAATATCGCCGCAATTTTAAAAAAATATTAACCCCTATTCCGCCGCTCCCCGACATCATCACCACTATACTAAAGTTATTAACCCCTAAACAGATGCCCTCCCACATTGCAAACACTATTTAAATATTATTAACGCCTAATCTGCCATCAGCCCACATCGCCCCACTCTACTAAAGTTATTAAGCCCTACACCGCCGCCACTATACTAAACCTATTAACCCCTAAGCCGCAAGCCCCAACAATTAAATATACTAAACTATTAACCGCTAAACCAAACCTAACAACCCCCTAACTTTATATTAAAATTACAATTTCCCTAACTTAAATTAAATTAAAACCTACCTGTCAAATTAATAAAACTAAGTTTAAACTAACAATTAAACTAATATAATAATTAAACTAAAAATAAACTAACTACCAATTAAATTAAACTAAACTACACATTAAAAAATCACAAAAAAACACTACTCAAAGTATCTAAATACAAAAACAAAAAAATACTAAGTTACAAAAAATAACAAACACTAAATTACGGAATATAACAAACAAAATTATCCAAAATAAAAAAGAATTACACTTAATCTAATAGCCCTATCATAATAAAAAAGCCCACCCAAAATAAAAAAAACCCTAGCCTACAATAAACTGCCAATGGCCCTTAAAAGGGCCTTTTGTGGGGCATTGCCCCAAAGATATCAGCTTTTTTACCTTAAAAATACAATATCTATCTATCTATCTATCTATCAATCTATCTATCTATCTATCTATCTATCTATTGGCACCGAAGTCCTGATCCAATCGGCGAGAAGTCTTCATCCAGGCAGCATCTTCAATATTCATCCAGAGTGCATCTTCTATCTTGATAACAGAAGCACGGAGCAGGTCCATCCTGAAGACATCCGGTGCTGAGTATCCTCTTCATATGGTCGCCGCCGTACACTGAATCTTCAATGCAAGGGACGAGGTCCAAGATGGCATCCCTTGCATTCCTATTGGCTGAAAAATTTAATCAGCTAATAGGAATTAGAGCTGCTTAAATCCTATTGGCTGTTCAAATCAGCCAATAGGATTTAAGCAGCTATCATTCTATTGGCTGATTCAATTTTTCAGCCAATTTTTCAGCCAATAGGAATGCAAGGGACGCCATCTTGGATCGTGAAGATTCAGTGTACGGATTTAACAGTTCTAATTCTATTGGATGATGAATCAGCCAATAGAATGAGATCTGCTTAAATCCTATTGGCTGTTCAAATCAGCCAATAGGATTTTAGCAGCTATCATTCTATTGGCTGATTCAATTTTTCAGCCAATAGGAATGCAAGGGACGCCATCTTGGATCGTGAAGATTCAGTGTACGGCGGCGACCATATGAAGAGGATGCTCCACGCCAGATGTCTTCAGAATGGACCAGCTCTGCGCCTCCGGGATCAAGATAGAAGATGCTGCCTGGATGAAGATTGAAGATGCCGCCTGGATGAAGACTTCTCACCGCTTGGATCAGAACTTCGCTGCCGGGATGAAGATTGAAGAGGCCGTCGGGATGAAGGTTTTCTCGCCGCCTGGTTCAGGACTTCCACTCTGGGATGAAGATCTTTTAAGCAGGACTTCAAAAATGCATCCTCTTCATATGGTTGCCACCGTACACTGAATCTTCCAAGATGGCATCCCTTGCATTCCTATTGGCTGAAAATTTTGAATCAGCCAATAGGAATTAAAGCTGCTAAAATTCTATTGGCTGTTCAAATCAGCCAAAAGGATTTAAGCAGCTCTAATTATATTGAATGATGAATCAGCCAATAGAATGAGAGTTGCTTAAATCCTATTGGCTGATTTGAACAGCCAATAGGAATGCAAGGGACACCATCTTGGATCGCGTCCTTTCCATTGAAGATTCAGTGTACGGCAGCGACCGTATGAAGAGGATGCTCAGCGCTGGATATCTTTAGGATGGACCAGCTTTGCGCCTCTGGGATCAAGATAGAAGATGCCGTCTGGATGAAGACTTCTTGCCGCTTGGATCAGGACTTCAACTCCAGGATGAAGATCGTTCAAGAGGGACTTCAGAAACTGTAAATGGATTGTCAGAGGCTTAGTGTTAGGCTTTTTTAAGGGTTTTTTGGGAGAGTTTTTTTTTTTAGTTTAGGGTCTGGGTAGTAAAAGAGCTAAATGCCCTTTTAAGGGCAATGCCCATACAAATGCCCTTTTCAGGGCAATGGGTAGCTTAGGTTTTTTAAGAATTAGGTTTTTAATTTTGGGGGGTTGATTGGGTGGTGTGTTTTACTGTTCGGGGGATCTTTGTATTTTTTTTTTACAGCTGATATCTTTGGGGCAATGCCCCATAAAAGGCCCTTTTAAGGGCCATTGGTAGTTTATATTAGGCTAGGTTTTTTATTTTGGGTAGGCTTTTTTATTTTGATAGGGCTATTAGATTAGGTGTAATTCTTTTTTATTTTGGATACATTTGTTTGTTTTTTTCCATAATTTAGTGTTTGTTATTTTTTGCAACTTAGTATTTTTTTGCTTTTGTATTTAGATACTTTTTAATTTTTAGAGTAGGATTTTTTAAATGTGTAGTTTAGTTTAATTTAATTGGTAGTTAGTTTAATTGTAGTTTAATGATTATATTATTTTAATTGGTAGTTTAAACTTAGTTTTTTTATTTTGACAGGTAGCTTTTAATTTAATTTAAGCTAGGGAAATTGTAGTTTTAATATAAATTTAGGGGGTTGTTAGGTTTAGGGGTAAATAGTTTAATTTAGTTTATTTCAATGTGGGGGGCTTTCAGTTTAGGGGTTAATAGTTTAGTATATTTTGTTGTGGGGGCTTGCGGTTTAGGGGTTAATAGGTTTAGTATAGTATAATGGGGGCAATGTGGGCGGACGGCAGATTAGGGGTTAATAATATTTAAATAGTGTTTGTGATGCGGGAGGGCGGCGGTTTAAGAGTTAATAAGTTTGTTATAGTGGTGACGATGTCGGGGAGCGGCAGAATAGTGGTTAATAATTTTTTTTAGTGGTGGCGATGTTGGGAGCGACAGATTAGGGGTTAAAAACTTAAAAATAGTGTTTGCGGTGCAAGAGGGCCTCAGTTTAGGTGTAATTTATGGGTGTTAGTGTACTTTTTAACACTTTAGTTATGAGTTTTATGTTACAGCTTTGTAGCCTAAAACTCATAACTACTGACTTTAGATGGCGTTACAGATCTTGTCATTTTAGGCTATAACGCTCGCTTTTTAGCCTCACCGCAACACTTGTAATACCGGCACTATGGGAATCCCATGAAAAAATGAAATTTTTTGGAGTGCGGTACTGACGTTGCATTACAGGCAAAAAGGCTTGAGGTACAGCTATACCGAGAAGACTTGTAATGGCTGCGTTAGAGAAAATGATGCGTTATGGTCCACAACGTTACTATTTGACTCATAACACAAAACTCGTAATCTAGGTGAATGTTAGTTAGCATGCATAAAATAATAAAAAGTTAAAGGGTTAGCAAACATTCAACTTCTATTAACGGATTAGTAAATAACAGTCTATAAAATATTACAAATCAAAATAAATTTTTACAAATAGATATGAAAAGAACAAAGTCTAAGGTAAAAAGATTCCATGATATTTAAGAGAAATCAGTATTGAAACTCCAAATAGTAGGCTATCCTTACCACCCCTTCCTTTGACACTGATGGACAGACCAATATCTCCAAAAAGCAGAGGAGGAGGGAAAACTTTGTCTGTCTACACTTAAAAAGGTAAATTACTAGTACAAGAAATGTCTAACAAGAATTAAAATTTGAAAATAAATGATGTAATAAATAAATGTTTGAATCGAAATAAATGATTATTTTTTAATTTGTCAATGTTCTATTTAATAATATAATGTACATGTAGATATTCCAGAATGTTCCTATGAGGAGGATCCTTCAGTTACAAAGGGAAAACATTATTAGTTTGATCTTGAAGAAGATGACCCAAATTCAACTGATGACTATTCTATGTATGGAAGAGAGGAAAATAGAAATATAGAAAATGTATACCAAAGTATTATATATTGATTATTTTGATCATGGTTTTTAAGAAAAACCAAAGTAGTAAAATAATTTACAATTGATTTTCAGACTTTGGAAATGGTTTAAAATGTCAATTATGTAACAAAAGTGTACTAGTTGAAATACAAATGGATGGCATCGAATCTACTAAAATTAATATGACAGAACAAAATATGGTTCATCCAATCAAAGATATGATAGACAAAAGGTATATTTTTGCTTTCCCATTGTTCAAAATCTAAATAAATTCAAAGCAATTATTGATCATTTTTTTAATTAATATTTAATTTTTCTATAGCCTCTGGTTCAAATGATCTTTACATATTATAGGATAAAATTGTGCAAACTGAAATTATTATGGATATTATACATGAAACAGAAGAAGGTATATAGAGAGATATCTATATAATATATATATAGTGTTCCTTTCTGTAATTTGATTATTATTTAAATGTCATTTTAATTTTTTTCAAAATTATTTCTAGGTCTGAAATGTTTAGAGGAAAAACAAGATGAGAGCACACAAACTTTTCTTGAGGATAATTTCAAAATTAAAATGAGTAGAATGAGGGCCACAATGGGAATGTTGATGAATCACAAAAATGCCATTTAAAAGTATTTTCTTTCAATTTTTTTGTGAGATATTTTATATGTTGATTAAAGGTTTGACTTTTAAAACTGAAATATAATTTTCTTTTATAAACCAACATTTGCTAATATTCTTTTGAAAATGTTTTACAAAGAATAGTTTTGAAAATAAACAAAAACAAAATTTCAATGCACATAAAAAAAGACTTTATTTTTTTTGGGGAAAGTTAATATACATTTTTTTGATTTAAATGTTTGAAAATAAATGTTTAAAATATTAAAATAAAATTAACTCAAAAACCACGATTAATATATGTTAAATTGACAACTGCAAATAAAGTGCACTTTCAACAATAAAATTTGTGAATAACAATTGAAAACACAAAAAAATCATAGATCTATGTATACATACTAAAACAAAAAATTAAAAAAAAAAGATCAGTCATGTCTCGACCTCTTGGGGTCAGAAGGTCCCTGTCTTTTCCTTAAAATAGACAGAAGAGCATTGAGTGTATGTTCTGCGAGGCGTAAAGAACGATTGATCTGCTCATTGCGTTTTTCATCCATCCACCTCTGCCACTCAAACCTCTCTCTGTCTAGTTGTAACTGTCTTTCAGCTAATGAGGAACTTCTGTCCATGTGTGCAATTATTACATTTAACTCTCTATGATCCACCCTATATTGTTTAGTGAGTGAGATCATTTAATTGAAACACACATCTTCAATCTGTCCATCTAGTGATATAGTGCCAGGTACCATTGGGCAAACTTGTTTTGGTTGTGGAACAGGCTGTGCAGTTCCTTCAACTGGAGATTCTATTTGAACAGGTTCATGGATTTACTGTGGTTGTGCATCCACCATATCATTAAAATAATCAGGTGTCTTACTTCCATGATTCCACGATCCCTGTTTTGAGGTTCCTCTATTGCCGGTATTTCAGGTTGTACAGGGACCATATTTAATATAATTTCCCTCGATGATTCTTCCGAATCTGCGAAATTTAAAAAAAATTATTAATTATAAAAGTAATCCAAAAAATTATTATTTACAAAAGGGTTAAATTAAAGGTGCGGGTAAAAGGTGTATCCTGCCGTATCTTGCCGGATCCATGTCTAATTTACACATATATACACAAATGTAAGTGTTTTACACACAAAAACATCCAGCCACTACTGGATCCACCAATTTTTAAACAAAAACATCTGGGTCCTTTCAGAACCTTACAGAAAAAAAGCTGGATCCTGCCTGATCCATGTCTAATGTAGACAGATATAGACTAGACACATGTTTGTGTTTTCCACACAAACACATGCAGACAATTCTGGATCCACTAGAACTAACTTTTTTTTTTTCTAAATTAGACAAAAATATAGCAGGATACGACAGATTATTAAATAAAAAGTGTTGATTATAAAAGGATCCAGAATTTTTTGTGTAAAATATTTTTTGATCCAGAAGTGTCTGGATGCATTTGTGTGGAAAACACTTACATTTGTGTGTATCTGTCTACATTAGACATAGATCCGGCAGGATCCGGCTATTTTTCTGTAAAAAAGTGTTGGTTCTGAAAGGACTCAGATGGTTTTGTGTAAAAATTATATCTCACTGTCAACAATAATGATGTTTTTACGGTGCATATTATTCATATGTATTTGAAGTAGACATACTCACCATCAAACAACTGTGGAGAACTTGCAGTCATGCTCCTAAACAACTGTCTAAGATCAGCTGTGAAGAACAGAAAAAAAAAGTTGTTTATTTTATTTATTTAAAGATTGAAATGTATAGTGTATGGAATATGATAAACATTAAAGGGACAATAAACCCCATTTTTAAATCTTTAAGTATTCAGATACAGCATGCAATTTAAAGAAACTTTATAATTTAAAAACAATATTTGATCTTTCTCATTTCTACTGCTATTTTTATTTAAATGGAAGGAATAGAGAGGTTAAAAGCCTGAAAGTATTCGTTACCGCACCATGGATAGTGCTTGCTTATTGAGCCTTACATTTACCATCTAATAAGATATCATGGCACAGTTGACACAAATAATCCATTTATGGTTTATTGTCCAATTCAATTTAAAGAAAAAACAACAACAAAAACAACTATATTATCTTTATTGTATCAATATTACAAAAAATTAACAACTAAATACTAAATTTTTTTATCGATAATTGAAACCTCCTTAGCAGGGGTTTGCAGGAGAATATCATACGCATATCTTTGACATCTAGATTTGCTTAGAAAGCGAATGGAATGGGATATTTATGCCTGCTAACTAATCAAATATATATATATATATATATATATATATATATACACTGTGTGCAGAATTATTAGGCAAATTAGTATTTTGACCACATCATCCTCTTTATGCATGTTGTCTTACTCCAAGCTGTATAGTCTCGAAAGCCTACTACCAATTAAGCATATTAGGTGATGTGCATCTCTGTAATGAAAAGGGGTGTGGTCTAATGACATCAACACCCTATATCAGGTGTGCATAATTATTAGGCAACTTCCTTTCCTTTGACAAAATGGGTCAAAAGAAGGACTTGACAGGCTCAGAAAAGTAAAAAATAGTGAGATATCTTGCAGAGGGATGCAGCACTCTTAAAATTGCAAAGCTTCTGAAGCGTGATCATCGAACAATCAAGCGTTTCATTCAAAATAGTCAACAGGGTCGCAAGAAGCGTGTGGAAAAACCAAGGTGCAAAATAACTGCCCATGAACTGAGAAAAGTCAAGCGTGCAGCTGCCAAGATGCCACTTGCCACCAGTTTGGCCATATTTCAGAGCTGCAACATCACTGGAGTGCCCAAAAGCACAAGGTGTGCAATACTCAGAGACATGGCCAAGGTAAGAAAGGCTGAAAGACGACCACCACTGAAAAAGACACACAAGCTGAAATGTCAAGACTGGGCCACGAAATATCTCAAGACTGATTTTTCTAAGGTTTTATGGACTGATGAAATGAGAGTGAGTCTTGATGGGCCAGATGGATGGGCCCGTGGCTGGATTGGTAAAGGGCAGAGAGCTCCAGTCCGACTCAGATGCCAACAAGGTGGAGGTGGAGTACTGGTTTGGGCTGGTATCATCAAAGATAAGCTTGTGGGGCTTTTTCGGGTTGAGGATGGAGTCAAGCTCAACTCCCAGTCCTACTGCCAGTTTCTGGAAGACACCTTCTTCAAGCAGTGGTACAGGAAGAAGTCTGCATCCTTCAAGAAAAACATGATTTTCATGCAGGACAATGCTCCATCACACGCGTCCAAGTACTCCACAGCGTGGCTGGTAAGAAAGGGTATAAAAGAAGAAAATCTAATGACATGGCCTCCTTGTTCACCTGATCTGAACCCCATTGAGAACCTGTGGTCCATCATCAAAAGTGAGATTTACAAGGAGGGAAAACAGTACACCTCTCTGAACAGTATCTGGGAGGCTGTGGTTGCTGCTGCATGCAATGTTGATGGTGAACAGATCAAAACACTGACAGAATCCATGGATGGCAGGCTTTTGAGTGTCCTTGCAAAGAAAGGTGGCTATATTGGTCACTGATTTGTTTTTGTTTTGTTTTTGAATGTCAGAAATGTATATTTGTGAATGTTGAGATGTTATATTGGTTTCACTGGTAAAAATAAATAATTGAAATGGGTATATATTTGTTTTTTGTTAAGTTGCCTAATAATTATGCACAGTAATAGTCACCTGCACACACAGATATCCCCCTAAAATAGTTATAACTAAAAACAAATTAAAAACTATTTCCAACACTATTCAGCTTTGATATTAATGAGTTTTTTGGGTTCATTGAGAAAATGGTTGTTGTTCAATAATAAAATTAATCCTCAAAAATACAACTTGCCTAATAATTCTGCACTCCCTGTATATATATATAATGAACAATCAGAGAGAGAGAGCACTCACGCTGTTCAATAGTCTATATTTATTTAGGCATGTCTAAATAAATATGGACTATTTAACACGGTGAGTGCTCTCTCTCTGATTTTTCGTTGGATATACTTGTGGTGGAACCCAGATTGCAATTATAAGTGAGTGCTGGACTTTTGCATTTATATATATACAGTGTTAAAGAAAAAATGTTTGGTCTAGAGTTATCAAATTACAAATTTGGTTTTTAAATCTCATAAGTTATTACTTTTTCCTTTAGAATTTTTTTTAATAATTAATTTTCTTACCTGTACCTCCACCAACACTTGTTTCCAGAGTGCTGGTCCTTACATTTTGTAGGGTATCAGCTGATAACATGGTGTGGCTAGTTGTTGAGGTGCTGTGAATCAATTGTCCATGTAGAACAGCACCACTTAGCATTGAGTTTGCTGCGGATGTTGATGCACTGCATGCAGATTCCTCATTGCCACCCCTAGACGTCACCGATTGTGGTCGAGCTGTTAAAAGATTAATATTAAAAAAATAAATGTATAATTCATTTTTCGAGAAGTACAAGGACAATACACTAGAAAAAATATGCAAATTATTTGGCAATGTTATTTAAAGGGACAGTCTATCACCCACAAAAATTTCATGGTTTAAAAGGGGAATTTAATTATAAAAAATATACTATATACTGTACTTAGAAGCAATATTTAGCATTCTTATCCATTGGTATTCTTATTTAGAAGATACAACTTTGAGGTTCACCTGTTAAATGTTTTGGACCTTGAAGACTGCTTATAATTAAAATGCATTATGACATTTTATCAACACAAGCGGGTGTGATTTCATGTCTTTCATATACATAACATTTAGCTCATGCAAGTGTATTTAAGGTGGAGAAGAAAAAAGGAAGTTGACTCTTCATTTAATGTAGTCAAAATTAAAAAAGGATTACAGTTTGTGTAAGTCATGAATCCAAAGGCTTTCATTTTCATATATCCATTCTTAAGGTTGACAAGGTTATCTCATGTTTTACAGATAAGCATTTTTGAAAAAACTTTATTATTGTTTGAAAAAAAGAGTTTAAATACAATTTTAAAATTCAAATTTAAAATCAAGAATGCCATATTGACAAAAAATTTAAATTACTTTTTAGACATAATTTTATTTCTTGCCTTATTAGGCTTGGGTTAAAGTTATAGATGGGTCTGCCCACATGCTAATTAGATAACACTAGAGACAATCTAGAGCCTTTTTTTTAAAACAAAGATTAAAATAGATCATGGGTAGTTTTTGATCCAAGCCTCTACAGACTAGACAGTTCTTTATTGCATTGTAGACAACCAGTGCTTAATCCTCTGCAAATCCAAAATCATGAGAAAATTGTTATCTATATGAATCACATGAACTATGAAGCTAATTTATTAAATACAATTTTTTTTTAAAATGTATTCTTTTTTGTCTTCCTAAAAGCCTACATAAATTTGCATATGAACCAAAAAGGTTTGAAAATATAATAACACTTGAAAATAAATCCTAAATTGTAATCATATTCATGGATCAATATGGGGCCTACATGCTGGAAAAGCAACAATGTCTTTAAAAAAAATATATATATAATTATATATATATATATATATATATATATATATATATATATATATATAGAGAGAGAGAGAGAGAGAGAGAGAGAGAGAGAGAGAGAGAGATATTAAAGAATTGAATATTGTGACTTTTAAATAGTTAATAAGAATTAAAAAAAAAAATTGAATGTGGACATTATTGAACATGTTGAAATGTGCTCCATGTATGAAGCAATGAAAGCAAATATTTAACAAAAATGGTTGGTCATGTGTGACTAATAATATTGTGATCAGTCTTAAATTTACTGTACAAAAAAAATGGTTCAGATGAAAAATATTCATCTTTTTAAAAATTTGTGTCTGGTAATAATACTAAAAAAATAATAATTAAGAAACTAAAAATATAAAGTGCCAAGTGTGATAGAGGTACTTTCTATGAAGTAAGGATTACAATTTACACTTTTTAATATCAGTCAAATACAATAGAACATAATAAATGTAAGAAAATATGGGCATGATAGACCTATATGTTAGATTATCAAAATAGTCGCAAAGTAACATGTATCTTCAAAAAATTTGAACTAATAATTGTCTACACTACTGTACTATATAATTCAAAGATGATTAACATTCTATTAAAATAATTAAAATTTAAGAAATTCAATTTCTTTAATTTAATACCTCTTAGGTCGCTGTCACAATCACCTGTAATCCCGACGATAACTTTGGGGCCTAAGCCTTGCACCAGTCTGTGCTCGTAATCAGTCAGATCTGCAACATAAGCTAGTCCATCTCCTGTAGCACGTGAATAATTTTTTTCTTTTGCCAATTTCGCTTTGGCAAATCTTTTAATGTCGTTGTACCTCTTCTTTATCTGGTCAACGTCCTTTTTCCTGGGGCCCTGAGCACTGACAGCATCACTGGTACAAGTCCAGATACTCTTTTTGCGGTGACTGGAAGTTTGCTTTGCACGACAACCAAATAAATAGTCATAAGAGTCCAGTACCATATCAACAAGAACCAGGTTCTGCTGGTGTGAGATGTGTGGATTCTTGGATTTGTTTGTCTGCAAATCGGATCCTGAAGTTGCCATACTTAATTTATTATAACTAAATATATAAGCTTGAAATGATTCAGGATCAGTAAATTTTCTGTCTGAAAAAATAGATAAAGTGGACTTTATATAGTGCTGAAATTACTTCCTGTGACAAATGTGACATTTCTGACACCTTACAGTGACGTGGGACAAACATGACTGACAATTTGTAAGAAAATAATAGTACATTCGCTAATAGCGAAGCGTAAGATGTATAAATAATTCGCTAGAGCTCGATGTGAATTAGACGCAACAATTTTTAAGCTGATTTTTAGTACATATGGCGAGCAGGCAGCGTCTCGCTACCTGCAAGTTCTAGCGAGTCGAACAGACACACTGTTGGCGAGAAAATTGATGCTTTAGTACATGGAGCTCCTTGATATGTTTATGCTTAAACCAAGCATATAAGGTTAATATAAAGTTTTTGTAGCCTCATTTGACACTCTATATTTGTCATTAATTGAAAGTTTAGGCTTGTTCATTACGATTTCAGATATTTGAATAATGAAATAAAAATGGGATTTAAATGCAAAGTAATAGCAATATGAATCATGCAAGTAAATCTTTTATATTTTTTTATATTTTTTACTCAATTACACTTATGATATATCATAGGCACATTTTAAATTCCATCTAAGTGAATATGATTTTTCATGCATTTATTTAATGCTTATAGTAAGTTTAAACATTTGCATTTATATCTGAAAAGTACTACAGCCTTACACTAAACTGACATTATATAATATGTATAGCTAAATACATGACATTGTAATTACATACTATACTGCAGCAGCATGCTAACTAGCATTTATCCCTCAATGCCTTCTGAATTAATTCTTCACAGTGCATCCAACATTTGGCACAATACTTAGAAAAGTATAGCTAGCATGCTAACCAGTTTTCTCTTTTCTTTTCTTTTTTTTACCTTATGGAGAACATCTGTACGATAATACTATTTTAAATATAAAAATATACATATGAGTAAAGAAAAGTAAAACTACCTTATCCTATAATCCACAAAGATAAAAGTTGTTAAAAAAAAACAATGAGTTTATTTTAATTAAAGTATGATTAGGTAGCAAAAATGTGTGACTACATCAAATAATTGTAAATCTAATTTCTCACCATTTCCAAATTCTATTTAATTTGTCAATAAATTGTAGTGGGCTACTATTCCTTTTTGAATTATTTATTGATGGTGTGCAATTCTTTAGACACACATTTTTTTGTTGTTAGCGATATAAAGGTAAAGCTTTATGAAGCCCAGTATTTTTTTAAGATAGAGCATACAATTTCAAATAACTTTTGATTCTACACATTTTACCTGTTCTCTTTGTATCTTTTGTTGAAAAGTATACCTAGGTAGGCTCAAGAGATGTGAGCTAGCTTTTGATTGGTAGCTGCACATATATGCCTCTTGTGAAAAAAAAATATGTTTAAAGAGTAATTAAATACATTTTAGATGATCATTTCTCATTTTTTAAGTGTGATTTGAATTTTGAATTTCAATTGTATAAATAAAAAAATAATTATTGCTTGTGCTCAAACTGAATGCTTCATGTGCAAGATTGAAAGTTAAAAAAATTAAACTTAAGCAAAATATATTTCATGCAAAAAGTTTACCAATATGAAAGCCTGTTTAAAAGTTTATCCAGAAGATTGTAACATAGCTGATTATTTAATAATCTAATTAAATCAAAACCAGAATATATGTAGTTTATTATTACACCCTTTCCAGTACAAACTGGAGGTAGTGTGTTATATTATCAGGACAGTTTATTAGGAACCACGTGCAATGTCAAGTTTTTATTTTTTTAGAGAGCTGAAGTGAGTTCAAAATTTGTTTAATAAATTCTTTCATATATGATAATTAAATGCTTTCATTACATTACTCTTTAATAAATTTTGAGTTGCCACAATATAAGGCACGGTAAAATGTTAAATGGCAAGTTCTTAAAGGTACATGAAACCCCAAATCTTTCTTTCATGACTCAGATAGAGCATACAATTTTAAACAACATTCCAATATACTTTTATTATCAAATTTGCTTCATTCTCTTGGTATCCTTTATTAAAGAGCAGAAGTGCACGACTGGGAGCTCGCTAAACATATTGGGTTAGCCAATGACAAAAGGCATAAATTCACAGCCACCAATGAGCAGTTATTTCCCAGTAGCATACTGCTACTGCTATGATTTTCAACAAAGAATTCCAAGAGAAAAAAACAAACAAGATAATAGAAGTAAATGAAAAGTTGTTGAAATGGCATATTCTATCTGAATCATAAAATATAACATTTGGGTGCCGTGTTCCTTTAAACTAATATATATATATATATATATATATATATATATATATATATATATATATATATATTTATTTTTTTTTTTTTTTTTAAAGACATTGTTAGAAATATTTTTAATAGGATTTGCATATACAGGGAGTGCAGAATTATTAGGCAAATGAGTATTTTGACCACATCATCCTCTTTATGCATGTTGTCTTACTCCAAGCTGTATAGGCTTGAAAGCCTGCTACCAATTAAGCATATTAGGTGATGTGCATCTCTGTAATGAGAAGGGGTGTGGTCTAATGACATCAACACCCTATATCAGGTGTGCATAATTATTAGGCAACTTCCTTTCCTTTGGCAAAATGGGTCAAAAGAAGGACTTGACAGGCTCAGAAAAGTCAAAAATAGTGAGATATCTTGCAGAGGGATGCAGCACTCTTAAAATTGCAAAGCTTCTGAAGCGTGATCATCGAACAATCAAGCGTTTCATTCAAAATAGTCAACAGGGTCGCAAGAAGCATGTGGAAAAACCAAGGCGCAAAATAACTGCCCATGAACTGAGAAAAGTCAAGCGTGCAGCTGCCAAGATGCCACTTGCCACCAGTTTGGCCATATTTCAGAGCTGCAACATCACTGGAGTGCCCAAAAGCACAAGGTGTGCAATACTCAGAGACATGGCCAAGGTAAGAAAGGCTGAAAGACGACCACCACTGAACAAGACACACAAGCTGAAACGTCAAGACTGGGCCACAAAATATCTCAAGACTGATTTTTCTAAGGTTTTATGGACTGATGAAATGAGAGTGAGTCTTGATGGGCCAGATGGATGGGCCCGTGGCTGGATTGGTAAACGGCAGAGAGCTCCAGTCCGACTCAGACGCCAGCAAGGTGGAGGTGGAGTACTGGTTTGGGCTGGTATCATCAAAGATGAGCTTGTGGGGCCTTTTCGGGTTGAGGATGGAGTCAAGCTCAACTCCCAGTCCTACTGCCAGTTTCTGGAAGACACCTTCTTCAAGCAGTGGTACAGGAAGAAGTCTGCATCCTTCAAGAAAAACATGATTTTCATGCAGGACAATGCTCCATCACACGCGTCCAAGTACTCCACAGCGTGGCTGGCAAGAAAGGGTATAAAAGAAGAAAATCTAATGAAATGGCCTCCTTGTTCACCTGATCTGAACCCCATTGAGAACCTGTGGTCTATCATCAAATGTGAGATTTACAAGGAGGGAAAACAGTACACCTCTCTGAACAGTGTCTGGGAGGCTGTGGTTGCTGCTGCAAGCAATGTTGATGGTGAACAGATCAAAACACTGACAGAATCCATGGATGACAGGCTTTTGAGTGTCCTTGCAAAGAAAGGTGGCTATATTGTCACTGATTTGTTTTTGTTTTGTTTTTGAATGTCAGAAATGTATATTTGTGAATGTTGAGATGTTATATTGGTTTCACTGGTAAAAATAAATAATTGAAATGGGTATATATTTGTTTTTTGTTAAGTTGCCTAATAATTATGCACAGTAATAGTCACCTGCACACACTGATATCCCCCTAAAATAGCTATAACTAAAAACAAACTAAAAACTACTTCCAAAACTATTCAGCTTTGATATTAATGAGTTTTTTGGGTTCATTGAGAACATGGTTGTTGTTCAATAATAAAATTAATCCTCAAAAATACAACTTGCCTAATAATTCTGCACTCCCTGTATATATATATATATATATATATATATATATATATACAGTATATATATATATATATATATATATATATATATATTATAACTTGCATATAATTATGCATGAATATTTAGTATAATTTAATTTAAATTCTCAATCAAAGTTATTCTATAGTACATCTTAATGTCACAAAGTGTGGTTGCCTAGTTACACGGTTTGTTTTGACACAGGTGTGGCTCGTGTCATTTTTCCACACAACAGTATCAGCATCATTATTGGGTAACTTTTCATGCTCGTATTTTCTCCCACACCTGTATCTATTCAAATGTATCAAAGAAATATGTAGTCAATAATGCTATCTGAAATTGTATATTGAGTCAATGGTCAGGCCAAGGGAATTAAGACACATGTCTATCAACAACTCCAATCCCCAAAGGTGTATACATAATAAGTATAAAAGATCACAAAGTAGAGTATCTCATAAATCCTACAAGTGAGTATTGACAAGATAGGTAAATGTGTACACATTAAGAGAAACAATGTTCGTTCAATATACAATATGCAAGAAAGCTCAGACTGGCTCCTACAGGATGCTGATGTAAAAAAAGATGCATAAAGTGTCAGGGTTTTTTCCCTGCTTTGTTTAACATGTGCTGCTGGCAGCCATTTTACTCACCTCTCTTGCTGACTCTGGAGCATAGTGTGTGATGCTGCTAATTTCCTGCACACCCTTTTATGGCCAGACTGGTGTACATCATCCATGTGAGACAGGTTGCAGTCTCAGAATTATTATGTCATCACTTATTATTTAAAGGGCCTCTGTTCAGTATGCTTTGCCCTTGCATTGTCTCAGACCTGTTTGTGAGTTCCAGTTCCTGTGTATTACCTGGCTGTCTGATGTCCCTTCTGGTTCCTGATCCCTGGCTTGTTCCTGACTCTGCTGTTCTCCTTGTTTCTGATTCTGGCTCGCCTGACTACTTGATTTGGTTCCTGACTCGACTCGTCTGACTACCAGCTCTGGTTTTGATTCTTGGCTTGTTATTTGACTTGTGGACATTTTATTAATTTTTGCTATTAATAAAGGTGGGATTAATTTTGCACTTCTCATCTCAGTCTGATTCCTGGCACCCTGACATTACGCAAGGGCCATGAATCCTGATGTGCTAAAAATCCACCTTTACCTACCATCATTTCCAGGATGGACGAACAGGATCACCGCTTGGATCAATTTGCACTAGCCCTGCAAACCCTGCTGACTCGCACTGCACATTTGGACCAAAGTGTCCCGTAAGTTATAGCTGCTCCTGTTTCTGCTGCTGCACCTAGTCCTACCAGGAGCATGTCCGCTTCTGCCCCTCTACCTCAACAATATGGAGGTGATCCTATTCAGTACAGAGGGTTTTTGAACCAGGTGGGCATTTACTTTGAGATGTTACCTCAGGCGTTTCCCTCGGACAGAGCTAAGGTGGGATTTCTCATCTCGTTACTCTCTGACACAGCTCTTGCCTGGGCTAATCCCTTGTGGGCAACTAATAAACTTGTGATTTCAAATTACCCTGAATTTGTGTCCTACTTTCAAAGGGTATTTGATGTTCCAGCTCGCTCCTCCTCTGCTGCTAAACGACTCATGTCCATTCAGCAAGGTACAAGATCTGTTGCTCAGTATGCCATTGAGTTCCGTACACTTGCCGCAGAGGTAGGTTGGAACAATGAAGCCCTTGTTGCCGCCTTCTTTCATGGGCTCTCTGATGCGATTAAAAACAAAGTTGCTGCCAGAGATTTACCAGAGGATCTCAAGGCATTGGTGTCTTTTTTTATCCTGATTGACATCAAACTCAGAGAGAGGCCCTCTTTCAAGGAGCGTTTGCGGAAGCCTCCTGTTCCATTGTTTCCTATGTGTTCATTCCCCCCCATGCCCCCCTCTCCTCCCATGCCTCCTGGTCCCAAGTCACCAGGTACTGCTGAGCCGATGCAGTTGGGCCTTTAGGAGCAGGGAGGGGCTCTGCCTCTATTGTGGGTTACAGCCCCACCTTTTGAAGTCTTGTCCTAAACGGCCAGAAAACTGCTCACACCTAAGGTCCTTTCGGGGGCAGACCTTGGTTGTTTTATCCTTGTCCCCGGAACAGCTAAAGGTGAAACCTTTGGTCACGGTTGTCCTTTCCTGGGTGGACTCCTCCATAGTCACCCAGGCTCTTGTTGACTCCGGTACTGCGGGCTATTTCATTGACAGTGCTTTTGTATCAAAGCACTCAATTCCTGTTTTGCCTCAGTCCATTCTGCTTGCTAATGAGGCAATTGATTGCAGGCCCCTTCAGCCCACACTCGTTACTCACGAAACCGCTCCGTTATCCATGGCTGTTGGGGCTCTCCATTTTGAAACCCTCCAGTTCCAGGTGATAAATTCTCCGCATTTTCCAGTTGTTTTGGGTTATCCCTGGCTCCAAAAGCACAATCCCAATCTCGACTGGCGCAGGTCCGAAATTTTGTGATCTCTGCATTGTATTTCCACTTGTCTTCGGAAACCAGTTAAAGTCTTGTACACTTTTTCGGTATCTCAATTGCCAGAGGAGTACAAAGAGTTCCTAGACGTTTTTTGACAAAGTGCGTGCCGGTACGTTGCTTCCTCACCAGTCTCACGATTGTGCCATAGACCTGCAACCCGGAGCCATTCCTCCTTGGGGCCAGGTTTACCTTCTGTCTGTTGCGGAGAATTGTGCTTTGGAGGAGTATGTTGACGATGCTCTGTCATAGGGGATCATCTGCAAATCCTGCTCTCCTGCAGGGGCTGGCTTCTTCTTTGTGAAGAAAAAGGGTGGCGAGTTAAGACCATGCATCGATTATAGGGGTCTTAATCGTCTTACCATTAAGAATGCTTACCCTATTCCGCTCATTACGGAACTCTTTACTAAACTTGATTTGAGAGGAGCATACAATCTCTTTAGATCAAGGAGGGCCACGAATGGAAAACAGCAATTAACACCAGGAGCGGGCATTATGTGGCCTATGTAATGCTCCTGCTGTTTTTCAGGAATTTATTAATGATGTCCTATGAGATATGTTGCAACAGTGTGTTGTGGTGTATTTAGACGACATCCTCATACACTCACCCACACTTGAGGCTCATTGTTCTGATGTTACACGGGTTCTTCAGAGACTACGTGAGAACGGCCTGTTTTGTAAAACTCGAGAAATGTGAGTTCCATCAGACTCAAGTAACCTTCCTAGGTTATGTTATCTCCATTGCAGGGTTCTCCATGGATCCTGACAAGTTGTCTGCAGTTCTGCAGTGGCCTCACCCAGTTGGTCTTCGGTCTATTCAACGTTTTTTGGGGTTCGCAAATTACTATAGAAAGTTTATTAAAAACTTTTCTTCCTTGGTCAAACCTTTCAAAGGCATGACCCTTAAAGAGAATGATCCGCTCCATTGGTCACCTACTGACATTAAGGTCTTTGATAGTCTTAAGACTGCCTTTGCTGCCACTCCAGTTCTGGCTCATCCTAACCGTGTCCTGCCTTTCGTTCTTGAGGTCAATGCGTCTGACACTGGAGTAGGTGCCCTCTTGTCTCAACGTTCTATGCCTGATGGTTCCTTGCATCTGTACAGTTTCTTCTCTAAGAAATTGTCTCCAGCGGAGTGCAATTATGAAATTGGTAACATGGAATCACTGGCCATAATTTTGACACTCAAGGAATGGAGGCATCTTCTCAAGGGTACTAGCATACCAGTGCTAATTCTTACTGACCACAAGAATTTAACTTATCTATCTGAAGCAAAATGTTTGTCACCCCGACAGGCCAGATGGGCGCTATTTTGTCTCGGTTTAATTATGTGGTCTCCTACCTGCCTGGTAGTAAGAATGTTAGGGCTGATGCCCTCTCTTGACCATTTTCGCCTCTGTCCAAGGAGGATTCTGTACCTACTCCAGATATACCTCCTGACCATATTTTGGCTACCATACGTACTAATTTGACTTCTCCCTTGGGGGAGGAGATCCTGGCTGCACAAACCAATGCACCTCCTGAGAAAACTAGTGGTAAGTGTTTTGTTCCTGAGAATCTTCAAACTAAACTTTTGCATACTAACCACTATCCTAAAGCCGCAGGTCACCCAGACAAGAACCAAATGATATGGTCTGTCACTCGACAATTCTGGTGACCAGGTCTTCGTTCTGATGTTGCTGTGTATGTTGCCCCCTGCTCAGTTTGTGCACAGAATAATACTCCTCGACGTCTTCCTGTGGGTCTTCTTCAACCTATTGCTAATGGTGAGTGTCCTTTGACACATCTTTCCATGGACTTCATTGTTGAGCTCCCTGTTTCCAATGGCAATACTGTTATCCTTATGGTGGTTGACCATTTTTCTAAAATGTCACATTGCATTCCTTTGAAGAAGTTGCCTACCGCTCAGGAGCTTGCTTCAATTTTTGCCCAGGAGGTCTTCCATTTACATGGGTTACCCAAGGATATAGTGTCGGACTGGGGCAGCCAGTTTGTCTCCAGATTTTGGTGTTCCTTTTGTTCTCAAATGAGGATCCAGCTTTCCTTCTCCTCGGCATATCACCCTCAATCTAATGGGGCTGTGGAATGGTCTAATCAAGCTCTGTTGCTATGTCTCAGATCACCACAATATTTGGTCTGAACTGTTACCTTGGGCAGAGTTTGCTCGTAATAGTGCTATTAATGCTTCCTCCAAGTTATCCCCATTCATGGCGAATTATGGGTTTCAACCATCCTTGTTGCCCGATTCATTCATGTCTCAGGGTATTCCGGCTTTGGAGGAGCAACTCCGTTACATGTGGGTGCAGATTCAGGATTGCCTTCATCGTTCTATACAGCGCCAAAAATTCCAGGCTGATTGTAGGCATCTGCCCGCGCCTTCCTACCAGGTTGGTGAGAGGGTTTGGCTGTCCTCCTGCAACTTGAATCTTCATGTGCTTTCCAATAAACTGGCTCCCTGTTATGTTGGTCCTTTTCAAATACTCTGATGGGTCAATCCTGTGGCCTACTCTCTTGACCTTCCTCCTGCAATGCGCATCTCCAATGTTTTTCATGTCTCCCACTTGAAATCATTGGTTTGTAATCGGTTTACCACTGTGTTGCCTCGTCCCCATCCTATCTTTGTTGACAACCATGAAGAATATGAGGTCAGCAGCATTATTGACTCTCGTATGTCCAGGGGCCGTGTACAGTATTTGGTTCACTGGAGGGGTTACGTTCCGGAGGAGCATTCATGGGTTCCCTCCTCTGATGTTCATGCTCCCGCCCTCCTCCGTGCCTTCCATGCCCATTTTCCCAATAAGCCTTTTGTCCTACCGCGGGGAGGGGTCATTGAGGGGTGGGTACTGTCAGGGTTTTTTCCCTGCTTTGTTTGCTATGTGCTGCTGGCAACCATTTTACTCACCTCTCTTGCTGACTGGTGCATAGTGTGTGATGCTGCTCATTTCCTGCACCCTCTTTTATGGCCAGACTGGTGTACATCATCCATGTGGGACAGGTTGCAGTCTCAGAATTGCGATGTCATCACTAATTATTTAAAGGGCCTCTGTTCAGTATTATTTGCCCTTGCGTTGTCTCAGACCTGTTTGTGAGTTCCAGTACCTGTGTATTAACTGGCTGTCTGACGTCCCTCCTGTTTCCTGATCCCTGGCTTGTTCCTGACTCTGCTGTTCTCCTTGTCCCTGATTCCGGCTCATCTGACTATTCGCTTTGGCTCCTGACTCGGCTCGTCTGACTACCAGCTCTGGTTTTGACTCCTGGCTTGTTATTTGACTTGTGGACATTTTATTATTTTTATGTTAATAAAGGTGTGATTATTTTTGCACTTCTCGTCTCAGTCTGATTCCTGGCACCTTGACATAAAGGTGCTGGTGAGAGTCTGGGTTAACTCCCTCACACTATGTGGGCGATACAGGTAGCTCCTTTCATGGTGTGGGGATGTTCTCCTTTCCATGTCCTGGGTTCCTTCTGACATGCACCAGGAAAGCAATGATCTGCACATTTGTGCAATAAACCTGCTTCCTATAACCAAATATGTTAAGAACACTATGCAAATGAATTTGCCTCTCTGGACAGTAAACAGGACAGACCCACAGTAGGGTTGTACCATCACTTCTCTGTGTCAGAAAGACTCTAACTGAACAGGTTAGAGAGACAATTAGTTTGACAGCAATCTTTTTAGTCTAGTGTTCCACATGGACAGATGCCCATTTGTTGGAGTTTTTACTGGGTGTGTTAGTTTGTACATTAGTACTGTTTGCTGACCTACTTGCTTGTTTTTGACTACGCTTTAGATTACCCTTTTGTACTTTTTGCCAAAATGTGTTTGACCTTTTGGCTGAACTTAACTTTGGGTTATCCTTCTGTACCTCTATGCCAGAATATGCCTGACATTTTGCCTAAACTTGATTAAGCATTGCCCTTCTGTGTCTGTTTAGTCAGCCTATAGCCATCCTCTGTCCTTCTACTGTTTAAAGAACAACCATACAGAAAATCTTCAGGTGAGCCTCACCATTCTACTGCTGTGTTGTTGGTCACATCCTTGGTCCTAGTCAGTGTGTTGGCATCAAGCCTTATACTTGCCAAGTGAATTTGAACCATTATACATCCAGAGCCATACATTATTTTTTATTAAAAGTGCATATTTTAAGATATTTGAACAAATGAAGATATTTTAGAAAGCTGTGAAACTTAAAGTTTGAAAGACCTTTTGTCACATACTATTTAGAGCAATTAATGGGTATATTGTAGCTTTGAATTATATTTATTTTAACATTAGTAAATCATAGTCATTTTGTTTTTAAACTAATTACAATTAAACCATTATATCATTGTATCAATAATTATTTAGTAGTACTTTTGTAATTAATTAATTGCAGGTATATGTAATATCATTAGTTTGCAAAGATTAAGAAAACTATGCATAAGGATTAATTTTGCTAATGAATGCAAATCTCACTACATTTTCTGAGACTTTGGGTATAAAAATTGCAAAGTAACAAATGAACCATTATAAAAATATTTATATATTGTAATTGTTTTAAGCTACAATTAATTAATAATTATACAGGGATTTTAAGACCTAATAAATATATTATATTATACTGTATTTTGTAAGCAATAAAAAATCTGATTAAAATAATAACATAGTAAAATTATAAAGTAAATAATCACAATGCAGGCTGAGAAAAGTAAATTATTCTTTGTGTTAACAACTTGTTCAAAAGCTATCTGGAGTCAGGTCAGGAGATAAGATTTGAAGCTTGAATTGCACAGTTGCACTGCACTTTAAATAAAGGCACACAAAGCCTGGTTACTGTCAAATCTCATCTTCTGAAAAAAGATTGGTTAGTGGGCACCATGTCTTGATCTCAACAGCTTTTTACAGGACCTTAGAAGAACCTTAGAATATGCATTATAGAGAAGAACTAATTTGGAAAAAGTTACAGAAGCATAGCTAACAACCTGGGTGTTCATCAATCCACAGTAAGACAAATTGTCTACAACTGCTACTCTTCCTATGACCGGGCATCTTGCAAACATGACTCGAAGAGCACTATGGGCAATTCTAAAGATATGAAATAAACCAAGACCAACAGAAAACTCTAGAAACTGTGGAAGTCTGTTCATATGCCCACAATCAGAAAAAAACTAAACATGAATGGCATTCATGGATGGGTACCATGAAGGAAACAACTGCTGTCTAAAAAACTCCCAGTGTGGCACATCTTAAGTTTGCACAAGAACACCTGGATGTTCCACAATGCTTCTGAGAAAATGTGCTGTGACATAAGTTGAAGCTTTTGGTTAAAATGCACAATATTCTTTGCAGAGAAAAAATGGCAATGCACACCAACACTAAAACCTCATTCCAAAGGTGATGTATGGTGGAGGGGGTTTCATGCTTTGGTGCTACTTTGGTGCCTCAGAACCTAGATACCTTGCAACTATTGAAGGGACAATGAATTTAAAAGTGTCAAGCATTCATGATCTCAAACTTAAGAGAGGTTTGGTGATGCAAAAACATAATCAACTAAAGAATGGCTTGCAATCAAGACAACCCAGAAATATGATATGAAAATGTGTTGGGAGGAGTGACCTAAAATGCATGCTTAGTGTTTTGCAAGTCTTAAAGTTACTAAATTCAAGGGTTCACTTATTTTTCCAGCCTGTACCACAAATGATTACTCAATGTCTTCAATAACAACTGCAAAGTACAACTCTTTTTGTGTTTTTAGATTAGTAAGATTGTGTTTATTAATAATCATGGATTAGATGAATATCAGCCCACATTTTGGGCCAGATTTCATGTGGAGCACTATTTAACGATCCTGATCAAGCGTTAACAGCGCTAGAAGTAAGCATTTTGCACTTGTTTGGTTGCACTTATATTATGAATTAAAAGTAAACTGTTTTCGCTCGCACGATAACCCAATGAGTACAAGACTCGAACTTACAATATCACCTGCACATTAACGTATTCCCTCATAGGAGTCAATAGAGCAAAAAAAGTGGAAAAAAACAACCCACTCGCATGCAAACCCGATCGTATATTCTCATGTGTGCTAACCCGACATGAAAACACTCACCGGCCACTTTATTAGGTACACCTATTCAATTGCTTGGTAACACAAATTGCTAATCAACTAATCACATGGAAGCAACTCAATGCATTTAGGCATCTAAACGTGGTGAAAATGACATGCTGAAGTTCAAACTCAGCATCAGAATGGGTAAGAAAGGGTATTTAAGTGACTTTGAGCATGGCATGGTTGTTGGTGCCAGACGGGCTGATCTAAGTATTTAAAAAACTGCTGATCTACTGGGATTTTCACATACAACCATCTCTAGGGTCCAAAAAAAAAAGAAAATATCCAGTGAGCAGGAGTTGTGTGGACGAAAATGCCTTGTTGATGTCAGATGTCAGAGGAGAATGAGCAGAGTGGTTTGAGATGATAGAAAGGCAACAGTAACTCAAATCACCACTTGTTTTAACCAAGGTATGCAGAATACCATCTCTGAATGCACAACACGTCGAACCTTGAAGCAGATGGGCTACAGCAGCAGAAGACCACGCCGGGTGTCACTCCTGTAAAACTAAGAACAGGAAACTGAGGCTGCAATTCACACAGGTTCACCAAAATTGGACAATAGAAAATTGGAAAAATGTTGCCTGGTCTGATGAGTCTCAATTTCAGCTGCGACATGCCGATGGTAGGGTCAGAATTTGGCATAAACAACATGAAAATATGGATCCACCCTGCCTTGTATCAACGGTTCAGGCTGCTGGTGGTGTTGTATTGGTGTGGAGGATATTTTCTTTGCACACTTTGGGCCCCTTAGTACAAATTGAGCATCGTTTAAACACCACAGAGTAGCTGAGTATTGTTGCTGACTATGTCCATCCCTTTATGACTACAGTGTACCCATCTTTGATGGCTACTACCAGCAGGATAATGCACCATGTAACAAAGTCCGGTGCTCTGGGCTTTGTTTTTTCATCTAACTGTGGATTTCTACATTGAGCACGGACTACATTGGTGGCTGTGGGGCCCATAATCTACTCACCACACCGGGACAGCACACGGAGCGTATGACATTACAGCTCCGCCCTCTCACCCTCCCGTCACACAGGCACGCTGCATACGGGACGTCACAGAAGCAGAGCATTCCGGCCGGTCATCACATACGCGGATTTCTTGAATGGCATGCTGAAAGAGGGGGGCAAGGCTTTGTTTGGAATGCAGCCGGAGCAACATAGCTCAAAACACTGTAAACCTGATTGCCCTTAAGACCAGCATGGACCAACGTCTTCCAGAGCGTGTAGGTGAGAAAAAAGATATATTCTACTGCAGCTTTGTTTGTTACTCTATGCAGCTACTCCGTTCATGTGTTAACCGAAGGAAGTAAGGGAGAAAGGGAGTCGCTGTTTACACCCCGGTGCTGGGAATTTACAATAACATTTGATTTATTCACATTTGTTCATTACTATCTATGGGCCTTCTACACCTCGAATAGGTGTTTATCATTGAACTGATTAATTACTGTGGATTTGTATATAGTTTGGATTGACTGACTGGTGCTGCTTAACTTCTTTTGTTTTGAAATGACCATGTAACAAAGCTCAAATCATCTCAAACTGGTTTCTTGAACATTACAATGAGCTCACTGTACTCCAATGGCCTCCACAGTCACCATATCTCAATCCAATGGAGCACCTTTGAGATGTGGTGGAACGAGATATTCACATCATGGATGTGCAGCCGACAAATCTGCTGCAACTGCGTGATGCTATTGTGATATAAGAAACAATATATTGGTTACTGCGCTGGAAAAACACTATTATGCCTATGTAAACAAGAGGACTCCTCAGCCTCTAAAAATAATAAGAATAGGGTATAAGGATAATAAAGTGAAAAACCAAACAATCCTTAAAACATAAGCGCTAAAAAAAGCTTAAAATAGTGGTAATGCTTATGGATATAAGCCCAATATTGGCTAACTAAATAAACCAAACTTAATATGAGATATATGAATTCATTAAAACCTATATAACGTAAGGTGATTTGCGTTGATCAGACGCAATAAAACAGTGTAGTAAACATAAAATTAAATAAAATAAGTTAAAAATTATTGCAACATAAATTGCAACATAATTTAAGAACAAGGTAAACAATCGTTACAAGCAGGATGGTTGTAAACCAAATGAACACAATGTTAACAACGATGATTCAGATGGAGATGAGCCAATGATATTTGATTGAAGAACTCAGAGACTGAATATCAAACGGAGGAGTTGGAACACACAAAGATACCAGACAAAAGGTGTTCACTTTTACTTACACCGGGAATGATATCAAGGCGTGTGTTTATCCCCTCTGTGGTGTCCTTACTGGCAACAGCAATCGATTCTCGGTACGGCGTTCCAGTATGGCAGTGCAATGTCAGCGTAATAACTGCACAAGCTGCTTCTGCCGATGGTGAGTAGCTGAGCCAACTGTGTATTGAGGCCTTCGAGGGACAAACAACTTCTTGGAATAGGAGCAACGCGTTTCAACCCGTACATGGTCTTTCTCGAGCTCGAGAAAGACCCAATAATTTTTAACTTATTTTATTTCATTTTATGTTTACTACACTGTTTTATTGCATCTGATCAACGCAAATCATCTTATGTTATTTAGGTTTTAATAAATTCATATATCTCATATTAAGATTGGTTTATTTAGTTAACCAATATTGGGCTTATATCCATATGAATATTGCATAAATATGCTTTTACATGTTTTCATCTACTTTCATCAACTGTAAAGGGCTCCAATGCACACACACACACACACATATATATATATATATATATATATATATATATATATATATGTGACATGGGGCAGAGGAGAAAAAGAAGACAAGAATGAAATCTTGTCTGTTTAAAGACAGGGAATTCAGCACTCTTTTATAAGTAATTAAAGTAAAGCTCAAGAGATTGTATACTTCAAAAATTATTATTTAATTGTGGATTGGTGACATCTCACCTCGTGGGGACACCATCATTCATATAAAATGTTCAACTCCAAAATTCATGTATAGTATATAGACAAACAAAATTATTAAAAACAATTCATAGCATATTAATTATATACAGATTGAAAAATAAACCTGATCGGTCAGGGATGCACACTGGCACAGATGTATCAAGGCCATGAAAATATATTGGAAAGTGGGAGGATCTTTATTAACCTACTACACCCTCCTGCACACAGAACCCCCAGTATAAGAGTACATAGAGGTGTAGCCTGGGCAGGAATTAAAATGGGATCTAAGAGGTTAATTAAAGATCTGTCGAATAATAGCACACTTTAGCGGAGCAGTCTTGCAAAGTACATTAGCAGTCACAGCAATATAACAATATATTTTGAGGGCCGAATGTTGCCTAGACAAACTACACCCTGCTGCACACAGCACCCCAAAGGGAGAGGCAAACACTGGGCAGGATATAAATGGGATCTAAGTAGTCTAGTAATCAATCCGCCTGAATATGTACATAGAAAAGGTAAGAGCATACAGGATAGGAGTGTATAACAATTAGTAAGTACATTAGCAACAAAAGTGCAAGCTTGTCATGTTAGATCCTTGCAAAGCATTAAGCACATTAGCAACAATAGTGAGTTTGTCATGTTAAATCTTTGCAAAGCGTTATGCAGCAGCAAAGCTCAGTTCAAAGCAATGTATGTAGCAATATTTAAACAATGTGCAGCCTTTATAGATAACAATTCCAATTCATAGACCAATACCCTCGACAGGGGAAGTCGTGCATAAGGTTATTCTTTTCTTGCCGGGGGTCGCGTAACTAGTTAGCACGGAGGAGTCTCGTTCGTTATCGGAATTTAACTGCTTATAAAAGAGTGATGAATTCCCTGTCTTTAAACAGACAAGATTTCGTTCTTGTCTTCTTTCTCTCCTCTGCCCCGTGTCGTTCATATTAAGGGTCTGCACCATTTTTTTCCATATAGACATTTGTTAGTCTAGAACTAGTATTCTATATTGAGCTCAAATAGCTGTTGCTTCCCCTCTGTCTTTTTCTCGAATATATATATATATATATATATATATATATATATATATATACAGTATATATATATATATACTGTAAATATATCACCCGAGATCTCATATCTTTGAGCCCTTATAACTTTTGTGTGCAATAATTTTGTTTAAATAATTTATATTAGATGTGTTATTATGAGTGCAAGTATACTTTGTAATTTATATTTTATGTGTTTTGTGACACTTTTTTGTTTCGTAAAACAGTTAACCAGAGCTCTGAGGATGCAGTACTCATTATAGTGTAAATTGTAATTGCACTCAAGAGATCACGTTTACTTTCAACTTGTAATACCACTGGTAAACCAACCTCGCAAACACTCACGATAAACCCCTTATCGCTCGCACATAACTGTTAGTGCTTTTCTCGTAATCTGAGGTATCAATACAGAAAGCCAGGCAAGAACATTGGCCTAGATTACGAGTTTTGCATTAGAAGCCATGCGGTGCTAATGAGCAGTTTTCTTTCACTGCTCACTTACCTGCAGCGCTGGTATTACAAGTTTTCAGAAACCCGTCGTTAAAAGACAAGAAGTGAGCGTTGAGCAAAATTTTGCTCATTACCGCACTCCAATACCAGCGATGCTTAAGTCAGCTGTGAGCTGGTCGTACGTACTTGTGCATGATTTCCCCATAGGAATCAACGGAGAGAGCCGGCTGAAAAAAAGTCTAACACCTGCAAAAAAGCAGCGTAAAACTCCTTAACACAGCCCCATTGATTCCTATGGGGAAATAAAAGTTATGTCTACACTTAACACCCTAACATGAACCCCGAGTCTAAACACCCCTAATCTTACACTTATTAACCCCTAATATGCCGCCCCCGACATCGACAACACCTACATTATAATTATAAACCCCTAATCTGCCGCAACGGACACCGCCGCAACCTACATTATATGTATTAACCCCTAATCTGCTGCCCCTAACATCGCTGACACCTACATACTATTTATTAACCCCTAATCTGCCGCCCCCAATGTCGCCGCAACCTACCTACATTTATTAACCCCTAATCTGCTGCCTCCAACGTCGCCGCCACTATAATAAAGTTATTAACCCCTAAACCTAAGTCTAACCCTTACCCTAACACCCCTTAACTTAAATATAATTAAAATAAATCTAAATAAAATTACTATCATTACCTAAATTATTCCTATATAAAACTAAATACTTACCTATAAAATAAACCCTAAGCTAGCTACAATATAACTAATAGTTACATTGTAGCTAGCTTAGGGTTTATTTTTATTTTACAGGCAAGTTTGTATTTAGTTTAACTAAGTAGAATAGTTATTAAATAGTTATTAACTATTTAATAACTATCTAGCTAAAGTAAATAAAATTTGCCTGTAAAATAAAACCAAACCTAAGTTACAATAACACCTAACACTACACTATATTTAAATAAATTAACTAAATTAAATATAATTATCTAAATTAAATTAAATTAGCTAAAGTACAAAAACACAAACATTAAATTACGGAAAATAATAAACAAATTACAGATATTTAAACTAATTACACCTAATCTAATAGCTCTATTAAAATAAAAAAGCCCCCCAAAATAAAAAAAACCCTAGCCTAAACTAAACTACCAATAGCCCTTAAAAGGGCCTTTTGCGGGGCATTGCCCCAAAGTAATCAACCCTTTTACCTGAAAAAAAAATACAAACAACCCCCCCAACAGTAAAACTCACCACCCACACAGCCAACCCCCAAATAAAATACTATCTAAAAAAAACCTAAGCTCCCCATTGCCCTGAAAAGGGCATTCGGATGGGAATTGCCCTTAAAAGGGCACTTAGCTCTATTGCAGCCAAAAGTCCCTAACCTAAAAATAAAACCCACCCAATACACCCTTAAAAAAACCTAACACTAACCCCCTGAAGATCGACTTACCGGGAGAAGTCTTCATCCAATCCAGGCCGAAGTCCTCAACGAAGCCAGGAGAAGTCTTCATCCAAGCCGGGGCGAAGTGGTCCTCCAGACGGGCAGAAGTCTTTATCCAGACGGCATCTTCTATCTTCATCCATCCAGCGCAGAGCGGGTCTATCTTCAAGACATCCGACGTGGAGCATCCTCTTCATCCGACGACTAAAGCTGAATGAAGGTAAATTTAATTGACGTCATCCAAGATGACATTCCATTAGATTCCGATTGGCTAATAGAATTCTATCAGCCAATCGGAATTAAGGCAGAAAAAATTCTATTGGCTGATGCAATCAGCCAATAGGATTGATGTTCAATCCTATTGGCTGATCCAATCAGCCAATAGGATTGAGCTCGCATTCTATTGGCTGTTTCAATCAGGTTGGATGAGTTGAACATTTAAAGGGACAGTCTAGGCAAAAATAAACTTTCATGATTCAGATAGAGCATGTAATTTTAAACAATTTTCCAATTTACTTTTATCACCAATTTTGCTTTGTTCTCTTGGTATTCTTAGTTGAAAGCTTAACCTAGGAGGTTCATATGCTAATTTCTTAGACCTTGAAGCCCACCTTTTTCAGATTGTATTTTAACAGTTTTTCACCACTAGAGGGTGTTAGTTCATGTATTTCATATAGATAACACTGTGCTTGTGCACGAGAAGTTATCTAAGAGCAGGCACTGATTGGCTAGACTGCAAGTCTGTCAAAAGAACTGAAAAAAGGGGCAGTTTGCAGAGGCTTAGATACAAGATCATCACAGAGGTTAAAAGTATATTATTATAACTGTGTTGGTTATGCAACACTGGGAAATGGGTAATAAAGGGATTATCTATCTTTTAAAACAATAAAAATTCTGGTGTAGACTGTCCCTTTAAGTTTGTTAAAAAATGATTGTCAAAATTTCTATTAGTTACTTTTTTTTTTCTTATTTAAAATGACATTAAACTCAAACTTAAAGGGACATAATACTCATATGCTAAATCACTTTAAACTGATGCAGTATAACTGTAAAAAGCTGACAGGAAAATATCACCTGAGCATCTCTATGTAAAAGGAAAATATTTTACCTCACAATTTCCTCAGCTCAGCAGAGTAAGTTCTGTGTAAAAGTTATACTCAGCTGTTGCTCAGCTGCAGGTAAAAAAAAAAAAAAAATGAAGAAATGAACAGCAGCCAATCAGCTTCAGCAGTGCTGAGGTCATGAACTCTTTTACTGTGATCTCATGAGATTTGACTTAAAGGAATATGAAACCCATATTTTTTATTTCATGATTTAGACAGAACATACAATTTTAAGTAATTTTCAAATTTTCTTCTATTATTTAATTTACTTTCTTCTCTTTTTATGCTTAGCTGAAAGGTTTATCTAGGTAAGCTCAGGAGCAGCAAAGTACCTAGGTTCTAGCTGTTGATTGGTAGATGCATTTATATACTGATTGTCATTGGCGTACCCATGTGTTTAGTTAGAGACCAGTAGTGCATTGCTGCTCTTTCAACAAATGACACCAAGAGAAAGAAAGCAAATTTGATAATAAAAGTAAGCTGGAAAGTTGCTTAAAATAGCATGTTCTACCTAAATCATGAAAGAAAATGTTTGGGTTTCATGTCCCTTTAACTCTCATGAGATTTCATAGTAAACTTCCTTAAACTGAACTGGGAAATAATATGTGCACGAATGCTCGCTCCTTCCGCTGTCCCGGGACTGACATACTGATTTGCTGCTTAGATGTCATTTACAATGGGATGTGGCTACTGAGGAACTTTTGAGGTAAAATAACTTTCTTTTTTACATAGAGATGTTCAGGTGATATTTTCTAGTCAGCTTTTTACAGCTATGCTGCATCACTTTCAAGTGTTTCAACATTTGGGTATCATGGCCCTTTAAATATAAATGGATTGGATAGAACATGAAATGCTAAAAAGCTTTTACTTCTAGTAACAATGTTTCATAGTTCTCCTGGTATCCTTGGTTAAAGGGTAGTTCTAGGTAAGCTCAGAAGCATGCATGTGTCTTTAACCATGTGGCAGCAGTGTTCGCAGCAATGTTTATGCAATGTTATACATCATTGCAAATACTGCTTTAACACAATGCAAAATACACATTCCCCTAAGCTATCATCCTACCTATATTTACTTTTAAATAAATGATACCCAGAGAACAAAGCAAAAAATATATTAGAATAAATTGGAAAACTGCTTAAAATCACACACATTAGCTAAATGATGAATATGATATTTTGACTTTACTGCCTTTTTTTTTTTTTTTGTAATATAATTTTTATTGAGGTTTACAAGCATGCCTGACATCTAGTTTGCACGGTACAAATATTCATCTGATATAACGACAGAAAGGTCATATGAATATACATACATAGTAAAATGTCAACTTACTGTCCAGAGCAACATATCTATATAACTCTATACATAAATTTCAAACTAGACGAACTTCGGTCCTTCACAATTACACAATATTCATGTGGGCACACTAAGCCTCTATATATTGAAGGCACATCAGGACTAACACAATAAGAAATGCAATGCCTTATATAAATCAATAATAAGGTGCTTAAAAATTAAGGTTGCAAACTACATAACAATAAACCTCCTTTTTTCAATTTAACAATACAGTAAAGAAAAGGAAAGAACCCCCAAATTCTAAAAACTAAATAGAAGTAAGGAGCCCCTAAGTGAAAAATAGCGGTCCCTCTCAGACCACATGTGTCAGAGACAGGTGAAGGGTGGAGATTGGGGGAAGGTTAATATGGCCCCTCTCTGGCCCAATCATATATAGAGTACTAATAATAATGAGGAACAGGAACCCCCAGAGTCTATAAAGGTTAATGCAAAGCATACCTAAATTAAAAAAGTGTGGCCACTCTTGGACCACAGATGTTAAATAGAGATAAGGGGTAGACATTGGGGGATATAATTGCAGGCTGGTGTATTTAATCTCTAGGTGTACTCTCTAAATTACTATAAGATTCTGTAGGTTCTCAGATTATACACACTTCCAGGATGGCTCAGGCCTCTATGGGACTTGCATACACCTCATATATAAAATAGGGCTACTAAATTATTACAGCCAATAAGTCTGGGTACATTGCTAATTCTATACAATAAAAGAAAACTATGTGGTAGCTTATTAGAAGGTATAATGGTAGAGGTGAACTACAACATACATCACATAGCCAGGAAAGAGAACCACAGTAACCTAAGGGTGTAAAGTTACTAAACATATCTTAGGTAAGGACATCCAACATTACTTATATTCAAATAAACAACTTCCTATAGAGCATAGCATAAAAACATCAGACTCCATAAGCTATAAGACAAAAAAAACTGTTGAAAGGGGACATGTTAATAATAGCAGTTATATTTATACACAAAAAGCTTGCATATAACTTAAAGGGACATGAAACCCAAATTTTATAATTCATGATTTAGAAAGAGCATGCAATTTTAAACAACTTTCTAATTTACTTCTATTATCTAATTTGTTTTATTCTCTTCATATTCTTTGCTGAAATGCATATCTAGATAGGCTTAGTAGCTGCTGATTGGTTGCTGCACATAGAGGCCTCATGTGATTGACTCACCCATGTGCATTAACTAAGGATATCTAAAAAATGAAGCAAAATAAATAATAGAAGTAAATTGGATTGTTGTTTAAATTTGTATTATCTATCTGAATCATGAAAGAAAAATGTTGGGTTTAGTGTTCCTTTAAGCAAATGAACAGATAAAGGTTATGTGAATAAATCAAGTACTGTACTGTTTAGTTGGATACTCGTCATTCTGTGCATCAGGATAAACTGCAACGGGGTTCACACAATTTTTCTTGTGAGGACCTAATTTAATGTCTATACTGAAAAACTTCTCTCTTGTGACATATAAAACAATAAATAGATCCCTTAGCCAACAATGAGGGTAATGTAACAGCTTAATTTTCCAGTCAATTGAGTCACTATAGGTAGCTAATTAGGACAGGGTGTCCTAATGGAAAAATGTTATTTGAGCAATAAGTCTGGAGTCCGCCTCGAGGCATTCTTATAATCTAGCCCACACCCTGCCTATTGCAAGGACTAGTGATTAGCAGGCCCGGAGGTGCACAGAGTCTCACATGAAGCCAGGGGATACCTTTAAGTCAAACAGGGGTTAGCCGAGTCCCACCTTGCCCATATCTAGCCCTTCTTTTCCAATCAACATCCAGAGAGAGTTCAGCATCTCCCATTGATCCAAACTGGAAATAACAAGCTGCGGGCAAGTACCGCCGTCGGCCATACACTGAGAAGTCTCCTTTATCCAATCCTTGGACTCCGTGTCAAGTTGCCTCACATCTGCCTCCGTGTGAATTTCGTCGCGGGTATCAAATCAGTCAGAGTCCCACCCCAGGGGGCCAGCTGCATCCCCCAGAACCGGGACCAAAATACAGGGTAAGGATCCCATACAGGCCGTAGGCTTTGGACACATCAAGACTCCCTCTGTAGTAAGCTGGGTCGTAGAATTTCTCCCTGGCCATTAGGGTCTATCGTCATCGCCACCTCAGTATAATCGTTGCCATCTCAGTATGCACATGCTCCATGAGGGACGCAAGGCGGTCTAATCTGCTACAAAACTTGTACTCAAGATCAAGGAGTAGGTCCCTTATGGTGGTAGAAACATCCCCCATGTTGCAGATCTTAATACAGGTTAGAATAGGTGGATGCAGAGGTACAATGCTGACTCTGCTTACCCCGGTTCCCCAGGGGGGGGGGGGTGCTGAGTTCTCTGTCCTTGTAGGCCGCCAAGAGATCTCCCCAGTCCAGTCTGGGAAGCCTCTTTTCTCTCAATATAAATATATTCCAGTCCAGCAAAGCGTTATCTACTTCATGAAAGGCTATTTCTCTCTGGATGGACGTACACAATCTTAATTACAAGGCGGATTGTAATTTTTTCCTTACAGAGCTCCGAGTTTAGAAGCCATCTTAGGCCATAGCCCGGACACGCCCCTTTACTGCCCCTTTTAATTCCCATTCTGCTCCAATTTACCTCTTTCCTTGTCCAAATGACATATTAGAATAAGTGCCTCCCTTTGTAAATGTATGGCTGTTGACATTTTTGAGCATCAACTTATATATTAAGCCCTCTCAAACAGCCAGCTTGGAACACCAATGATAGGAATTCATAATTTACAAAATATAACATTATTCTTTAAAAAAATATAAAAATGCAAGATTATGAATCAATACTTTAATTAGAAACATATATTCTAAGATAATTGAAGACATTGGTAGATTTTAGAAAGCTGTTTAGCTTAAAATGTTAAAGTATTTTGTCTTGTGCTATGTTTAGGGCAATAACTTGTTATATTAATGCTTTTATTTTTTTATTTTTTTATTTAAACATTAATAAATCATAGTTTGTTATAATACTCATTAAAATTAAACCAATGGAAATATAGTATAATGAAGAAACATTTTGCTGTAACAATAATTATTTAGTTGTACTTTTGTAATGAATTAATTGCAGGTATATGTAATATCATTAGTTTGCAAATATTAAGAAAACTCTATACAAGGATTAATGTTGCTAATGAATGCAAAACTCATTTACTCTTTATTTGCATTTGGGTATAAAAAATGCAAAGTAACAAATTAACTATTAGAAAAATATTTATATGTTCTCAACTAGAATTAATTAAAAGTATTACAGGAATTTCTATGACTATATATATATATATATATATATATATATATATATATATATATATATATATATATATATATATATATATATAAATAAAAATATATATATAAAATATATATATATATATATATATATATATATATATATTTTTTTTTTTCTTCATTAAAACACTTTGTATTACTTTAAATTCATCTTATTAGATTTTTTTTTTAGAATCCCATCTCCATAATTTTTTGATATCTTTAGTTGACTTTTTTTATTAACTCCTTAACAAACGCATTGTACAATGTAAGTCACCAGTCGCTAAGGGCTTTCTTTTTTATAATACTGCACTGTTATATCCTCTGTCCTCCCTTCTTGTCACCGGAAATATCTATTAATAGCACAATTCCCATGGAAAGACAGGTTACATTGCTGATCTTTAAGGGGTTAATAATGCTCCCCTCATAAAAATGACAAAATATGTAATTATCCCACGGTCACATTAAAAAGTTAGTCTTATCAATTCTGAACTGAAATATAATTTTGTTATTTGGAGGATAAATAACAAATGCAGACAGTTTTGTGTTACCATATTTGAATTTGGTCTTTGATACACATATATAACAGTTGGGGTTTCACTTTATTTTATTACTACTCAAACCCTAGTTTTCATACCATGATTGCATACCCAGAGGAGCTTAAAGATCAATAAACCTCTATTACCACTCCTTCAAAGTCTCAAGGAGATGCAAGTTAGCTAAAATCCATTCTTGAAATTACTGAGGGCCATATTACAAGTGGAGAGCTATCGTAAGCACGAGGAGTGTAAATGCGATCCTGAGATTGCTGTGTTCTTTACTCTCTAATCCATATTAAAATGGCCTTGCTGTTTAAATTACTGAAAATTTGGGGGCGTGTCTGGGCAGCAACCGAATTATGGCCACAATATCAGAAGCTCAAGGTGCTACTTAAGATATCTGCCGAATATCAATGGTTTACAGCGACATCCTTATCATTGAAAATCAGAATTGAGCAGTTTCTCATCTGCTCCTTAAATAAATTATCGAATCTTCTGTGTGAGTGATCCCTGTGCACTGATCTGGACTGCTGAGATCTGTTGCGACGGCCAATACCTAGGATTTCGGCACCCCTCACTGGTAACCCGGGTAGGTCAGTTGTAGTGTAACTGCTTTAAATAATACTCAAAAGGCGCAAATCTAAAAGGCTACCACTCCTGAGCCTAGACAACTGGATGAGACTATAATGGAGGCAGTTGCACGATGGGAGACAACAGTTACTGAGTCGATCACTAGATGTTTTAGAGCACTGGATAAGCATGGCTTATCAGCAATCCTACTACAATATGAGATCTCAGCCACTTAACCCCTTGGAAAGCTTGAGCAAGGTATTATAACAGAGATAGACCCTTAGATTGACTGTAAGGAGAATATTGACACACATAAACAATGGACATATGGAAAAACTAAATCTCCATGTTTTTGCGCCATTTCTAATATCCCAACAGACAAACTAAAAAGCCATATCAATAACCTCCATACCCTCAACTACACCAACCCAGAAATTGAGGAAAGCAGATACAACCACTCTCAGGGAGATTCTACCGCAACTTAGACAACAATGGGAGCCTGAGTAGCCATGACGCTTCTACAGGACTGTCTGGTCAAGATCACTTGAACGGCTGTACGGAGACAGTAAGGAATGATTTTATTCCTATGTGGGGTCTATCTTACAACAGTTTGACATTTACACAATATAAACATGGTGGAATGCTTGTCGATTCCTCTCCAAATGTGGACCCTCAGATCCAGTTTGGAGAAATCGCACCGACTAGCGTTGGAATGGAGGCGAACTGATGTTTTTACAGGTGCAGTGACAGTCACAGTGAGAATTGGCATGAGATAATTGTGAGACACTTAGAGAGGCTCTTGGAAGCTCTATTTCAAAGCAATTAAAGTATAATGTCAAGTACTTACATTTGTCATAATCCTTCTGTTCTTAATTTGTATTGACATATTTATGCTTATGTTTGCTTATATCATTAGTAGATGATTATTCAGCTGAGATTTTCAGAAAATGTTTCTCTATGTGTATATACTCTAGTTAGAGATTATTATGAAACAATATTTTTATGAGCATATTCCATACCAAATACTCCTAAACTGCATCACTATTCAAATAGCAGTTTTATACCATGAAATTTATCCCCCAACTCCCATAATATTCTCCTCAGGATCCGTTGATTAGGGTCTGGTCTTAAGTCATGTTGTCTGAGGCTGGGGCAACATGGCTCTGTCTTAATATATTTTGCATATGTAATAGACCTCTCTGTATCACACAGTTACATATGCATATCTCAGAATAAGGTAGACATGAAAGTATTACAGGTAGACATGAGGTAGACATGAAAAGTGCCTATCTTTCCATCCTAACATGCTATCCCAAGAGTCATAATATTCATATTAATGTTTATGTTGACCTATTTAGGCCAGTCTCACTACTACTTCTTGAGAAAATATATGTTATCCATAAATATAAGATAAGAAAATCTCAGCTTACCAACTGTACTGATCTCTCAGCTCCCTTAATAGTCACTAAACAATGGAAGTACTAGACTGTAATTGTTGCCTATAAACATGTATTATTAGAGCTACAGTCTTAGCTCAATCAAGTTCATTAAACTGTTCCTTGTTAATCTGTGTGATCTACTTTTGAGCGTGTTCTCTTCTTATATCCAGAGATCCTAAAGGGGCCTATAACCCTGCTTTAAACCCTTTATCATTTAAGTTTTTCAATGTTTATAGGTACATGAGTGTCTGGTTTAACGTACCAGTTGTACTGACCTCCTAGCTCCCTAATTAACCGATTAACAAAGATAGTAAAAAGGCTATATATTTTGCTTATAAATATGTACTGTTAGAGTTGCTGCCATAGCTTTATCACGTTTTTATAATCTACTATTTCAAAGGTTCAAGAGTGACCATCTGTGCTATTATCTTTCCTCCCCTGGGTCATTTAGATACTACTGGGTCCATGAGTGGCTCTATGAAGACAAAAAAAGTTTATACAAAATGAGGTTCCAATATCATATATGTTCTAAAGTCAATTGTTTCTTTTAAGAGTTTTCAGTTCCTCAGTTACGTCAGGAAATAGGGTATGAAAAAGATTCCCTGTGTGTATAATGAGTTTGTCTGGAGGAAACAGTTGCATTAAATTATTCTATTTACCCCTAAACCACCACACTCCACTCCCACATTGCAAAGTAACCTACTACACTGTTAACCCCAATACTGCCGCAACCCCAATTGCAAAATAACCCAGTGAACTATTAACCCCTAAACCATCACATACTCCATCACAATTTAACCAACCACTATTGACCCCTAAACTGCCACAACCCTATCGCAAAGTAATCCACTACTCTAGTAACACCTAAACCACCACAACCCTGTCACAATGTAGCCCACTAACATCTAAAAAAACCCAAACCTAACACCCCCAAGTTAACTCAAAATATACTAACCTTACCAGTAAAAAATAAAGTAACTGTACCTTAAAACTAGCACACCTAATTACTGAAAAAACAAAACCCACCATTACAAAAAAAACTACTATTAAAATATATATAAAAAAACTTCCCATTACAGAAAACAACAAGCAAATTACCAAAAATAAAAAGGAAGTTATGCCTATTCTAAGTCCCCACTTATTTTTTTTTACCCACCCCCCCACACACAAAAATAAATACCCAAAATAAAAACCTAACACCAAACCCCAAAGATGGTACTCACCAAGATGAATCCAGGTGCTGGCGCTCCACCTTCATCCTGGCAGTAGTCCATCTTCATTCCGGCAGAGATCTTCTTATATTCAATCTGGCAGTGATCTTCTTATCTTCATCCTTGTGGTGATCTTGTTATCTTCATTCCAGTGGCGATCTTCTTATCTTCATCCTGGCAGTGATTGTATCTTCATCCCAGCAGCGATCTTCATCCATCTTCTTATCTTCTGTCCTCAAAGTCCTCTTTATGTGGCTACCTGCTGCACACTGAATTTTGAGTGAGAGGAACCCCCTTTATATAGCGGTACCCTTGCATTCCTTTTGGCTGATTTTCAATTTAAATTTTAAATCAGCCAATAGAATGTAGTGGGTTACTTTGCAAGGGTTGTGTGGTGGTTTAAGGGTTAAAAGTATAGTGGTTTACTTTGCTATGTGAGTGTGTGATGGTTTAGGGGTTAATTGTGTAGGGGAACTTTGCGTTGGGCTGTGCGGCGGGTTAGGGGTTATAAGAGTAGTGGGGCTTATGGTGATTTGGGCTAGCACAAGATTATGGGTGTTTTTTTCCATGTTTCTCTCATTTAAATATGTGGGAGAGTACCTTAATGCGGTCAAGATATTGTAACTTCTACTTTTTGCACATGCGCAAAGAGCAGAAGTCGAGCCGAGTTAGCGTTCAAGTTGGAGCAGTAATTATCATTACACTCCTAATCTAGCCATGAGTGGGGTACAAAATAATAATAAAAAAGACAAGTGATTAAATAGGAAAATTAAAACAAAGGAATAAAATAAAACACCCCTAACCAGTTTTTTAATATGCATTTCTCTATTAAAGCATACATCTTTAGTATATGGACTTAATGGGACATGACACCAAAATTATTTATTTTATAATTTAGAAAAAGCTTACAATTTTAAACAAGAATAGCTTAGAATTCTTGATGGTGACAGACTTATAGTAATTGACACCACTATCGATATGCCTGCATCTCTGGAAAAATCTCCATATCTACTTTCTAAGCTATTCTTGCATATTATTGCTTAATTGAATACCTATGTGATTGTTAATAATTTTTTATGTAATACTTTTTATTTTTATTTTATTTATATATTTTTTATTTAAATTGTCTATTAGAATTTAGTTCACATAGGCTTAGAATGAATAGTTTGTATATGTATATATATTAACAATTGTACTAGTACTAGAAGATTTGTATAACTATTTACTGTGTTATTTGACTTAGTATTTAAAGGAACAAAATTTATGACCAATCTGCAGCAAAGGTTTCAGCTACCTTACTCATAGGTGTAGACAATAGTTCTTAATTGAACCGATAACATGATTGGTCCCTTTGCTGCATATAGGTCAATGCACACCTTGAACATATCACCTCTGATGAAGCGCATGTACGCATGCGCGAAACGCGTCAGGTGTTAAGGCTTTGCTCTCACCTTATGTACTAGCACCTTGCTTTAATAAACACCTTTTTTGAACCAGCCGTGGATGATTTTTCAGCCGTCTTTTGTCCTCTCTTCTGGGGATCACCTATTACTACATTTAGCGGATGAGATACCGCTTTGGCTGTCTATCACCCGGAACCCATATCCAGACCTGAAGAGCCGGTTACTTAGGACCCAGTGGACACCTGGTTTGTCCCGAGGAATTTGCCGTACGACGCTGCACGTTCTCCTCACGCCTACAGCGGACCTCTTGAGCGACACCTGGTTTGTCCTGAGGAATCTGCCGTGCGACGCTGCACGTTCCCCTCATGCTTACAGCGGACCTCCTGTGCGACACGGCACATTACTCTGACGTCAGAGCCTTGGTCGTATGAGGACAAGTGGAAACGAGGATACAGCCATCTCCCTCCGTCGGAACTTGGGGGCTCTTGCCTATCGAGGATCTTCGGAGGACGCTGCCTGAAACCATTACATTGGTAATTAAATTTCCTGGTCCACCCATTTTGGAGGTACTTTTTATTTCTACTGTGTACATCCCAATTGTACATTGGCTCTAAGGGTCCAGAGGGACGTTCACATTTACAGCTTGTTTTCCCACAGTTTGTTTCTTGCCATCAGGAACTTCCATAAGCGCTCGCTATACATATAGATATAGCGCTATACTTAAGAATATACTGGGAATATACTTGGAACATTCCATATCAATGTAATTGTGGACTACACCATTTGAATTTCCACAATTGTGCAAGTATAGCAAACCGTGATTTGCAACTATGGGAAATGCTAACTACGAAGTACTGTAACATTGTTTAGATATATACTTTGTCTTTATACACACTGTTGTAAGATCCCTCATTATTTATACCTGCAAATAATCCTCTTTTGCTCTAGATACTTTTATTTTTGTCTCTGCATCTATAAATATTAAGGGTTCCTCTGGTTCTTGAATATATTATATATAATTTACATTTTAATATCCATTGGTACATTTTCCATAATGGCAACAAAAACACCCACAGGGGTTATAAATGAAACAAAAAGAAAACGCATCATGGAAAATGCACTAAAAGGTGATAGCCAAGCGCTTGTTCTGGTTGATGAGGATGATATTGCTAATGTATTTTCCAAATTAGAATTATTAAGATTTATAGAAACCAATTTGTGGTGGGACATAGAGTTCTTAGAACTCTATATATCTGAGCACAAGGTACCTAGGGGCTTACGAATGAAGAAATATCCCTCTTTTGCACTTAATAACCCCAAATTTATGGAGGAATGGAATGAGAATTTAACTAATTGTTCCATAATATTAATGAAACAACTATTATGTCATAAAAAAGAGGAAAGAGATCAAGTCCTTATAGAAATCAATAATGCAATTGAAACACTTAAACCATATGAGACTACCCAAAAACACATAGATTATAGCAAACAGCTCACTGAAACAATAGACACTCTAGACACAACACTATCTGAAAGGAAGGTACAGAAATATCAGAGAGATGTCAAGGACTATGAACTTAATATAGTATATTCATGGCAGCAACATAAGCCCACTAGACAAAGTTGGCCATCCACAAAGAAAAATAAAGAAAAAAATAGAAACAAAAAAGGAAATAGAAATAAGACAGATAGAAATAAAAATAAACATGTGACATTCTCTAGCATAGACACAGATTACCAGGATACGAGTGCACAGTCTACTGAAGGTGAACAATCACAAGGTTTAATCGAACCAGATAAGACCAGCTTAAATCCGAGCACCAGTAGAAAAGAATTAAAAACTTTAGTGAAGCAACCTAGCCAGACTAGCACACCTAAGAAAACACAAGAAACAATAGATATGGACGAAACAGAACCAACCTTCCGTTACCCCAGCAGGGTCAGAAAAAATATATAAAGAAGTAGCAGTCATTAACCTCTCTGATTACAAATTGTCCGATATAGAATGTAATTTGCTAAATAAAGGCTTATCGTATGCACCAGCACATAATTTTGATCTTGTAAATACACTTATTGATATCAACAGATTTGTCCGTAAGATAGTTTTGAAAAAACACTTTAAAGATATCCCAGTTGAGCACTCACTTGATAACACACAAGCTTCTAGTAAGCATAGTTCAGTAGGACTGAAATACACTGATCTGGTAGATCTTACTAATTTAATTTCCTTACAACAGGAATCCACTAGATCCACTGACACATTAACGAATAATTGCACATCTTTCACATATAAGAATAGTTCTTATTTTTATCCAGTAAATTCTAGACACCAACTATTGGACCTTTATCAGAGAGTGGTAGAGAGAGAATTGACTGACTTATCAAACACAATTGAAAAAAATCCCTTAGTTATATCTAGAGATAATCTTACTCGACAACAAAGACAGGCATTGACTAGACTTCAGAAAAATGACAGTGTGGTGATAGTCCAGGCAGATAAAGGAGGGGCAGTGGTGGTATTGAACAAAAGTGATTATATTGGTGAAGTTGAGAACCAATTAAAAGACTGTATGTTATACACTAAACTTACGTTCAATCCCACCACCTCCTTCAAAAACAAACTTAGTCACTTATTAGACTATGCTATTGAACATAACTTCATGGATAAAGAACTAACTGATTACCTATATGTGGAACAGCCAACCACCCCATACTTTCGCATTGCACCCAAGATACACAAGGGTCTCAAGAATCCACCTGGACGACCCATTGTGGCCAGTAATGGATCATTGTGTGAAAGATTGGGTGGCTGGCTGGACCACATACTACAACCTATCATGCTGGCCCTACCAGGGTACATCAGGGACAGTACACACTTACTGACACAGATAAGTGATATAACTTGGAAAGAATCTTATGTATGGGCCACCATTGATGTCACGGCCCTCTATTCCAACATCCCTCATTCAAAAGGACTGGAGGCTATAGATTTTATGTTACGAAGATATTCAGACTATAGCAACAAATTTATATCATTTATTGTCCAAATAACAGAATTTCTTCTACAGCATAATTTTTTCATCTTTCAAGGCACTTATTATTTACAAAGACGAGGTACAGCGATGGGGGCAAAATTTGCCCCCGCGCTAGCAAACATATATATGGGGTGGCTGGAATTAAATATGATCTTTTCAGACCAGTTTCCATATAAGAACAATGTTATAATATATGGCCGTTTTATAGACGATATTATAGTCATATGGGACACTGGGGATGACTGTACAGCTGACAAATTTGTAGACTTTATGAATAATAATGAATATAATTTGACCTTTACAGCACAGATACATAAACAGTCTATTGATTTCCTAGATTTAAGTTTGAGAGCCAAAGATAACACAATCTCCACATGCACCTACCGCAAACCATTGGCTAGAAACACGATACTGAGAGCTGATTCTTGCCATCTCAATCATTTAAAAAGAGGCATTCCTAAAGCACAATACCTTCGTTTAAGAAGGAATTGTACAGAACTGGTAGACTATTTCCCCCAAGCAAGAGAGTTAACAAATAGATTGACAGATAGAGGATATCATAGGAATCTGCTACTTAAATTGGAGAAACAAGTGGCAGATTTAAATAGACAAGAATTACTTAAAGGAGGCCCTAAGAAATTGGGAAAAATTGATAAATTAATATTACCTAACCAAAACCTTTTGTTTATTACACAATTCAGTAGACAATATAACCAAATTTGTAAGATAGTCAGACAGAACCTATCAATTCTAAAAGGTGATGAAGCACTTAACAACATCTTAACATCAGGAATAAAATGTATAGCACGAAGAGCACCAACCATAAGAGAAATAACTAGTAAACAGTTTACAGACAAAGAAACAACAGGTGCACACTGGCTTAGTCCAAAACCAGGATGTTTTAAATGTGGTCATGTACCTTGCAAAGGATGCACATGTATCACTGTAACAGATACTTTTTCTTCCAATATTACAAAACAAGTGTTCCACATCCGAGATAGAATTGACTGTAATTCACAATATGTGATCTACCTCATCAATTGCCTATTTTGCTCCTGTCAATATATTGGTATAACTACCCGCCCATTAAAAGAAAGAATTCGTGAACATTTACGCTCCTTAGATGAGAAAGAACCTAAAACGCCGGTAGCTAAGCATTTTAGATTGCATGGTATAGGACAAAAATATTTCTCTTTCATAGGTATTGATATTATTAAAAAACACCCTAGGGGTGGCAATAGGGAAAAATGCTTAAGAAAGAAAGAGATCTTTTGGATCATAAAATTACATACTAGAGTACCAGAAGGAATTAATAAAAGGATGGATGTTGATCTATTTGTTGAATAGTACAATTTACAACATAATCTAAAATAAAACATAAGAGAAAACCTTTTTTTTCCATATTTACCCTCTATAAAATGTCGTCCTTTTTCCCCCTAAAGTTTACTAACACAGCTCAGGTCCCACAAAGAAATGAATGAAAAAATCTTATAAATTCTTTGGATGCACTAACTTAAATAGTGAACAATTAACTTAGCACATCCGAAATTAACTGTGTGTGTTCTATTATAATTTTTTATCATAATATTTATGTTTTCTTATTATTATATTTATGTTTCTTTTAATAGAATTTCTGTTCCCTTATGAATTTCATTTGTATTTCAACATATTGTTTTGTTTATGTTAATGTGATGGTTTGTCCATTCTTAATTTAGATAGTCGATTTTCTCACATATGCATCGATGGTGACAGACTTATAGTAATTGACACCACTATCGATATGCCTGCATCTCTGGAAAAATCTCCATATCTACTTTCTAAGCTATTCTTGCATATTATTGCTTAATTGAATACCTATGTGATTGTTAATAATTTTTTATGTAATACTTTTTATTTTTATTTTATTTATATATTTTTTATTTAAATTGTCTATTAGAATTTAGTTCACATAGGCTTAGAATGAATAGTTTGTATATGTATATATATTAACAATTGTACTAGTACTAGAAGATTTGTATAACTATTTACTGTGTTATTTGACTTAGTAATTAAAGGAACAAAATTTATGACCAATCTGCAGCAAAGGTTTCAGCTACCTTACTCATAGGTGTAGACAATAGTTCTTAATTGAACCGATAACATGATTGGTCCCTTTGCTGCATATAGGTCAATGCACACCTTGAACATATCACCTCTGATGAAGCGCATGTACGCATGCGCGAAACGCGTCAGGTGTTAAGGCTTTGCTCTCACCTTATGTACTAGCACCTTGCTTTAATAAACACCTTTTTTGAACCAGCCGTGGATGATTTTTCAGCCGTCTTTTGTCCTCTCTTCTGGGGATCACCTATTACTATATATATATATATACTCAAAAATAGCAGAGAAGGTACTCTCCGTTTACAACCACCTTTATTGGTAAACATTTTAACAATAAAGGTGGTTGTAAACGAAGAGCGCCTTCTCTGCTATTTTTGAGCATCTGGATGTTTGGAAGTGCACCCCGGCGGCTGAAACTTATGGTGTGCTGGTTCCCTGTTGCTAATTTGATTTTATATATATATATATATATATATATATATATATATATATATAGTATAAGGTAGCAGGGATGTGAACTCCCACCTTCATAACGTCAGCCAGGATGCTAGAGGGTATTAACAGCAACAATAAAGAGAACTTGCACTCACTGGTATTTTCCAACATAAATACATAGTTAAAAACTATTAAATATGAATATTGCATAAATATTATTTTACATGTTCTCAGCTACTTAACTGCAAAGGGCTCCACTGCACTTATATACAGTATATGTGTCTATATATGTTTACCTATGTATTTATGTGTGTATATATGTCTGTAAATACATAGATACACATATAAATTAATAAATACATATGTACATATATATATATATATATATGTATATATATATGTATATATATATATATATATATATATATATATATATATATATATATATATATATATATCAACAATAAAGAGAACTTGCACTCACTGGTATTTCCCAACACAATTTTACTGTGACCGTGTAACATTTCGAGGATAATATATCCCCTTCTTCAGACACAATTGATACAAAGTGAAGATTGTCCGACTGACAAGATGACAGCCGCAGGCGTGTCCCATCACTTTTCATAGATTTGGTGCAAGTTGTCGCAACTCGCAAGGTGGACATTACAACAGCCATCAACCGCAACTCACTACACACTAGTCCAAAACATTAATTGGCACAAGTTTAGCACCAAAAATTAGATGTATGATATGGATAAAAAAGTGGCAGACAACTTCAGGCTATACTATAGAATAAACAATTAAAGAAACTATAGCAGGAACTATTTTATCCTAGCTCAAATAGGTTAGGTAATCTGATTTAAACACTCTGATATCAGACAAAACTAGGGATAGCACATACAAAAAAGGGGGACAAATATATATCACTCACTCCAGGCACCACCTACAGACTATAAAGAGTGAATGACATTACTACCATTGATTAGATTAAACAGGACTAAAACCAAATATATAGAGTCCATAGGGTAGCCAATTTTACCAAACAAGTGTACTCTAGATATACAGTAAGGGGTTTGTCATATGTGACAGCTCTGTAAATGAAATGTGAACTCTCCACTCACTCAATGGACCTTATATATGTCCATAATAAAGATTATATAGGCTAGAATGTGACCATGGACTCTCATATGTGACAACAGTCACGAAAGGTGGTAGCCTCTCAAGAATAGTTATTGTGTTGTAGTGTATTCAATCGATAAAACCACTTTGCCTCTACATGAAGTAGGAGCTTTTTCCTATCTCCACCATGCCTAAGCGGGGGGATATGGTCAATGAGAGTGAATTGGAGATCATTGACCCCATGGCCCTGTTCCAAAAAATATCTGGTCACCGTTTGGTCGCTAGTTCCTTTCTTTAAGGCACTCCTGATAGCAGATCCATGGTTGGCGAGCCGTGTCCTTGCATCATCTGTAGTCTTCCCCAGGTAAAATCTGCCACAGCTGCAGTTCAGCAAGTATACTTCAAAAGTAGTAGTGCAGGTGAGGAAATGTCTAATCTGATACCTCTTCTGTTGATGTGGATGTCCAAATGATGATCCTTGAATCATGGCGCTACAAGTGGTGCAGCCAGTGCATCTGTAGCATCCATGTTTCTTCCTCTGAAGTAGCCAGGTATCCTGTTTGTAACAGTGGCTTGGGTCGGTGATCATGAGTGAGTCTTTTAGGTTTCTATCATGTTTGAAACCCACTCTTGGGTTGTGCCACCATTTGAAAGGGAGTATTGGATCACTCTGTACTATATGCCAGTGTTGTCTAAGTGCCTGCCCCAATGACCTAGTGGTTGGACTATATGTGGTAGTAAAGGTCATTTGTGGCTCAACCTCTGTAATGGTAGTGTACCACCAGATTCTGCTGAGGATCTACTTTTATCAATCAAGCTTGGGTTATACCCCCTCTGAATAAATCTTTGTTCTATATTGGTAAGTTGTTCACTCCTCACTTGGGCTTCGCTATTATTCCGAATGACCCGGCACATCTGATTGGTTTCCGATATTGAACTATGGGAATATATATAGTAAAAGAAAAATATTATGCCCTCTTTTGGCACAATAGGAAATCCCTTCCTAATTCCTTTCCAAGTATGATGACGGATTATGCCATCCATGATGAAGAAACATCCACCATCCTGACCCTCTGTATTTCAGTTCTATCATACTCCATTCGGCACTTGAAGAAATTATATGTCCATTTTGGTGCAATATGTCAGAATAGCCAATCTGTTACATAATAGTAACAAGATGTAATTGTGACATTGGAACATGATCCATTTAAAAGTATAAACATGACAAACATATAAAATGAATGTGCAATCGTCTAATGCTGCAGTGAGACGGTATGATCACTATGCTTTTGTTATGAAAGTGTTATCGCTGACTCCGCCTATGCATGTGCACCTGGACGAATTAGGGCGCACCACATCTTGATGATGTCACAGCGACACAGCGGTGGTGAAGAAGCGAGTGGTGGGGTATATAAGGGATATTAGAATGGTGTTGGGGTATACTGAGTCTTTGAACTTGAGTATCATTTGACAAAGGGACCGGATCGGTACCTGAAACGTTATGGAATTTTAATGCTGCATTAAAAGCTATTTTTTATGGGAACAAAGTCCAGTGAGTGTTTTCCTTTCATATGGGTATCAACATTTTTTGACAGCCCCTTGGCAATTACAAGATCTGAGGGGTGCATATCATATTGAAGGATTGAGTTTTATATATATATATATATATATATATATATATATATATATATATATATATATATATATATATATATATATATATATATAGGAATATCTATTTAAACATTCTTGGAACATATTCCTCTAGGTGAAGAACATTGGAATGTGAAATATTTACAGTACTGTCACAGTTAAACACTCTGGGACAAATTTACGAGTGGAGTACAAATGCGAGCGATAGGGGTTATTTTGCAGGTGTTTGCGCTTGTTGGTCTTACCACTGGTATTACGAGTTGAAAGTAAATGCAATCACTTGAGCGCAATCGCGATTTACACTATAATGATTAACGTTTCTTTAGAGCTCTGGTTAACTGTTTTGCGAAACTAAAAAGTGTTAGAAAACACATCAAAATTACATTTCAAATTTTCGTTACACTCATAATAACACCATCTAATAAAAATTATTTTAAAAATATAACACAAAAGTTATAAGGGCTCAAAGATATGAGGTCTCAGGTGTTAGAAAAAAAAGGCAGTCAAAGGGCTTTAACATAGACATACATACTGTAATGCTCATGGGATATTCCACTATCAGACCAAACTCAGCCAGTAGTCTTTTTATGCCAACATTGAGCCGGAATGATAGGGAATATCCCAGAGCAGAGAAAGTTCGCAAGATAAGCTAAGCGACACTCACCACAGTCAGGATAGTCTTCGGCGGCAACAGGCAGGGAATCAGAGAAAAGCAGTTCAAAAGTAAACCACTAGAATGGTCTGGCAGGCAGTGTTTGGCAATGGTAAAGCAGTCCAGAGGTAAACAACTAGGATCGTCAGGCAGCCAGGGTTTAGCAACAGAGAGGCAATCTAGAGCAATAGGGGTTAAAAGTTCTTGTCAAACCAGGATGTCCTGCGAGTTTACTATCATGAGCCCAGGACAGCACAGGAGTGCGTAGGTTCAGAGGTACAATAAAGATATTGGAAGCCACGGGGGCTTCAGGAGGTTTACTAGACTGGGCACGTTGCAGTCTTTGAAGAAGGGTGGTCTTCAGTTGAGAAACCACGCAGGAGGGAGGTATGATGTGTTCAATAGGAGCTTCAGAGGAATCACTTAAGTGAGGAAACTGATGGGAAAGGGCATCAGGCTTCTTGTTTTTGGTCCCAGGAAGATAAGAGACTACAAAGTTAAAATGGGAAAAGAACAAGGCCCACATGACCTGTAGAGGATTGAGTCAATGAGCAGTCTCTAGATAAGTCAGATTCTTGTGGTTGGTGAAAATCTGAATGGGATTTGTGGTGCCTTCTAACCAATGGTGCCATTCAGTCAAGGCCATCTTAATGGCTAAGAGTTCACGATTACCCACATCATAATTCCTCTCTGCAGGAGTAAAAAATGGTTACAGGGTGCGACTTGGAGCCCTTTGGGTTAGGACTGCTCTAGCCCCTATTTCAGAGGCATCAACCTCTAAAGTGAACTGAAGCTCAGGATCAGGATGGCGGAGCAGAACAGAAAGCCTTTTTTAGATGAGTGAAGGCATATATGGCCTCAGGGGGCCAATGTTTGTAGTCTTTGTTCCGTTTTGTCAATTCCGTGAGCGGATCGACTGTTTAAGAAAATTTCTTTATAAACTTGCGGTAATAATTAGAGAACCACAAGAATCTATGTACTTCCTTTAATGAAGTAGGCCATTTTAAAACTGCGGTGAGTTTAGCAGGATCCATGGTAAAACATTCTTTCGAGATGACATAACCAAGGAACTGTATCTGAACTTGGTCAAACTCACATTTTTCTAGTTTAGCTACCAAAGAATTGTCTCTGAGATGTTGAAGTACCTGTTTCACGTGCTTATGATGCTTCTCCAGAGTGGAAGAGAAAATAAGGATGTCATCCATGTAGACGATGACAGTGCGTTTGAGGAGGTCATGGAAGACTTCGTTGACAAATGCCTGGAAGACTGCAGGGGAATTAATCAGCCCAAAGGGCATTACGAGGTATTCATAATGCCCTAATCTTGTGTTGAAGGTGGTCTTCCATCCGTGGCCTGGGAAAATACAGAACAGATTGTATACTCCACATAAGTCCAGCTTGGTTAAGAAGCGAGCATTCTAGAGTGAGTCATACGGTTCGGTGATCAAAGGAACAGCACAGCCATTCTTGATAGTTATGTTGTTCAAGGCCCTGTAGTCGATGCAGGGTCTAAGCCCACTATCCTTTTTACTGACAAAAAAAGAAGCCTGCCCCAGCAGGAGAGGAGGAAGGGTGAATGAAACCTTTAGCTAGGTTCTCTTGGATAAACTCCTCCATGGATTTTGGATTTTCTATTGGGAATGTGTGAATGCGCATGCAATATTGTAAGTTCGGCTTTTTGCTCTCATCGTGTTAGCGTGCAAGCAAAAAAAGTTTACGTTCAACTCATAATACGAGTGCGACCCGACAAGCGCAAAAAGCTTACTTCTAGCACTGTTAATGCTCAATCGAGAGCGTTAATTAGGACTCCACTTGTAATTCAGTCCTTTATTAAATATGAATATTGCATAAATATGCTTTTTCATGGTTTCAGCTACTTGACTGCAAAGGGTTCCATTGCACTTATATATATTTGTCTATATATACTTATGTTATTATGTTTATATACAGTGGATATAAAAAGTCTACATACCCCTGTTAAAATGTCAGGTTTCTGTGATGTAAAAAATGAGACAAAGATAAATCATTTCAGAACTTTTTCCACCTTTAATGTGACCTGTAAACTGTACAACTCAATTGAAAAACAAACTGAAATCTTTTAGATAAAGGGAAATAAAAATAAAACTAAAATAATATGGTTGCATAAGTGTGAACACCCTTTTATAACTGGGGATGTAGCTGTGTTCAGAATTAAGCAATCACATTCAAAATCATGATAAATAGGAGTCAGTATACACCTGTCATCATTTAAAGTGCCATTAATTAACCCCAAATAAAGTTCAGCTGTTCTAGTAGGTCTTTCCTGACATTTTGTTAGTCGCATCCTACAGCAAAAGCCATGGTCTGCAGAGAGCTTCTAAAGCATCAGAGGGATCTCATTGTTAAAAGATATCAGTCAGGAGAAGGGTACAAAAGAATTTCCAAGTCATTCGATATACCCTGGAATACAGTGAAGACAGTCATCAAGTGAAGAAAATATGGTGCAACAGTGACATTAACAAGAACTGGATGTCCCTCCAAAATTAATGAAAAGACGAGAAGAAAACTGGTCTGGGAGGCTGCCAAGAGGCCTACAGCAACATTAGAGGAGCTGCAGGAATATCTGGCAAGTACTGGCTGTGTGGTACATGTGACAACAATCGCTGGTATTCTTCATATGTCTGGGCTATGGGGTAGAGTGGCAAGACGGAAGCCTTTTCTTAAAAAAAAAACCATCCAAGCCCGGCTAAATTTTGCAAAAACACATCTGAAGTTTCCCAAAAGCATGTGGCAAAAGGTGTTCTGGTCTGATGAAACCAAAGTTGAACTTTTTGGCCATAATTCCAAAAGATATGTTTTGCGCAAAAACAAAACTGCATATCACCAAAAGAACACCATACCCACAGTGAAGCATGGTGGTGGCAGCATCATGCTTTGGGGCTGTTTTTCTTCAGCTGGAACTAGGGCCTTAGTCAAGGTAGAGGGAATAATGAACAGTTCCAAATACCAGACAATATTGGCACAAAACCTTCAGGCTTCTGCTAGAAAGCTGAACATGAAGTGGGACTTCATCTTTCAGCATGACAACGACCCAAAGCATACATCCAAATCAACAAAGGAATGGCTTCACCAGAAGAAGATTAAAGTTTTGGGATGGCCCAGCCAGAGCCCAGACCTGAATCCAATTCAAAATCTGTGGGGTGATCTGAAGAGGGCTGTGCACAGGAGATACCCTTGCATTCTGACAGATTTAGAGTATTTTTGCAAAGAAGAGTGGGCAAATCTTGCCAAGTCAAGATGTGACATGCTGAAAAACTCATACCCAAAAAGACTGAGTGCTGTAATAAAATCAAAAGGTGCTTCAATAAAGTATTAGTTTAAGGGTGTTCACACTTATGCAACCATATTATTTTAGTTTTTTAATTTTATTTCCCTTTACCTAAAATATTTCAGTTTGTTTTTCAATTGAGCTGTACAGTTTATAGGTAACATTAGAGGTTTTAAAAAGTTCTGAAATTATTTATCTTGGTCTCATTTTTTTACATCACAGAAACCTGACATTTTAACAGGGGTGTGTAGACTTTTTATATCCACCGTATGTGAATACATCTCTGTAAATACACATTTAAAATATAATCGGAACAGCCAATAGAATGCGAGGTCAATCCAATTGGCTGATTGGATCAGCCAATCGGATTGAACTTCAATGTGATTGGCTGATTGAATCAGCCAATCAGAATTTTCCTACCTTAATTCCGATTGGCTGATAGAATCCTATCAGCCAATCGGAATTTGAGGGACGCCATCTTGGATGACCTCATTTAAAGGAACCGTCATTCGTCGTTCAGTCGTCGGCCAGGATGGATGTTCCACGTCGGAGGTCTTCAGGATGCTGCCGCTCCGCTCCGGATGGATGAAGATAGAAGATGCTGCTTGGATGAACACTTCAATCAGATGGAAGACCTCTTCTGCCCCGCTTGGATGGAGACTTCTACCAGATGGAGGACCTCTTCTTGCCCCACTTGGATGAAGACTTCTACCGGATGGAGGACCTCTTCTTGCTCCGCTTGGATGAAGAATTCGGCTCGGCTGGGTGAAGACGACTCAAGGTAGGGAGATCTTCATGGGGTTAGTGTTAGGTTTATTTAAGGGGGGTTTGGGTGGATTAGAGTAGGGGTATGTGGGTGGTGGGTTTTAATGTTGGGGGGGTTGTATTTTTTTTACAGGTAAAAGAGCTGATTACTTTGGGGCAATGCCCCGCAAAAAGCCCTTTTAAGGGCTGGTAAAAGAGCTGATTAATTTGTAATATAGAATAGGGTAGGGCATTTTATTATTTTGGGAGGCTTTTTTATTTTATTAGGGGGCTTAGATTAGGTGTAATTAGTTTAAACTTCTTGTAATTATTTTTATTTTCTGTAATTTAGTATTTTTTTTGTATTATAGATTAGTTTATTTAATTTTATTTTAGTTTAGCTAATTGTAGGTAATTTAGGGCCTCGGTTTAGGGGTTCATAGGTAGTTTATGGGTGTTAGTGTACTTTATAGCACAGTAGTTAAGAGATTTATGTTCCTGCGTTAGTCTATAAAATTCTTAACTACAGACTTTTTTTGCGGTTGGAGTCTTGTCGGTAGAGGCTCTACCGCTCACTTCTTCCAAGACTCGTAATACCAGCATTAGGCAAATCCCATAGAAAAGATAGGATACGCAATTGACGTAAGGGGATCTGCGGTAGCCTGGAGTCATGGAAAGAAAGTGAGCAGTAGACCCTTTCCTGCCTGACTCTAAATACCAGCAGGCATTAAAAAGCTGCGTTAGGGCCCCTTAACGCTGCTTTTTAACCCTAATGCAGAACTCTAAATCTATGCAATTGAATGGTAAGTTTGTATCAGATTTTAGAATGTCCCAATTATTTCTCAATATTTTTGGTAGTTCTATTTTGTCAGGTGTAAATTCTGTAGAAAACACCATCCTCTTGTGTGTTTGTACATTTATCTTCTTCTCAAGTGCTTGTTCCTGAGTCTTCATCAAGGATTCATCAAATGATTTTTGCAGGTGCTGTCTGCATAACCTCTTTGTTGGAATTTTGAATACATGTCCCTCAGTTAACATTCCTTAGCTGAGGAGTCCGTGTTGTTCCTCACAACCCTTTTAAACTGGGAGCGTGGCAACACTTTTTTCAAACCCGGAGGGTGACAACTGGTTACATTCAGTAAGGAGTTATGGTCAGTCTCCTTATGAAACAATGTGATATTCAGTTGGTTATACATTTTCTGTATCCTGAGGTCTAGCAAGTCAATCTGGGTCAGGTCATATGTCATCTTGAACTTCAGATTTTTGTTTTGTTGGTTCAATTCTGAAAACCAAGTCTCCAGATCCTCTGAGGTACCCCTCCAGATCAAAAACATATATATATATATATATTTATATATATATATATATATATATATATATATATATATATATATATATAGATATATATATATATATATATATATATATATCCTAAACAATCTGATTCTGGGGTCCTTAAATAGCAAGGCCACGTTTGACCTCATCGCCATGCCGGAGGTTTGCAAATATTAACCATTCTCAAATTTGAAATAGTTTTATTTCAAGCAATATTCCATCAGTTCTAGAATAACCTCACAAGGTGGACCAACATAAGGGTATTTCATTAGTCTCCTCCTGATAGCAGATATTCCATCCGCATGGGGGATCACTGTATAGAGGTTGGTGACATCCAGGGTAACTAGTAAGTCACCCTACTCCATATCCTGCAAATCCTTGGTTATTTTAATCACCTCCAAGAAATCTAGTAGGGATGATGCCACGTTTCGTACCAATGGTTGTAAAAGCATATCTAAGTATGTGGCTATAGGTTGTAAAATTATACCCCTAGATGACACCATAGGCCTCCCCGGAGGAAAGGTGGGATTTTTATGCACCTTGGGGAGTGAGTAAAGCACTGGAATGATGGTAAATTCTACCATCATATACTCCCCTAGAGCCTTGGATAAGTAGTTTAATCTCACGGTCTCCAAGATGTAACCATCGATGCATTTCTTGAATTCTTTGGTAGGATCCCCAGGAAGTTTGCGGTATGTTTGAACATGATATCCCACAGATCACTAATAGGAGATCACAAAATCTGAAAGATTTACTAAAACATAGCCACTTCAGTGTGCCAAAACCTAGAACATGGCTTAAAGAAACAATAGGCTTCTACAAATGTGGTCGTTGCAAAGCATGTAGGAATATGAGACCAACTAAATTCTTTGTACATCCGATCACTAATAAAAGGTATGAAATTTGATCCTTCCTCAATTGCAGATCAAATATGGTGATCTATGTGGCCATGTGTAAATGTAACATGATCTATATAAGTGAGACCGTGAGGGAACTCAGAACAAGAACATATTGGAGAGATCAAGTGGAACCGCTCTGTCCCAATAGCACAGCACATGAGCACAAACACATGGAAAATAAATATAAAATACAATTCTTTGCCATAGAGCAACTGAGACTCAATGGAAGAAAAGGGAAATTTTAATAAGCTATTGCTTCAAAAAGAGTGTAGGTAAATACATGAGCTACAATCAGCCTCCCCCAAAGGGTTGAACGAAGAGATTTCTTACATATGCTTTTATGATAATGACCTGAGAGAGATTTGCATAATGATACTGTTACTTTACAGAACCTTTGTGAGATACATCTTACTCTGTAATGAATACTACTCTCTCTACCAAAAATACAGTGAATAATTTGTATGTATGAATTGTAATATTGAGGTTATGACAATCTACTCACATATACAGATTAAGGGAGTAGGGTTAATAAAAACCTAAGTTATGATTAGGCGTCACTACGTCATACAAAAGGGGTTTTCTTTACACAAAGAATATTGATAATATGCATAGATGTAAACAGGCTGTTGTCTATAATAAAGCAAGAGCCATATTTCTTGATGTTTTTAAGACTGTCTGGTGTGAACACATTGTGCTCATTGAGAATTATAACCTCTGCAAAAGTTTTTCTGACCAATATCATAAAAAAACCCTCCAAAAAAGGTCCATGTTTATTAACCCTTTAAGGACACAGCTTTCAGTTTGCTCAATTGTTTTATGATGGAAAAATTCCGTCATATGTCCTTAAGAGGTTAATAGACATATTAATAAATGTAAATGTGTCAGTATGAAATTAATTGAGGATATTATATATCCAGCATATGAAGAACATATTTGATCATAATATATACATCATATATCCCTTGGTGCGCTGCATAGCATCTGGCACTCTGTCAGCAAAATGTCTCAAAATAAGGCCATAGCAAGTTTAATATAGGCTTGGCTAATGAACCTGATTACTTTAAAATAGTGGACCACTTTAAATCTACAGGTGAAACTCAAAAAAATAGAATATAATGCAAAAGTTAATTTATTTCACTAATGCAACTTAAAAGGTGAAATTAATATATGAGATAGACTCATTACATGCAAAGCAAGATAGTTCAAGCCGTGATTTGTCATAATTGTGATGATTATGGCTTACAGCTCATGAAAACCCCAAATCCACAATCTCAGAAATTAGAATATTGTGAAAAGGTGCAATATTCTAGGCTCAAAGTGTCCCACTCTAATCAGCTAATTAAGCCATAACACCTGCAAATGGTTCCTGAGCTTTTAAATGGTCTCTCAGTCTGGTTCAGTAGGAATCACAATCATTGGAAAGACTGCTGACCTGACAGTTGTGCAGAAAACAAACATTGACACCCTCCATAAGGTGAGAAAGCCTCAAAAGGTAATTGCAAAAGAAGTTAGATGTTCCCAAAGTGCTGTATCAAAGTACATTAATAGAAAGTTATGTGGAAGGGAAAAGTGTGGAAGAAAAAGGTGCACAAGCAGCAGGGATGACCACAGCCTGGAGAGGATTGTCAGGAAAAGGCCATTCAAAATTGCTGGTGACTTTCACAAGGAGTGGACTGAGGCTGGAGTCAGTGCATCAAGAGCCACCACACACAGACGAATCCTGGACATGGGCTTCAAATGTCGTATTCCTCTTGTCAAGCCACTCCTGAACAACAAACAATGTCAGAAGCGTCTTACATGGGCTAAAGAAAAACAGATCTGGTCTGTTGCTCAGTGGTCCAAAGTCCTCTTTTCTGATGAGAACAAATTTTTCATCTCATTTGGAAACCAAGGACCCAGAGTATGGAGGAAGAATGGAGAGGCACACACTGCAAGATGCTTGAAGTCCAGTGTGAAGTTTCCACAGTCTGTGTTGTTTTGGGGAGCCATGTCATCTGCTAGTGTTGGTCCACTGTGCTTCATTAAGTCCAGGGTCAATGCAGCTGTCTACCAGGAGATTTTGGAGCGCTTCATGCTTCCTTCCACAGACGAGCTCGATGGGGATGCTGACTTCATTTTCCAGCAGGACTTGGCACCTGCCCACACTGCCAAACGCACCAAAACCTGGTTCAATGACCGTGGGATTACTGTGCTTGATTGGCCAGCAAACTTGCCTGACCTGAACCCCATAGAGAATCTATGGGACATTGCCAAGAGAAAGATGAGAGACATGAGACGAACAATGCAGAAGAGCTGAAGGCGCTATTAAAGCACCCTGGTCTTCCATAACACCTCAGCAGTGCCACAGGCTGATAGCTTCCATGCCACACCGCATTGAGGCAGTAATTTCTGCAAAAGGGGCCCAAACCAAGTACTGAGTACATACAGTATACATGCTTATACTTTTCAGAGGTCCGATATTGTTCGATGTACAATCCTTGTTTTATTGATTGCATGTAATATTCTAATTTTCTGAGATTGTGGATCTGGGGTTTTCATGAGCTGTAAGCCATAATCATCACAATTATGACAAATCACGGCTTGAACTATCTTGCTTTGCATGTAATGAGTCTATCTCATATATTAGTTTCACCTTTTAAGTTGCATTAGTGAAATAAATTAACTTTTGCACAATATTCTAATTTTTCGAGTTTCACCTGTATGTGCCTACCTGAAGAAATTAAAATTAAAATGTGTAGTGAAGTCTGTCAATAAGACCGATGACACATATGCTAGGTGGTGAACACTTCCACCAACAAAGACCGTAACTATGGCAACGCATGCCTATAAAAATGGATACTCCAGTGGGGCCGCCCCAAGCCCTGACAAAGTCACGCTAAGTGACGAAACATGTCAGTGGGCAGGGCCAGAGGGAGCGTGGGTGTTGAATCTATGTGATTGTTTGTACGCTTAAAACTTTGTAGCCAGATAGCCTTAAAACCTCAAGATAGTTAAAGACTTGTGTGAAGGCGGTTTATGCTTAAGCTGACTCTGTAGAACGAGTAGTTCTTTACATCACATATACCGGAACACAGGTTCTAGGGAACTGTTAAGCATAGGATAAAAGCTAGAAATCGGCTGACTGTGTTAAATCACAGCAGTACGCAGATAGTAGGTCACCTTTGAGCGCATAGCTGAATTGCTTAACCCTATGAATGCATATCACACTTTTCCTTTCTGGTCCCTCTAGCTCTTTTCTTTTTTAACTTTAGCTGGACACCAGAGTATGATTAAGAAAGTTGAAGGTGATATACTCCACTCTTATCTGAGTCTCCAGCCATTATATTAAATTTGTATGGTTTGCATAGATGTAAATAAAGTGTAAAGTTATTAAATGTATTATTTACATTATTAGTGTGTAATTCTACACTGGGCTTTTAGGCCCCAAATTCCTTTCTGGTACGCTAACTGTATTTATAAAAACTTACTATTCAATATGTTTGATTGTCCCATGGTAGGATACAGAAAGGGCAGATCATTGAGGGATATATTGCTACCTACCAATAACAGACTGAGTGATACCAACAGGACATGGTTAGGTACTGAAAGGAATGACTGTTATAGGTGTATGGGATGTGTAACATGTGGGGGATTATCGCAGAGCAAATATTTTGTTCACCCATGGAGGAACAAGCGATACACCATTAACTACAGGGTTACTTACACCACTTCACACATAATATACATGCTCCACTGTCCCTGTAGAAAATTTTACATAGGGAAGACCCAGGATGACCTCAGGACCAGGATGGCTAACCACCGGTCAGCAATACGCACTGCATTTAATTTGGGCAGTGCTGAGCAACCAGTGGCTAGGCACTTCCTAAATCCGGAGCATGCCGTATCTGACCTTAAATATATCATAATAGACCATGTACCAGCCCTGGTGAGAGGGGATGACAGAGGTAAATTGCTTTTACAGAGGGAGTCCAAATGGATCTATATTTTAGATACTTTGATGCCTAAAGGGCTTAATACCAATTTGGATCTCCAGTGTTATCTGTAAAGCCTAGGCTATCTATAATATAAGATTAATAACTTATGATGACAGCATACCTATAATTGTCTAATATGTTAACATTACCGTGACTATTGTTTTTCCACTTTACCTTTGTATTTTTAAAATGCTAATTTTTTCTGTTGGCTCAGATGGCATTCCATAGCACAACCCACGCATGCGCAATTGTGATGGTTGTAGGCCGCAGAGTTTCTGGATGTGGCAGATCAGTATACACGGGGAAACAAGAGGGGAGCACTTATAAGGTGGTAAGTTTCTTCTGCAATTTGTGTCTGAGGCCGGGTGTATACCCGAAAACGTTCAAGCAGCTTATGCAGTAAAGTATTTGTTGACTGAAATACCGGAGAGTGTATTTCTTTGTGATAAATTATTTTTTATATACATATATATATATATATATATATATATATATATTAGACAATATGAATAGGGGAAAGGGATGTGGGAAAAGATTTTAATGGCGCAACACTCTAAACTATAAAAATAGTAATAGATTATTTACTGAAGTACCTATAAGAGTAATTAACCTATGAATAAAAATATATAGGGGTGTTCTCGCTGTAATGATATAAAAAATGGCTATATTAGAGCCAAATATATAATATCCCTAAATGATTAAAATGCGAAGTGATTAAACAATGGTTATGTGCTTAATTGGAATATGTCTAATATATGCTAAATATGTATTGTTCTATATTAAGAACATATATAATTCTGCACTAGTTTTTCTGGAATGGTAATTTGTACATAAGCCTACAACAATCCGTGTGAAAGTACCGTAACGGTCCACTAAGTATAAAATATATACAATAGGACTTAACTGTATTTGCATAAAACCCAGATATAATAGTGGTACAAACCATATAAAATAGATCTATCATGCAATACTTAGACTACTAAACAGTAGAGATGCCAACATGAGAGAAATAGTGATTATTAGATAACAATCAATCTTGTACTACAGCTATTAAACATATTAAAAAGATAAAAGCACAATGAACAAATGTTCTGTATATATAGTCCTCGTAAATCCCCAATAGAGAATAAGTGGATAGGTATCGAAACAATTTTCTTTAAGCAACAGGTCTAATATATGCTAAATATGTATTGTTCTATATTAAGAACATATATAATTCTGCACTAGTTTTTCTGGAATGGTAATTTGTACATAAGCCTACAACAATCCGTGTGAAAGTACCGTAACGGTCCACTAAGTATAAAATATATACAATAGGACTTAACCGTATTTGCATAAAACCCAGATATAATAGTGGTACAAACCATATAAAATAGATCTATCATGCAATACTTAGACTACTAAACAGTAGAGATGCCAACATGAGAGAAATAGTGATTATTAGATAACAATCAATCTTATACTACAGCTATTAAACATATGAAAAAGATAAAAGCACAATGAACAAATGTTCTGTATATATAGTCCTCGTAAATCCCCAATAGAGAATAAGTGGACAGGTATCGAAACAATTTTCTTTAAGCAACAGGTCCCATTGGGAGCCTACTTACACTCCTTCACCTCAATCCTATGAGGTAAGTGCTGCGTAGTGCAAGGGGAATTCCTTCCGGGTATCAGCTGCGGGTTGGAGTTTTTCTGTATTCCGAAAGTGTTAGCACTCTTCACCACTCATTCTGTAAATAGCTGAAATCCAGTGATGAGCAGCTTAAGCTGCTTAGTAAATTGAACCATTTGTATTACTGTGTATTAATGAACACCAGGTTTTTAGTAACCTTTTCCTGCTTTGTATATTTCTATAATACGTCTTCTAAGGTCTTGAAAGTTGTTGGGATCGAGACATTGTTCACACAGACCAATCAGGGTCTATTATCAAGAAAGATGGGGTAATGAATAGCTCCAGAAATCAAGATATTTTGGCACAAAACCTGCTGGCCAAAGTCAGAAATGATAATAACCAAGAGCACACTTCCAAGTCCATAAAGTTATGGCTTTGGAAAGGAAAAATCAAATTCTTAGCATAGCCCAGTCAGAGCCCAGACATCAATCCATCGATAACCTGTGGAATGACTTAAAGAGAGCTGTACACAAGAGATCCCCTCGCAATTTGAACAAACTTAAATATTTTTGCAAAGAAGACTAGGAGAACAAAGACTATAATAATATGTAATAAATTAATGCAAAAGGTGCATCCACAAAGTAATAGTAGAGTGGGTGTGACTATTTGTTTTTTTCTCAGGATTGTATTTGTTTAGAGCTCGTATTACAGATGGAAAAAGTCTGACATTTACATTGTTGTTAATTCTGTCTTTACATTAAAAAATACAATTTCATAATGGTGTGTAGACTTTTTATATGCACTTATTAATAACTTTCTTAAGACTATCAAATTCACAGGTTTTTTTGTGAATCAAAAATTTAAAACCACATATATGGTTCTATGGTATGAAAAATCTTATTATTATAATCTTATTATTCATAGCAGTTACATTTTATCAACAATCGCCTGATCTAAAGCATGCTAATTAAAATCAATGAGAAAATTAAAAGTGAAACAAAGAAACTAGACATGTGCGTTTCGTTTCGGCCAAATTTTCATTTTAGGACAAATTTTGGCCGATTTGGAGATTCGAATGCATCCGAATTTCCGAATCGGAAAATCCCGAAAAATTCAGAAAATGAATAAATCAGTTTCCCGAAATGTCGGATTCCATTATTCATATTCGGAATTTTTCATTGTTCTAATCTAAACCACAGTTCCCCGACATCACTGACAATAACTAAATAACTAAATAAATAAAGCTATTAACCCCTAAACCGCAGTTCCCCAACATTGCCGACACTAAGTAAATTACTAAATAAAGCTATTAACCCTGGACCACAGTTCCCCGACATCGCTGAACTAACTAAACCTATTAACCCCTAAACCGCAGTTCCCAAACATTGCCAACACAATAAACCTATTAACCCGTAAACCCCCGTTCCCAAACATCGCCAACACTAACTAAACCTATTAACCCCTAAACTGCAGTTCCCAAACATCACCAAAATTAACTAAACCTATTAACCCCTAAACCGCAGTTCCAAAATCGCTGACACAAACTAAACCTATTAACCCCTAAACCGCAGTTCCCAAACACCGCCCACACTAACTAAACTTATTAACCCATAAATCATTGTTCCCAACATTCGCAATAACCTAAATTAAACTACATTAACCCCTAAACCTAGCACAGCCGAATTTTAACATAATTAAAATAGACCTAAATTAAAGTTACAATTATTAACTAACTGCCGGCTAGATTATGAGTTTTGTGTTATAGTGAAAAAGCAGCTTTCGCTTTTTCAGATTTAGGGGCACTGCACATTTTTTTGGCCTTACCGCAAATCAACTTACGCAAATTGCGTATAGTCTTTTTTTATGGGACTTCCATAGCGCCAGTATTATGAGCTTGTCCTGGTAGGCCAAAAAGTGAGCTGTACACCCTATCCCATCAAGATTCGTACTGCATTTTAAAGTCAGTAGTTATGAGTTTTACACTGCAAAGCCATAGCATAAAACTCATAACTAAAGTGCTAAAAAGTACACTAACACCCATTAACTACCTATTAACCCCTAAACCGAGGCCCTCCCGCATCGCAAACCCTAAAATAAAATTATTAACCCCTAATCTGCCACTCCCGACATCACCACCACTATAATAAACATATTAACCCCTAAACCGCCGCACTCCCGCCTCACAAACATTAGTTAAATATTATTAACCCCTAATCTGCTGTCCCTAACATCTCCGCCACCTAACTACATTTATTAACCCCTAATATGCCGCCACCAATGTCGCCGCCTCTATATTAAATTTATTAACCCCTAAATCTAAGTCTAACCCTAACCCTAACAACCCCTAACTTAAATATAATTAAAATAAATCTAAATAAAACTTACTATTAATAACTAAATACTTCCTATTTAAAACTAAATACTTACCTGTAAAGTAAACCCTAAGCTAGCTACAATATAACTAATAGTTACATTGTATCTATCTTAGGGTTTATTTTTATTTTACAGGCAAGTTTGTATTTACTTTAACTAGGTAGAATAGTTACTAAATAGATATTAACTATTTAATAACTACCTAGCTAAAATAAATTCAAATTGACATGTAAAATAAAACCTAACCTGTCTTACTTTAACACCTAACCTAACCCTACAATTAAATAAATTCCCTAAATTAAATAGAATTAACTAAATTCAAAACAATTAGCTAAATTAAAAAAAAACACTAAATTACAGAAAATAAAAAACAAATTACACAATCTTTAAACTAATTACACCTAATCTAATAGCCCTAACAAAATTAAAAAATCCCCCCCCAAAAAAAAAAACCCTAGCCTAAACTAAACTACCAATAGCCCTTTAAAGAGCCTTTTGCGGGGCATTGCCCCAAAGAAATCAGCTCTGTTACCTGTAAAAAAAATACAAACAACCCCCCAACAGTAAAACCCACCACCCACGCAACCAACCCCCCAAATAAAACCCTAACTAAAAAAACCTAAGCTCCCCATTATCCTGAAAAGGGCATTTGGATGGACATTGCCCTTAGAAGGGCATTTAGCTCTATTGCGGCCCAAAGCCCTAACCTAAAAATAAAACCCATCTAATACACCCTTAAAAAATCCTAACACTAACTCCCGAAGATCCACTTACCGGGAGAAGTCTTCATCCAAGCAGCAAGATGTCCTCAACGAAGCCGGCAGAAGTGGTCCTCCAGACGGGCAGAAGTCTTCATACAGACGGCATCTTCTATCTTCATCCATCCGGCGCGGAGCGGGTCCATCTTCAAGACATCCAGCACGGAGCATCCTCTTCCAAGGACGACTACCCGACGAATGAAGGTACCTTTAAGTGACGTCATCCAAGATGGCGTCCATTAGATTCCGATTGGCTGATAGAATTCTATCAGCCAATTGGAATTAAGGTTGAAAAAATCCTTGAACTTCAATCCTATTGGCTGATCCAATCAGCCAATAGCATTGAGCTTGCATTCTATTCGCTGTTCCAATCTATCAGCCAATTGGAATCTAAGGGACGCCATCTTGGATGACGTCACTTAAAGGTACCTTCATTCATCGGGTAGTCGTCATTGGAAGAGGATGCTCTGCGTCGGATGTCTTGAAGATGGACCCGCTCCGCGGCGGATGGATGAAGATAGAAGATGCCGTCTGGATGAAGACTTTTGCCCGTCTGGAGGACCACTTCTGCCCATCTGGAAGAGCACTTCTGCCGGCTTCGTTGAGGACATCTTGCCGCTTGGATGAAGACTTCTCCCTGTAAGTGGATCTTCGGGGGTTAGTGTTAGGATTTTTAAGGGTGTATTGGGTGGGTTTTATTTTTGGATTAGGGCTTTGGGCCCGCAATAGAGCTAAATGCCCTTTTAAGGGCAATGCCCATCCAAATGCCCTTTTCAGGGCAATGGGGAGCTTAGATTTTTTTAGTTAGCATTTTATTTGGGGGGTTGGTTGTGTGGGTGGTGGGTTTTACTGTTGGGGGGGTTGTTTGTATTTTTTTTTTACAGGTAAAAGAGCTGATTTCTCTGGGGCAATGCCCCGCAAAAAGGCCCTTTTAAGGGCTATTGGTAGTTTAGTTTAGGCTAGGGTTTTTTTTTATTTTGGGGGGCTTTTTTTATTTTGATAGGGCTATTAGATTAGGTGTAATTAGTTTAAAGATCTTGTAATTTGTTTTTTATTTTCTGTAATTTTGTGCTTTTTTGTTGTAATTTAGCTAATTGTTTTGAATTTAGTTAATTGTATTTAATTTAGGGAATTTATTTAACCCCTTAATGACAAGTGACGTACCAGGTACGTCCTGCAAAAACTTGCAGTTAGTGACAATGGACGTACCTGGTACGTCACTTGTCTAAGAGAGTGCTGGAAGCGATTGCAATCGCTTCCAGCAGCTCTCAGGGTATTGCAGTGATGCCTCGATATTGAGGCATCCTGCAATACCCTTAGAAAGCATCCGATGCAGAGAGAGCCACTCTGTGGCCCTCTCTGCACCGGTAGCGATGCGGCCGGTTCGTTGGTGGGTGGGAGCGCAACTGGGAGGCGGGTGGGCGGCCCATCGCTACCCGGCATCCGGCTCCTGTTAGTGCAATGTGCACGCCGGGTGCCGGGAGCGTGCGGGTGCGCGCATGCGCGTGCGCGTGCGCGCGCGGGTGCGCGCGCACGCCCGCGATCACCTACCCACACTGACACCAATGAGTGGGAAGAGGGGGGGAAATATATATATATGAGGATCTGGGAGGGGGAGGGGGTTGGGGTATTGTGGGGGGCTGCTACACTACAGAAAAAAATAAATTAGTAATAAAAAATAATTAAAAACACTTTTTTGGGGGGCAAATTGGGTACTGGCAGACAGCTGCCAGTACCCAAGATGGCGGCAATTAGGTAGGGGAGAGGGTTAGATTGCTGGGGGGGGGGATCATGGAGGTTGGGGCTAAGGCAGGAGTCCATCACAGCTAAAACATTTTATTTTTTTTTATTAAAAAAAATAAAAACTCCTTTTATTTAGTACTGGCAGACTTTCTGCCAGTACTTAAGATGGCGGGGACAATTGTGGGGTGGGGGAGGGAAGAGAACTGTTTGGGAGGGATCAGGGGGTGGGATGTGTCAGGTGGGAGGCTGATCTCTACCCTAAAGCTAAAATTAACCCTGCAAGCTCCCTACAAGCTACCTAATTTAACCCCTTAACTGCTGGGCATAATTTACGTGTGGTGCGCAGCAGCATTTAGCGGCCTTCTACTTACCAAAAAGCAACCACAAAGCCATATAAGTCTGCTATTTCTGAACAAAGGGGATCCCAAAGAAGCATTTACAACCATTTGTGCCTTAATTGCAGAAGCTGTTTGTAAATAATTTCAGTGGGAAACCTAAAGTTTGTGACAAAATTTGTGAAAAAGTGAACTTTTTTTTTATTTGATGACATTTGGCGGTGAAATGGTGGCATGAAATATACCAAAATGGGCCTAGATCAATACTTTGGGTTGTCTTCTAAAAAAAAATATATACATGTCAAGGGATATTCAGGTATTCCTGACAGATATCAGGGTTCCAATGTAACTAGCGCTAATTTTGAAAAAAAGTTGTTTGGAAATAGCAAAGTGCTACTTGTATTTATGGCCCTATAACTTGCAAAAAAAGTAAAGAACATGTGAACATTGGGTATTTCTAAACTCAGGACAAAATTTAGAAACTATTTAGCATAGGTGTTTTTTGGTGATTGTAGATGTGTAACAGATTTTGGGGGTCAAAGTTAGAAAAAGTGTGTTTTTTTCAATTTTTTCCTCATATTTTATATTTTTTTTTATAGGAAATTATAAGATATGATGAAAATAATGGTATCCTTAGAAAGTCCATTTAATGGCGAGAAAAACGGTATATAATATGTATGGGTACAGTAAATGAGTAAGAGGAAAATTACAGCTAAACACAAACACTGCAGAAATGTAAAAATAGCCATTGTCATTAAGGGTAAGAAAATTGAAAAATGGTCCGGTCATTAAGGGGTTAATTGTAGTGTAAGGGTAGGTGTTAGTGTAAGACAGATTAGGTTTTATTTTACAGGTCAATTTGTATTTATTTTAGCTAGGTCGTTAGTAAATAGTTAATAACTATTTAGTAACTATTCTACCTAGTTAAAATAAATAAAAACCTGCCTGTAAAATAAAAATAAACCCTAAGATAGATATAATGTAACTATTAGTTATATTGTAGCTATCTTAGGGTTTATTTTACAGGTAAGTATTTAGTTTTAAATAGGAATAATTTAGGTAATAATTGTAGGTTTTATTTATATTTATTTTAATTATATTTAAGTTAGGGGGTATTAGGGTTAGACTTAGGTTTAGGGGTTAATAAATATAATATAGTTAGGGTGACAGATTAGGGGTTAATAAATGTCGTTAGGTGGTTGCGATGTTAGGGGCAGCAGATTAGGGGTTAATAATATTTAACTAGTGTTTGCGATGCGGGAGTACGGCAGTTTAGGGGTTAATATGTTTATTATAGTGGCGGCGACGTTGGGGGTGGCAGATTAGGGAGAAATAACATTATGTAGGTGTCGGCGATGTTGTTGGCAGCAGATTAGGGGTTAATACATATATTGTAGGTGTTGCCAATGTTGGGGGAAGCAGATTAGGGGTTCATAAGTAGAATGTAGGTTTCGGCGATATCGGGCCGGCAGATTAGGGGTGTTTAGACTCGGGGTTCATGTTAGGGTCTTAAGTGTAAACATAAAATGTCTTTCCCCATAGGAATCAATGGGGTTGTGTTACGGAGCTTTACGCTACTTTATTGCAGGTGTTAAGATTTTTCAGCTGGCTCTCCCCATTGATATCTATAGGGAAATTGAGCACGTACAACCAACTCACTGCTGACTTAAGCAGCGTTGGTATTGGAGTGCGGTATGGAGCTCAATTTTGCTCTACACTCACTTTTTGTCTTTTAACGCCGGGTTTAGAAAAACCTGTAATACCAGCACTGTAGGTAAGTGAGCGGTGACAATAACGTGCAATTAGTACCGCACCCATCATAACGCAAAACTCGTAATCTAGCCGTACATATTTAAAAATAAATACAAACTTACCTGTGAAATAAAAATAAAACCTAAGCTAGCTACAATATAACTATTTACTAACTACCTAGTTAAAATAAATACAAACTTGCCTGTGAAATGAAAATAAAACCTAATCTTACACTAATAAAATCTAACATTACAAAAAATAAAACTAACATTACAAAAAAAAAACCTAACATAACAAAAAAAATTAAACCTACAACTACAAAAAATAACAAACGAAATTATCCAAAATAATAAAAATTATTGCTATTCTAATACCCCATTTAAAAAAACAAAAAACAGCTCTTTTGCAAACAAATAAAAACAACCCCCAACATTACAAACCCCAATCCCCAAACCCACAAAAAAAACAAAAAAAGAAACTAATCTACCAATTGTCCTGAAATGGACATTTGTATAGGCATTGCCCTTAAAAGAGCATTCAGCTCTTTAACTGCCCTTAAAAGGGCATTCAGCTCTTTTTGCAGCCCATAAAAAAGCCCTTATCTAAAAAAAAACACCCCCCCAAAAAAAAAACTAACACTCACCCCAAAATCGGTACTCACAGTCACTGAAGTCCGGCAAAAGATCTTCATCCCAGCGTGGCTGATTTGAATCAGCCAATAGGAACGAGAGCTGCTTAAATCCTATTGGCTGTTCAAATCAACCAATATGATTTAAGCAGCTCTAATTTCTATTGGCTGATTTTAATTTTTCAGCCAATAGGAATGCAACGGTACCCCAATATAAAAGGGGTACCTTGCATTGAATCCTCAGTATGCGGTGGATGATCGCATGAAGAGGACCTCCACATCTGACCCATTGACCTTCGCCTGGACCTCCGCCTTCGCGCATCAACCGCCCTGCCTCCGCAGGGATGAAGAAGATGCCGGTCCCGCGATGGATGAAGATGGAGCCATCTGGATGAAGATGCTTCGCCGCTGGGATGAAGTTCTTTCGCCGGACTTCAGCAACTGTGAATACCGATTTTGGGGTTAGTGTTAGTTTTTTTTTTTTTTTTTTTGAGGGGTGTTTTTTTTTTAGATTAGGGCTTTGGGCTGAAAAATAGCTGAATGCCCTTACAAATTCATACATACAAATTCACTTTTCAAGGCAATGGGTAGATAAGGTTTTTTTTTAGTTAGGTTTTTTTTATTTTGTGGGTTGGGGGTGGGGGGTTGTAATGTTAGGGGGTGTTTGATTTTATTTTTTAGCAAAAGAGCTCTTAACTTCAGGGCAATGCCCTACAAAAGGCCCTTTTAAGGGCTATTTGTAGTTTATTATAGATTAGGTTTTTTTTATTTTCGGGTGTTTTTTTTTAAAAGGGGTATTAGAATAGGAATAATTTTTATTATTTTGGATAATTTCGTTTGTTATTTTTTGTAATGGGATTTTTTTTATTTTGTGGTGCTTTCTTTTTTTTTAGATTAGGCATTTTTTAATGGGCCAAAAAAGAGCTGAATGCCCTTTTAAGGGCAATGCCCTACAAAGACCCTTTTAAGGGCCCTTGGTAGTTTATCATAGATTATAGTTTTTTTACTTTGGGGTGTTTTTTTTTTTAAATGGGGTATTAGAATATGAATAATTTTTATTGTTTTGGATAATTTTGTTTTATTATTTTTTGTATTGGTAGTTTTTTTATTTTTTGTAATTTTAGTGTTTATTATTTTTGTAATTGTAGTTTTAATTTTTTAGTAATCTTAGGTTTCTTTATTTTTAGTAATGTTAGATTTTATTAGTTTTTTTCACAGGTAAGTTTTTATTTATTTTAACTAGGTAGTTAGTAAATAGTTATATTGTAGCTAGCTTAGGTTTTATTTTTATTTCACAGGTAAGTTTGTATTTATTTTTAAGTAGGTAGTTAGTTAATAATTGTAACTTTAATTTAGGTCTATTTTATTTATGTTAAAGTTAGGGGGTGTTAGGTTTAGGGGTTAATATAATTTAATTTAGGTTGTTGCGATGTGGGTGCCGGTGTTTTAGGGTTCAATAGGTTTAGTTAGTGTCGGTGATGTTTGGTAACTGCGGTTTAGGGGTTAATAGGTTTAGTTAGTGTTGGCAATGTGGGGGGTGCGGTTTAGAGGTTAATAGGTTTAGTTAGTGTTGGCAATGGGGGGTGTGGTTTAGGGGTTAATAGTTTTAGGTAGGATAGGCGGTGTGGGGGGTGCAGTTTAAGGGTTAATAGGTTTTGGTAGTGTCGGCGATATTAGGGAATGGCGGTTTAGGTGTTAATAGCTTTATTTAATGTCCGCTATATGAGTGGCAGCGGTTTTAGATAACTTTCTTTCGGCAAACACCGGCAAATTAGTTATGTTAAATTAAAACGTTTTTTCAGCTCCTTAATTTTTTTCAGATCCATTCTTTATTAATATGCATTATTCTATTCTAAACTTCAGAATAGAATAATGCATATGAATAAAGAATGGATCTGAAAAAACTAATGGTTCCGAAAAAACGATGAACTTAACTAATTTGCTGAAACAATTTTTTTTTAAAAACTTAACTAAACTAATTTGCTTAAACAAAATTATTTATTTAACTAATGAAAACAAAACAAAATGATTTTTTTAGCGACACACATGTCATAGGCCCAAAAAGTCTGTCCACTATTTCCTAAAAGTATAAACGTATCTAGTTTGTAGGATAAACTTATGCTTATCTGAGGCATTTTTTAAATCACCCACAGTGTTGGCCAGTACCACCTCTTGTGGAAGTTTATTCCATGAATCAGTCTCCCTTTCTGTAAAGAAGTGCTTCCACAAATTACTCTTTAATCTACTACCCTTCAGCTTGTGATCATTAACCCCTTGTTCTTGAATTTTTCTGTTTATGAAAAATACTCTCAGCCTCAGCTTTACAAAGCCCCTAATATACTTGAACGTTATTATCAAATCACCTCTTTCCCTTCTCTCCTCGAAGCTATAAAGTTTATATAAAAAATGTCAACTGAACTTTTAGTTAAAAAAAAAATCTTAGGAATTTAGGTATCATATGGATATTTTCCATGCTTCAATGTTTTTAAACAAATATTTAGAAATATATCACACAATTGCTGTAGCTTATATAGGTAATATTAGTGTTTTAGGTTTGATTTTTTAAGCATTTGATTGATATCTTTACTTATATGTATAAATATATATGTCAACAGCTTTAATTAAAGGGGACAATTTATCAACCCCCGTATTGAAGCAAATGTATCTGTTTCCGTGCAGGGGGCGGCATTGCACAAGCATTTCTAGTGAAATGCTTGTGCAATGATAAATGCCGACAGCATATGCGTGCACTATATTAAATCGGCCCCATAGACTTTATTTAGTACTTTTCATTAAGAGTATCACCAAGTCATCAAAATTGATTAGATGTTAAACAGGAAGTAAAAAAGTTAATTTAATATTATTTTTTTTACATATAGTGTTACAAATATTTTTTTCTTAATTATCATTTATGTTTATAAAAGGGATGGAAATGTCAAAAATAAAATGTGCATAGGTGCATTTCAATTTGAAATAGAAGCATTTCTGCAATGTACTTCCACTCACAAAAATGCTTCTAATAAAAGTAATTACTGTTTTTCTGTGGCATACACACATATCCTGTGTGGGCCAGTGCACCAGTAGTTAAACACTACAACTTCTCAGAGGGTCAGCAGTAGCTTGTATGACACAAATTAAGTCTTGACACCACAGTCACCTCTCCGAGCATACATAGGGCTCCAAGCAGCGGTCATTTAGGTGGTGGATTTAAATAATCCGATCCGATACCATTTGGCTGATTGGCTGCCAGTGAGCAGGGGGGTGGCATTGCACAAGCATTTCACTAGAAATGCTTGTGTAATTGGTAAATTCTGACAGCGTATGTATGTATGTATGTATGTCAGCTGTCGTCATTTAGCGATGTTGAGTGGACATGATTCGCTAATGCTTGACATATGATAAATCTACCCCATAGTATTTGAATACTGGCACACAGACCCTCAAGGGATATGTGTATATGCCGCAGAAAAACAGTAATACATTTTACTTGAAACATTTTTGCTAATGAAAGTATTTTACAAAAATGCTTCTAGTTCAAATTGAAATGCACACATACACATTTTAATGTTGAACTTGCTATCCCTATAATCTCCCTGTATTTTTATAGAACTATAATTATCCTATACTATCTATAGTAATTCTCCTATGCGTCATATTTTTATAAAATATTATACTTGGAATTATATGTGATTTTGTGTACAATAATGTAAGCGATATCACTCTGCTAATCATATGTAATCATAAGAGAACTGTGATAAAGCATAAAAGACAACTAGTCAGCAGTCCAACCATGTGACAAACCCAGAGGCTATTTGAGATATGTCAGTACAACTGCCCATGGAGCTCATTTAAGAAGTTGCCTGTGGGTCTGTCAGATGCCGCAGCTGGATGAATATCTTCCACTGTTTCATTTCAAGGTCTTCTAATTATAAATAAATGAATAGACAGTAAGAGCCAATTGATTATATATATATATATATATATATATACACACACACACACATATATACACACACATGCATATACACATTTTACACTTGTAATTGTATCACTGAAAATTCTGCTGAAATGTTAAATATTTATATATAAAGTATATTTTTGTGGGATTTTTAAAAATGTTTAAAGCCATTTCCCTTTTCTTTAGTTAAGATTACATGTTGTATGTTTTGCTAATAATTTTAACTTTTAAAATTGATAGCTCATTCTTCTTTTGATTTCAAAAGCATTAACTTTGCACACAATACAATTTTAATGACTTCTAATCTAAAAATGATTGGATAAAAAGAGAATTGTCTATAGAATAACAATGATTTAAATAAACCTTGGAAAGAAAAGGAAGGAAAGGAAGAAAGCATGTTGTAGTACGTCAGCAAAAATTTCTTTTAGAACTTTATAGGCAAAAGGTTCAGATAAAATTAAGTTTCAAGTGACCATTGAATTTCAATTATATACAATACATATATATATATATATATATATATATATATATATATATAAATATATGTATACACACATATACATGATTATATAGAGGTATAGATATATCTATATAGACATATATCTATCTATATAGAGATGTAGAACATTGGGATGTATAATATTTACATTAAATATACAGTACAACACTTTATTAAATATGAGTATTGCATAAATATGATTTTACATATTTTCAATTAATTGACTGCAAAGGGCTTCACTTACATATATGTCTATATATGTATACACTGGTATATATGTGTTTATATGAGTATATATGCCTGTAAATTCATAAATACACATATAAATACATAACTTCATATGTCACACATATAAACATATATATATATATATATATATATATATATATATATATATATATATACTGTATATATATATATATATATATATATATATATATATATATACATATATATATTTAGATATGTATATATGTATCTCTATGTTAAAGCACTTTGCAGTCCTTTTTTTCATAACACTTGAGATCTCATATCTTTGAACCTATGGGGCCAATTTACCAATGTCTGGCGTACATGAATCGGGTGGATTGATGTCTGCAGCCTCAGAGGCAGCGGACCAGTTAAGGAGCAGCGGTCTTAAGACCGCTGCTTCTTAACTGCTATTTCAGGCGAGCCTGAAGGCTTGTGTGGAAACAGGGGCATTAGGGGCCATTCAGCATTTGATAACTCGGCCCCTTTATATCTTTTTTATACAATTGTTTAAAGTAATGTTATTAGATAAAGCTATTATGAGTTTTATTGTACTATTAAATGTGTTTTTATGTGTTTATTGCAACTTTCTTGTCTAGTGTAACAGTTAACCAGAGATCTCAGGTCACTGTAATCATTTGTGCATAAATTGTGATTGCATCTACACGTTCGCATTTACTTTCAACTTTTAATACAAGCAAAATTTAAATTGCTCACGAACGGCCACAAAACTCGTTATCATTCGTGAGAAAATGTTATCTCTCCACTCATAATCTAAGCCTATATGTGTGCAAATTATTATATATATATCATTGTGCATAATGTTATTAAGACAGTTAAGATGTACCACTTTTGGGCTACATCAAAATATTTTCACAAATTATTTCTGATGAAACGCTAAATATCCCTACCATTGCTGCTATCAAGGTCACAAGCTATTAAATTGACCAAACAGCAGGGAAACATTAAATGCAAATGCATGGATTTAAAATTATCCACAAATCAGAGTTTAGACCACTACCTATAGTTTGTAGATACAAGTGTTTAATGAATATATATATATATATATATATATATATATATATAGTGTGTGGAGGGGCTCAAGTGAGTCGTTACAGAAATGGTTCCTTGAATTAAATGAATTAAAACATCCCATCCAATTCAAAATGTGTTTCAGTGAAGAAAAGATCGAGTTCTTAGACCTATGTATTTTTAGGGATGGTAACGGTGTTGGAACCACACTGTATCAGAAACCGACAGACAGGAACTCTGTGCTACACGCACGTAGCTGTCACCCTACATCTCTACTTAGAGCCATCCCCAAAGGCCAAATGTCCAGGGTGAGTAGAAACAATACCAACAACGAGACCAAGAAGACACAGCTCCATGACATGGCTGTGAAATTCATGGCCAGGGGATACAAATGGCAATATCTGCTTAAATGTATGGACGAACAGGATGATCCCAAGGACAAGAAGGAGGGAGTGGTCACTAAATACATGACCTTTACAACGAAATACTGTCCTGATACAAAGCACATTGGACACAACCTAAAGACGCATTGGCATATTATTCAAAGTGACCCCACATAACCTTTTGGAGACTGGGATAGCCCCAGAGTGGGGTTTAAAAGGAATCGGAACTTGAGAGACCAACTGGTGATGACCGACCCTATACATTGTTACGACAATAAGACTTGGTTATCTCATAATAAGAAGGGATGCTTTCGGTGTATAGGGTGCACTACATGTCATTCCATGATCCCTGGAGCCACTTTTCACCATCCAGACACGAATCTTAATTACAAGATACACCATTACCTTACTTGCACTACACCTTTTGTGGTTTATCTCATCAATTGCCCGTGCAGGCTGTGTTACGTAGGAAAAACAACAGATGACGTCCGCACTCGCATGGCCAACCATAGATCAGCAATCAGAGCTGCAATTAAGAACCAAGGAAGGGACCAACCAGTGACACATCATTTTGCCACTAGCGGACATAGTGTACAGGACTTAAGGTTTAAGATCATCGACCATGTACCTGTACCCCCTAGAGGAGGTGACAGACTCCGGACATGACTACAATTAGAATCTAAGTGGATGTTCAAGCTGAACACTTTACGCCCGAGGGGTCTCAATGTCAGTCTGGACTGGCATTGTTTTCTGTGAATCCAGGGGACTTCTTATCAAGATGACTCTATCAAATTAATCCTAACATGTGGATCATGTGGATCCCAGATGAACATTCTTTGCGTTTCCTGCACAACCATTTGATTATCTGAGAGTCTATGATCCTTTCATACCCTTCACCGATTCAGGTGATCTTTGGGCACTATGCTTTTTCCCCCACTCCACCCCCACCCCCCCTCCCCACAGTCCCTTTTCCCTTCTGTCTACCTCTCTCCCCTTTCCCTCTTTCTTTTCCTCCTCCCCCCCTCCCCCTCCCCCCCTACCATTTCCCCCCCCCCCCCTTCCCCCCACCTCTTCCTTCAGCTCCCTAGTTCTGATTTTCTTTTTGCTTCTCTTTTTCTTTTTACATGTTCTTCGATTTTTGGGTGTTTTCCTTCTTGCTTTTATCTCTGAGTTTATTTTCCAGTACATTTTCATCCCTTCATGTTTCTTTATTCTATTTTATGTATCTGATTTATTATTGTTTATTTTATTTTATTTATTCACACATTCTTATCTTTATATTTTATTTATTTTAGATTTTACTTTTATTTTATTTATTCATTCATATGTTTTGTTCTGTGAATATGGGTCTATTTGCCTGTTGAGTCTAGTGCTTGTTTACTTAGTTTATTTGTCTATGTTGGAGATTTGTACTTTAGTTGGGGTGTTTTACAATCCTTTCATGATTATTTTCCTATACATATTGATCAGCATATGCTTCTATACAATTTATACATACATTTTCCTCAAGAGTTTAGGATATTTTAGGGATTGACCATTTATATACAAGTGGTATGGAGGGGTACTGAATGAACCCTCTGTGGGTGTCTATTGATTTACATAGCTATATGCCAGATATTATGTGCAATCCTTTATTCAGTTCCTTTTTCCTTGGTTCATAGGTTAGGCATGTATTCGTTCCTTGCATAGTGGCGGGTTAGCCGCAATCGATTGATAATGATACTTTTCCTTGGTCACCAGTTTGTTTGCATATTTTGTTTCTATGGCAACCAGTAACTTAGAGAGTCATGGAGCATCTTGGTTACGCCCCCGGCAGGGTTGATGAGCGGGTCCCACGTAACATTAAGTGCTTTCCCGCAACTTAAATATACTGGACCAGGTAGAGAAATATAATGAACATTTGTGCTTGAACCAGCCCCAGTAAAGTGGGAACTGTCATGTGTTAACAGCGTGGCGATCGTAGCATTCCTAAGTCTTTCCTACCGGCTGTTCTTTGTGTATTGTTGCTATGACAACTAACAATCTAGTGAGGTATGGTGCCTATTGTTTACGTCACGGCATGGCCGTGAGGAGCGTGTGTCCCCGCTGCATCTTAGTGCTTCATCGCAACTGGAATATACTGAACAGGTATTTAGGAATTTAAATATTGAATGATCAAGTTTGAATTACCTGTAGTAAAACAGTAAAAACATGTACCAGAGATTATATGATATTTCTGTGAACCTGGATTATGATTTTATGGTTGAGTGTAATTACAGTCCTCAGATATTATGTTTCCTGGTGGCCATCTAGGTTGTTAAACACTATTAATCACTAGACACTGCACTAACTATATTATGTACACAGTTCACCCGAATCAGGGTGCTAGGGGACACATGTGGGATAGGTGTATCTGTATCACGATTTTTGAGATGATATCACTGCGTATGCAATTACAATACAGCACATTAGGGGAATGAATGTATTTTTTAAATGTATTATACAAATGTATTTCACATGAAATGCCCTTTGTAATATGTTGGTTTTTGATGCTTATATAGAGCTTTTCTGTTATTGAGTATGATGCACTGTTCACTAGGCTCTAGATAGCCAGTACTTGTTTATTGAGGATCACCATGACAATTGTTTTTGGCGCAATTTCTTCACTGGGGGAGGGGCTTATTTTGTTTAAATTTTCAGTTGAATGCAGTTTTTGTTTGTCTGAGGAAGGGGAGTGTCCCCCCGAAACGTCACGCTTGATTACATATTTACCAAAAGACCAGAGAGTGCTTTCCTTCATTTATATATATATATATATATATATATATATATATATATATATATATATATATAATCATTAAAATTATGGGGGGAAAATTAAAAACTGAAATTAAAATCCTCCATGTCTCAAAATTAAATCAATGTAAATATTTGCATAGGAAATTAGTACATCTAGGCAAGTATCCCAGCTTCTTTTTCCCCAGAAATTCTTAATATACAATGTTTCCAATGCACAAGAGAATTGTGGGTAAGATATGCAAATTAGATATGCAAATTCTCAGGTTTTTTGCTTCAAAAATACTGTTTTGACACAGCAATCCTTTTAAACAGGATTATGACAGCAAACCAGAAATCACTCACTAGACAAGCCTGTTTCGTTCTTTTTGGAACTCATCAGTAGGAGATAGATTTCTGGTTGCTGCATTGGAAAAGCAATTTTCATGGTTAAACCAAAATTCATTAAAATTATGGTGGGAGATACAAAACTGAAATTAAAATCCTCCAAGTCTCAAAATTAAATCAATGTAAATATTTGCATTGGAAATTAGTACATCTAGGCAAGTATCCCCGCTTGCTTTTCCCCAGAAATTTTTAATATACAATGTTTCCAATGGACAAGAGAATTGTGGGTAAGATATGCAAATTAGATATGCAAATTCTCAGATTTTTTTTGCTTCAAAAATACTGTTTTGACACAGCAATCCTTTTAAACAGGATTATGACAGCAAACCAGAAATCACTCACTAGACAAGCCTGTTTAGTTCTTTTTGGAAATCATCAGTAGAGATAGATTTCTGGTTGCTGCATTGGAAAAGCTATTTTCATGGTTAAACCAAAATTCATTAAAATTATGGGGGAGATAAAAAACTGAAATTAAAATCCTCCATGTCTCAAAATTAAATCAATGTAAATATTTGCACAGGAAATTAGTACATCTAGGCAAGTATCCATGCTTGCTTTTCCCCAGAAATTCTTAATATACAATATTTCTATTGCACAAGAGAATTGTGGGTAAGATATGCAAATTTGATATGCAAATTCTCATTTTTTTGCTTCAAAAATACTGTTTTGACACAGCGATCCTTTTAAAAAGGATTATGACAGCAAACCAGAAATCACTCACTAGACAAGCCTGTTTTGTTCTTTTTGGAAGTAGGAGATAGGAGATTTCCTATGCAAATATTTACATTGATTTAATTTTGAAACATGGAGGATTTTAACTTCAGTTTTTTATCTCCCCCCATAATTTTAATGAATTTTGGTTTAACCATGAAAATAGCTTTTCCAATGCAGCAACCAGAAATCTATCTCCTACTGATGAGTTCCAAAAAGAACGCAACAGGCTTGTCTAGTGAGTGATTTCTGGTTTGCTGTGTCAAAACAGTATTTTTTAAGCAAAAAAACTGATAATTTGCATATCTAATTTGCATATCTTACCCACAATTCTATTGTGTATTGGAAACATTGTATATTAAGAATTTCTGGGGAAAGGGAAGCGGGGATACTTGCCTAGATGTACTAATTTCCTATGCAAATATTTACATTGATTTAATTTTGAGACATGGAGGATTTTAATTTCAGTTTTTTATCTCCCCCCATAATTTTAATGAATTTTGGTTTAACCATGAAAATAGCTTTTCCAATGCAGAAACCAGAAATCTATCTCCTACTGATGAGTTCCAAAAAGAACGAAACAGGCTTGTCTAGTGAGTGATTTTATTACAAGACCAGAGACTCATATTTTGCATTCTCTTTCTTTACAACTAAAATGCAGTTATTCAAAGTATAGATAAAAATACAACAAACTGTCAAATTTAAAAAGTAGACAGTAAAAACAAATAATAAATCAGTGACCAATCAGAATAGAGAACTGATTAAACTAAAACCACATAACCAATCAGATTGATAATAAGTCCTATAAACTGTCCAAAATAGAGCAATACATCCTCTTTCTTTTACTGCTTCAGAAAGATAAGTATTGCTCATAGTGTTAATTCTTATTAAAGTATTTTGTTGGTTTTTCCTATTGTTTTACTGTTTTATTGTTATTGGGTTTTATCTTTTAGGTAACCTTTTTTGTGTGTTTATTTATTAAATTTTCGTTGGTTAATAAAAAAATTATTTTTTATCCCTATTACCTTACCCTTTTCTTCCGGTTTTGTTTTTTGTTAGTTTCTTCTGATTGCGAAGCATCCTTTGCTTGTAATCGGCTTGTTTCTCCCTGCTGCATTATGCAGCACTGTTCCGACGTCCATTTTGTGTCTCGAGTCGGTTTCAGTGCGCATGCGCAGCCAGTCTCAGCCAGTCTCAGTTTCATTGCGCAGTTAGTTTTCTCCTGTCCGACTAACAGCTGTCTAAGTAGGATAGTGGCAACATTGTTGCATTCCGGCCATAATTGGTTTTCTGTTTGTGAATGTTATTAGCTCCTAACTTATGTTCCTTGGTCTTTGTCTCCATCTTTTGGCTAATTTTATTATAACTTTAGAATAACTTTATTCTTATTTATCATTACTTTGTTGAGTCACATTCTTTGGGGTCAATATTAAAAAAAAATGATATATATTCTACAAAAATGTATTAGATTGTTTTAAATAAATTTATTAATTCATTTTAATTTAATATTTATTTTAAATTGTTTATATATTTAAATAATGTCTCAATCTTCAGATTTGAACCCTCTTAATTCAGAAAGTGTGCAAAAGATGATTGACACATCAATGAATTCTATGCTTGAAAAAATTTCTTTTTTAATTGATAAATCGTCTAAAAAGACTTTAAAAAGAAAAAGGCCTATTTCAAGTGGCATTAAAACAAGTAAAAAATTACTCCAGAAATCTCGCCAGATTGTCTCTGGTTCAGTTGTTCCTGGCGAGAAAGGAAGGAAAACACCAGTAATTCCCTCTACTCCCAAGAGGTTACTAATGGGAGAGGCTTTGGCAAATGATGAAGATTCTGAGATTTCTGAGACAGACATTAATTCTGATTCTTCTTTAGATTCTAATAAATCAAAAATTTTTATTTCTATTTCTTCAGATAATTCTTCAGCCTCTCCGAAGATTAAAAAATTCAAAAAAGGTCTTAAAAAATCCAAACATTTGGATTCTTGAAAAGTTAAATTTTTTGATTGCCTAGGAAATCCTAGGTTTAATGCAGATGATCTGCACTACCCTAGATCTACGGAGTAGTGCCCTTCATCTGATATTGCAGAATTAATTGATTATCAGTTAAGACAACGCTTAAAGAGGGACTCTAGAAATAAGATGAGGGCAGAATGCCGCAGACAAATTCTTCCTAATAACGCTAGTACTACACCTGAAGTAGATCCAAAAATTTTAAAATTCATAGGCCTAGATTTAGAGTTGGGCGGTAGCCGTCAAAACCAGCGTTAGAGGTCCTAACGCTGGTTTTTACCGCCCTCTGGTATTTGGAGCCAGTCATTAAAGGGTCTAACGCTCACTTTTCAGCCGCTACTTTTCCATATCGCAGATCCCCTTAAGTCAATTGCATATCCTATCTTTTCAATGGGATCTTTCTAACGCTGGTATTTAGAGTCGTGGCTGAAGTGAGCGTTAGAAATCTAACGACAAAACTCCAGCCGCAGAAAAAAGTCAGTAGTTAAGAGCTTTCTGGGCTAACGCCGGTTTATAAAGCTTTTAACTACTGTGCTCTAAGGTATACTAACACCCATAAACTACCTATGTACCCCTAAACCGAGGTCCCCCCACATCGCCGCCACTCTATTAAAATTTTTTAACCCCTAATCTGCCGACCACACGCCGCTGCCACCTACGTTATCCCTATGAACCCCTAATCTGCTGCCCCTAACACCGCCGACCCCTATATTATATTTATTAACCCCTAATCTGCCCCCCTCACCGTCGCCTCCACCTGCCTACACTTATTAACCCCTAATCTGCCGAGCGCACCGTTACTATAATAAAGTTATTAAACCCTAATCCGCCTCACTCCCGCCTCAATAACCCTATAATAATTAGTATTAACCCCTAATCTGCCCTCCCTAACATCGCCGACACCTAACTTCAAGTATTAACCCCTAATCTGCCGATCGGAGCTCACCGCTACTCTAATAAATTTTTTAACCCCTAAAGCTAATTCTAACCCTAACCCTAACACCCCCCTAAGTTAAATATAATTTTATTCTAACTAAATAAATTAACTCTTATTAAATAAATTATTCCTATTTAAAGCTAAATACTTACCTGTAAAATAAATCCTAATATAGCTACAATATAAATTATAATTATATTGTAGCTATTTTAGGATTAATATTTATTTTACAGGTAACTTTGTAATTATTTTAACCAGGTACAATAGCTATTAAATAGTTAAGAACTATTTAATAGTTACCTAGTTAAAATAATTACAAAATTACCTGTAAAATAAATCCAATATGGCGTCCCTCGAATTCCGATTGGCTGATAGGATTCTATCAGCCAATCGGAATTAAGGTAGGAAAATTCTGATTGGCTGATGGAATCAGCCAATCAGAATCAAGTTCAATCCGATTGGCTGATTCAATCAGCCAATCAGATTAAGCTCGCATTCTATTGGCTGTTCCGATCAGCCAATAGAATGCAAGCTCAATCTGATTGGCTGATCGGATCAGCCAATCGGATTGAACTTGATTCTGATTGGCTGATTCCATCAGCCAATCAGAATTTTCCTACCTTAATTCCGATTGGCTGAAAGAATCCTATCAGCCAATCGGAATTCGAGGGACGCCATCTTGGATGACGTCCCTTAAAGGAACCGTCATTCGTCAGGAAGTCGTCGGAAGAAGAAGATGGGTCCGCGGTGGAGGTCTTCAAGATGGAGCCGGTCCTCATCGGATGAAGATAGAAGATGCCGCTTGGATCAAGATGGTTGCCGGTCCGGATCGCCTCTTCTTCCCGGATAGGATGAAGACTTTTGAGCCTCTTCTGGACCTCTTCAGCCGCCGGATGATGGATGTATAGCCCCCGCTTGGGCTTGGATGAAGATTTTGGAGCCTGGAACGATCGGTGAAACCTGGCATGGTGAAGACAAGGTAGGAAGATCTTCAGGGGCTTAGTGTTAGGTTTATTTAAGGGGGTTTGGGTTAGATTAGGGGTATGTGGGTGGTGGGTTTTAATGTTGGGGGGGTATTGTATGTTTTTTTTTACAGGCAAAAGAGCTGAATTCTTTGGGGCATGCCCCACAAAAGGTCCTTTTAAGGGCTGGTAAGGTAAAAGAGCTTTGAACTTTTGTAATTTAGAAACGGGTAGGGCATTTTTTTTATTTTGGGGGTCTTTGTTATTTTATTAGGGGGCTTAGAGTAGGTGTAATTAGTTTAAAATTGTTGTAATTTTTTTCTAATGTTTGTAAATATTTTTTTATTTTTTGTAACTTAGTTCTTTTTTATTTTTTGTACTTTAGTTAGTTTATTTAATTGTATTTATTTGTAGGAATTGTATTTAATTTATTTATTGATAGTGTAGTGTTAGGTTTAATTGTAGATAATTGTAGGTAGTTTATTTAATTTATTTATTGATAGTGTAGTGTTAGGTTTAATTGTAACTTAGGTTAGGATTTATTTTACAAGTAATTTTGTAATTATTTTAACTAGGTAACTATTATATAGTTATTAACTATTTAATAGCTATTGTACCTGGTTAAAATAATTACAAAGTTACCTGTAAAATAAATATTAATCCTAAAATAGCTACAGTATAATTATAATTTATATTGTAGCTATATTAGGGTTTATTTTACAGGTAAGTATTTAGATTTAAATAGGAATAATTTATTTAATAAGAGTTAATTTATTTCGTTAGATAAAAATTATATTTAACTTAGGGGGGTGTTAGTGTTAGGGTTAGACTTAGCTTTAGGGGTTAATACATTTATTATAGTAGCAGTGAGCTCCGATCGGCAGATTAGGGGTTAATTATTGTAGGTAGCTGGCGGCGACGTTTTTGGGGGCAGATTAGGGGTTAATAAATATAATATAGGGGTCGGCGGTGTTAGGGGCAACAGATTAGGGGTACATAGGAATAATGTAGGTAGCGGCGGTATGCGGAGCGGCAGATTAGGGGTTAAAAATAATATGCAGGTGTCAGATTAGGGGTTAATAAGTGTAAGGTTAGGGGTGTTTAGACTCGGGGTACATGTTAGAGTGTTAGGTGCAGATGTAGGAAGTGTTTCCCCATAGAAAACAATGGGGCTGCGTTAAGAGCTGAACGCTGCTTTTTTGCAGGTGTTAGGTTTTTTTTTCAGCTCAAACAGCCCCATTGTTTTCTATGGGGATATCGTGCATGAGCATGTTTTTTAAGCTGGCCGCATCCGTAAGCACCGCTGGTATCTAGAGTTGCAGTGGCGTTAAATTATGCTCTATGCTCCCTTTTTGGAGCCTAACACACTGAAAACCCAGCCATTCTGTGAACTCTAAATACCAGCGGTATTTAAAAGGTGCGGGAGAAAAAAAAGCATGCGTAGCTAACGCACCCCTTTGGCCGCCAAACTCTAAATCTAGCCGATAGAGTCTCCAGGTTTTAAGTTAAAGAAAGGCATGGACCGTGCTTGGAAAATTTGTCAAGACAAAATGCTTGACACTATTGGTCCTTTAGCAAAGTTATTTGATTTATCTGAACAAGCTGTATATGACAATTCCTTGCTAGATCCGGTCTTAGTCAGAGAATGGCTGCAGAGGATGCTCAGTTTTCTGAGTAATGCTAACTCTGCTATGTATACCGAATGCAGACGAAACATACTTAGACGTATTGACCCCAAGGTGTGTGATTTTGCAATTAATGAAATTCATCCAGATACTAATGGTCTTTTATTTGGAGACACATTTATTAAGGAACTTAACAGTTATGTAAATACCTTCTCCAATCTTAATAAAGTTTGTACATCTATGAAAAAGATTTTTCATCAGGAACGCTTTTCTGAACAGGCTGGGAAAGGTAGAGGCTTTCCCCGCCGTGCCTCATATCCAAACAGGTCTCAATTTACCAATCAACAATTTCATTCCCAAAGACCATATCAAAACCCAATCTCCTCAAATTTCTTCCCATCCAGAGGAAGATTTTGGAATCCTAGACTCCAATGTTCGAGGCAAAGATCTCGCTCATCTCAAGGTAAATTTTTATTTTCCTCCTCAGAATTCTTTCCAAAACTTAGTAGGAGGCAGATTGTCTCTTTTTGCTCAAAATTGGAACTTAATAACTTCAGATAAATGGGTTCTTCAGACGGTTTCAGGTCTTTTTGTAGATTTTATTTCTCTTCCAGTTCAAAAATCTCTTCCACTTCCAATAAAATTTTCTGTTTCAGAAAAAAAATTGGTTCAAAATGAAATTTTAAATCTGGTAGAAAAACAAGCAATAGAGCCAGCTTCAGATCTTAAAATATGTTTTTTCAGCAATCTTTTTCTAGTAAACAAGAAAAATGGTCAATTTCTCCCTGTTATAAATTTAAGATCTCTAAATGCCTTCGTGGTTTATTAACATTTCAGAATGGAAGGTATTCATCTTCTCAGAGATTGTCTTCTAGACAACGATTTCTTAGTCAGGTTAGATTTGACAGATGCTTATCTCACGGTTCCGGTAGCTCAAGATCACAGGAAATTTCTTACCTTCAATTGGGAAGGGAAAATCTGGAGTTTCACTTGCATGCCTTTCGGATTATCTTCGGCCCCTTGGATTTTCACCAAATTGATGAAACCTATAATTACTTGGCTTCGTCTTCGAGGTGTTCGCCTTATCATCTATTTAGACGATATTTTGATTATGAATCAAAATTCAGTCTTTTTGAGTTCACAACTCAATCTTACTATTTATATTTTAGAAAATTTGGGTTTCTTAGTCAAAAAAAGAGAAATCTGTTCTTTCTCCAACCAAATCTCTAACCTTTTTGGGTTTTCAAATAGATACAGTGAAATCTACTTCAAGTCTTCCCAGAGAGAAAATTGTGAATATCAAGAAAGAGATTTCAAAAACTCTTTCTTTGTCTTTAGTTCCCATCAGGACTATAGCCAGAATAGTTGGGTTACTCTCATCCTCTATTCAGGCTATTTTCCCTGCTCCTCTTCATTACAGGGAACTTCAACGTTTAAAAAATTTTCATCTTCAGAAAGGTCTTTCATATTCCCACTTAATTCCTCTTTCTTCAGAAGCTAAAGAGGAACTTTCATGGTGGCTATCCCATATAGAAGCTTGGAATGGGAGAGCCATTTTTGGAAAATCTCCGGATTTAATTATAGAATCCGATGCCAGTCGTTCGGGTTGGGGAGTTCATTGTGGTCCTTCAATCACAGGAGGAAAATGGTCTTCAGAGGAAAAACTTTTTCACATCAACTGCTTAGAACTTTTGGCAGGCTCTTTTGCAGTCAAAAGTTTTGTAAAAGATTCTTTGTCCATTTTACTCAGAATGGACAATATTTCTGCAGTCCGTTATTTGAATCATCTAGGTGGTACAAAATTAAGAGATTTGTCGATTATTATGAAAGAATTCATTCATCTTTGCTTGGACAGAAATATTTCTGTCAAAGCGGAATATATTCCAGGATTACCCAATGTCACGGCGGAATGGGGTTCTCGATATCTGACAGATTCCAGCGATTGGAAACTTCATCATCAAGTTTTTCATTCGCTTCAATCTCTCAGAGTTCCCTTTTCGATGGATCTGTTCGCTTCGAGACTGAATCATCAGATTCATCCTTATTTCAGTTGGCATCCAGATCCGGAGGCATTGGCGATCGATCCATTTCTCCATCCTTGGCCTCTTCAGACAGCTTATGCATTTCCTCCTTTCTCAATGATTCAGAGAGTCATTTCAGTAGTCCGTTGAGATCTTCTTTCAATTCTTCTCATCACTCCTCTTTGGCCATCTCAACCCTGGTACCCATCTCTTCTAGAATAGTCTGTCAACCATCCTCTTCTTCTTCCTGTTTTTCCTCTTCTGTTGTCAGATCCAGAAGGTCTTCCTCACAATCTTATCATTCAAGGATCTCTTCGTCTTATAGCTTGGTCAATTTCGGGCAATCTTCTTCTTTCAAAGGTTTATCACAACAAGCTCAAGAACTCCTTGGGGACTCTTTGGCCCCTGGGACCAAAATTTTTTATTTTTCCCCATGGACCAGATGGTCTAGCTGGTGCGTGGAAAGAAGTTTGGATCCCTTTTCAGTGGATATAAGTTGTATCATTAATTTCCTTACTTCTGTTTTTGAATTAGGGTTAGCTTACAGAACCAACAATGTTTCTAGATCTGCAATTTCAGCTAAACATTCTTTTATTAATAATTTCCCTGTGGGTCAACATCCTTTAATTTGTAAAATAATTAAAGCAATTAAACTTAAAAGACCTCCAACTCCTAAATATTCTTCTTTTTGGGATGTTGATCTTATTTTTTCCCTTTTTAAATCTTGGCCTTCTAATGAATTTTTATCCTTAAAACAACTTACTGCTAAATTGGCTACCCTTTTGTGTTTAATTTCTTTTAGTAGAGTTTCTGATGTCAGAGCTTTAGATTTTAATTCTAAACGTTTTACTCCTGAAGGTGTTACTTTCTTTATCTCTAAAAGAATGAAATCTTTTTCTAGCTCAATTTTCTATCCTTACTTACCTTCGGAACCTCTTCTTTGTGTGGTTGTATGTCTCAAAGAGTATGAACGCAGAACTTCTTCTTTTCGTTCTTCTTCCTATAATCAACTTTTGTTATCTTCTATAACTCCTCATCATCCTGTCTCTTCTATTGCTATAGCCAGGTGGGTTAAATGGGTTATGACTGAAGCAGGTATTGATGTTTCTTTTTCCGCTCACTCTGTTAGAGGATCAGCCGCTTCTAAAGCATTTTTGAAAGCTGCTACCCTTCAACAAATTTTGGATGCAGCTGACTGGTCTTCTGATTCTATTTTTAAACAATTTTATTTTAAACCCATTGAACATGCCTCGCTTAATTTATTTTGTTAGTTGCTTTAAACTAGCAATAAATGAGTCTCTGGTCTTGTAATAAAATTGGGATTATCCTAAATTATGAAGGTATAATCTAGATTTTATTAAAGACACAGAGACAATTATTTTCCCTCCTCTATTTTATACTGTTATATTTTTTCCCACCCTTGATTTGTTTTATTATATTATTAACATGAATTGTATATTTATTTCAGTTACCAACCAATAATAAGGATATTCTCCTAAGTGGCTTTGTTCCTTCACATCTCCTGGAAAAGACAGATCTTCAATCAATTCTTCCACATCTTCAACAGTTTCCCAGTTGCTTTTCTATCCTTCCAGACAAGTCGGATTTTTCATCATGGATGATTCTTCTCTTCAAGCTTCTACTCTTCATGGTTATTGGTTTCCTGTTCGTTTGGAGTTATTTCCTCATGATGGACTTTTTGTTTCCTTCTTCAGTTTCAAAGAAAGAGGATGTAATGCTGTATTTTGGACAGTTTATAGGACTTATTATCAATCTGATTGGTTATGTGGTTTTAGTTTAATCAGTTCTCTATTCTGATTGGTCACTGATTTATTATTTGTTTTTACTGTCTACTTTTTAAATTTGACAGTTTGTTGTATTTTTATCTATACTTTGAATAACTGTATTTTAGTAGTAAAGAAAGAGAATGCAAAATAATCGTCTCTGTGTCTTTAATAAAATCTAGATTATACCTTCATAATCCCAATAATCCCAATTTCTGGTTTGCTGTCATAATTCTGTTTAAAAGGATCGCTGTGTCAAAACAGTATTTTTGAAGCAAAAAACTGAGAATTTGCATATCTAATTTGCATATCTTACCCACAATTCTCTTGTGCATTGGAAACATTGTATATTAAGAATTTCTGGGGAAAAGCAAGTGGGGATGCTTGCCTAGATGTACTAATTTACTATGCAAATATTTACATTGATATATATATATATATATATATATATATATATATATATATATTCATATATATATATATATATATATATATATATATATATATATACATAAATACAAAACCCCCATCATTTAAACATAGCTTAGTGCAAATCCTCAGAACATAATCTCCCTCAGTACACACTGGAATGAAGCATGATTCCCTTTCTTCTTTGGTTATTAAGATGCCTACTTTTCTAATTAGTTATACACTTTTATTTTTTTATCATGCCTATACAGGAAGAATTCATTTGAATCTGTATCTATGCATTTTAAAGAAAATGTCAGGGTAGAAGAATTTTACCTGACGTTGAGTCATTCAACAAGACAATGATCTGGAAGACAGGAGAAATTCAAAAACAGAATAGCTTTAACAGAAGAAAATGTGTGCTCTGGAATAGACAAGCAAGGCCTTTATCTATTTGTACTGTTACAAATAACATTCTACTTTACTTTTTTTTCATTATGAGTGCCGAAAAAGGGCAGTACTGTAAGAAAATAACAAAAGTGATATACAGGTGATACCTTTAATAGCTAACTAATAATGGATACACTTGCAGGTCCCTTCCTCAGGATTTTTCCTTCCTTTCAATTTGAGTGAGTCTCACATAGAGTGGTCTAAAAGGGGGCATTACTTGGATATTCCGACACAACTCAATTACATTTCCATGCCTTACTGATTTATCCCACTAGCTTAATGCTGGTTAGATATTCTCAAATTTTACGATAAACATATTAAACTGTCAGAAAATGTATACTTAACCAGAACTTAATACAAGTTACAGTTTACTTAAAATATTTTAATTGGATTTGTTTAGGTTTTACTCTTTTATATATATAAGCACTGAGTACTTCCATGCTATCCTTGCACTCTTCTGAGAAATTCTTAATTTAATTTATTTCTATTAAGCATTTCATATGTAACAGAAAGCAGGAACTTCTAGTTTCTCCCCCTTTTCTTAGATAATTTAACAAGGATGCTGGCTGCAACTGTGAGAACCACAAGATGATTTCATTCCAAGGGACCAATTTATCAAGGCGTCAATCTCGAGGAATTCGCAATAGGCTATACACTCGCCATACATTGCTGGCACAAGTCTACATTCAACAGTCTTATTTATCAACAAGTGTGTCAAAAACAAGCTCGCCACATCCGGCTCAATTAATATCGGACTGTTGATAAATCAAGAGTCATTGATGTTGCGGATATCCTTATTTTTCAAATGATCTATCCTGAATGTCCATCAAATGTTATTGTTCATCTGTTAATGTCCAAGAAATAGCTAGATTTATACCTGAACAAACAATAATATGACATAGAAAGTTATTTTTCTATTTATATTTTATACAAAAAATCTGATATATGATATTTTTCACATAAATTAATGTTTATTTGTATTTCTAGAAATCATGGTATGCTGATCTCATGTTTTTTTTTTCTTTTTTTAAAATAATTATTAATGCTAGCATTTGTACATATATCTTTGCACATACTTGTATATATATGTGTTATGTCAGAAATCTTTTGCAAACATATTTGCATGTCCCTAAATTTTTTTATTTTTTTTTGTTCTAAATAATGTTGTCTTTCATATCTCTATGTTTATTTATACCACTTTATGTATATAGTGTAAATGTATTATTATTCTGAGCAAGAATAATTGCAAATATTGAAGTCTAGTTTTAAAAACCACTCCTACACAGGTGTTAAAAAATGAGCTGGCATTTAAGATGACATTTCTTAATGAAAATAAATTCAAATTTGGTGCAAAGTATTGCTTCAAATTTGGTGTGACGTATTGCTTCAAATTTGAAACGAAGTATTGCTTAAAATTTGGTGTGAATTATTGCTTCAAATTTGGTGCAAAGTATTGCTTCAAATTTGGTGTAAAGTATTGCTTCAAATTTGGTGCAAAGTGGAGAGTGGGACTTCAATGCATTAAACATGGTGCAAATAGATTTATCAAAAAAGGAAGTTAGCTATATTATGTAAATTATTTATTTCATTTGTATCCCTATATCTACTAGTGCTGCTGCCAGACAGTGGGTTGACAGGCTAAAAATGATCGAAAAACAAATAATAATAAATAAGAATAAACCAAAGATTTCTAAAAATGCTTTTTAAAATTAATCTGTCCCTTGAAATGACATGTGATTATAACAGCTCCCTACTTGATTTTATTTAGTAATAAGGGCAGATCTTAATATATTTTATCACAAAAGGTTAAAGGGACATGAAACATTTTTATTATACTTCATGATTCAGATGGTTTATTAATATCCTCCTTCCATATCATAAAAGTATCACAAATTTAGAAATATTCTGCATGTGCATTGTTAACTGTCTGTGATGACAAACAGCATAGAACAAAACCTTTTCAAACCTCCATTGATTTCTATGGCATTCGCGGCCACAGAGGTGGAGGTTTGAAGGATAGGTAAGCAGCGTCGGAATAGATGTGAGCATACATGTTGAATGTTTGATAGATTGGTGAGAGGATCAAATAGAGTTGAATGTGAAGGTGGATGATTTGTATTATGCTCGAATAAGGCAAGCAACGATTTGCGGGAGCGTATATTATGTCGAACATTTCAACATTGATGCTTTGTTAACTGGGTGAATCAACTTTGTGTCTAATTTGACGTGGACTTCCTGCCCGTTAACAGTTGAAGCTTTGATAAATCGGCCCGCAAGACAGTGAGTTTTGAAAATATATGCCTAAAAATTGTTACCTAAAAATCTTTATATAAATGTGAAGAAAATGCATCACAATATATTTTTCAGACAGAGGGGTACATTTATTAAATGCCGGGCGGACATGATTATCTGTAGCGAATCTAGTCCGCCCGGCAGTGCTAAATGCCAACAGCATAAGCTGTCGACATTTAACATTGCACTTACGACCACTGCTTCTTAACTTAAGCAAACCAGAAACTTTGGGCAGAGAAAGCGTCATCCGCTGCTTGTTAAATCTAGCCTATTATGTGCAAAAGTGGTACTTTATACTTATTTACGTTAAACTACAGATTTTGTATTTTAAATATTTGAATATATTTAGGCTTATCCTTCCTTAACATTGGCATATTACCCAGAGTAATCTAAATCTTCCATTTACAGGTTGATGTGCATAGGTTTCAGAAAGCACTAATTTAAATTATTCAAAATTTCTTGTAAGAAGGAGGATTTCCACCTTGATAATAAGGTACTGCTTAAGCTATTTCTGCTGCTACTGTATTACAGTGGATACATTTCTAATACAGAGTGGGTGTCTACAAATCAATCCTAAGGATAACATCTTATGAGCTTACCTGATTTGGAGTCCTTGACTATAAAAATTGTGTGAGGTGAAGCATTGCTATTATAAGAATAAGATACTATTTAAGTTATTATTGGATATTTTACATAGTGAATGTTGAGTATATAGTAAATTTTATATGATTGAGGGCTAGGTTACGAGTGGAGCAGTAATTATCGCTCATGCCCATGCGCTAACTCCACTCAAAGTACGTTTTTTTTTGCGCACGTCAGTAAAATGTTTTTGCTCACACGCTAACCCAACAAACAGAAAAAGCCAAACTAACAATATCGCAATTGCATTAATGTATTCTCCATAACTTCAGTAGAGCATAAAAAATAGAAAAAAAAAACACGTTTTACAAAGTGCACTAATACAACATGAAATATGACTATTTCACATCCCAGTGTTCTTCACATAGCAGAATATGTTCTATTTATTCATAAATACATATTTCTACATACGTCTGATGGTATTTTAGTACAAGATACTGTATATCTATACCTATATATATATATATCAATGATTATATATAGGTATAGATATATATAGCTGCAGAAATGAATGATAAAGAAAGAAGGCGCCACCATAGTGCACAATCAGATGTGTATAACACGCCAGTTAAAAAAGTAAGACCGTACTTACAAGCTGTCAGACACTTGAGAAGTGTCACAAACGCCTTCTGGACTATTAATCGAGTCGTCCAGCTAACTCCCACTGGTAAATCTCAGAAGTCCTCTGATGTCCTCTGGAGTGTGAGGGTCGTGGTGGCAGACAAAAAACCAGCACCCAGCAATGGCAATTACCACAGAGCCGGCTTGAACTTATACTATCCACTCTTGGTGTAGATACAATGTATCAGATGGATAGATAGAAAGAATAAATAAAAGATACTTCGTGGCAAAAGTCTTGTAAAAGCATACAGACTTTATTTGGGGTACATAAGCACAACGTTTCTCGGTCTCTCCTGACCGTTTCCTCAGGTGCAATATACATAATAATGAAAACCACAAACTTTTATTGCCGTATTCTCGGCGTTCTCTAGATTGAGCAGCGCATGCGTGTGGGTGTGACCACCAGTAGAGCTTCCATTGGTGGTTGGTTATCCAATGGTATGCACAGCCTGAGGAAACGGTCAGGAGAGACCGAGAAACGTTGTGCTTATGTACCCCAAATAAAGTCAATGCTGTGCATACCATTGGATAACCAACCACCAATGGAAGCTCTACTGGTGGTCACACCCACACGCATGCGCTGCTCAATCTAGAGAACGCCGAGAATACGGCAATAAAAGTTTGTGGTTTTTATTATTATGTATATTGCACCTGAGGAAACGGTCAGGAGAGACCGAGAAACGTTGTGCTTATGTACCCCAAATAAAGTCTGTATGCTTTTACAAGACTTTTGCCACGAAGTATCTTTTATTTATTCTTTCTATCTATCCATCTGATACATTGTATCTACACCAAGAGTGGATAGTATAAGTTCAAGCCGGCTCTGTGGTAATTGCCATTGCTGGGTGCTGGTTTTTTGTCTGCCACCACGACCCTCACACTCCAGAGGACATCAGAGGACTTCTGAGATTTACCAGTGGGAGTTAGCTGGACGACTCGATTAATAGTCCAGAAGGCGTTTGTGACACTTCTCAAGTGTCTGACAGCTTGTAAGTACGGTCTTACTTTTTTAACTGGCGTGTTATACACATCTGATTGTGCACTATGGTGGCGCCTTCTTTCTTTATCATTCATTTCTGCAGAACATAACATCTTGGGACACCGACAAGAAATTCGAAGAAGCAGCTTGCCACCCGCTCCAGATTTCTGGATTTGGAATTGGACTAAATGAACTGTCCATTACAACGACCCCTTCACTTGTATCTATGGTTTGATTGAACTGGGTTTACTACCACATTGTTTTTTCATTTGTCACTTTTGTTTTTACATATATAGGCGTTTTTATTATGATGCACTATATGTTTATAGATCTACTATATGTTCATAGATTTCCTATATATAGGTATTTGGCGCACTGATTTTTTTTTCTATATAGATATATATAGGAATATCTATTTATAAATACTTAGACCATATTCCCCTATGTGCAGAGCATTCGAATTTGAAATATTTACAGTAAATGCACTTAATTAAAAATGAACATTGCATAAATATAAATATGCTTTTTCTTGTTTCATCTACTTAAATCCAATGCACTTTTATATATCTCTATATATGTATACATATGTATTTGTGGGTTTATATGTGTATATATGTCTGTATGTATATATATATATATATATATATATATATATATATATATATAGATAGATAGATAGATAGATAGATAGATAGATAGATAGATAGATAGATATAGATATTTAGAGATGTATATGTTTGCACTGTATGTCTATGTTAAGGCCCTTTGCCTGCCTTCCTGAGACCCCATATTTTTGAGCCCTTATAACTTGTGTGCAATATTTTCTGTTGAATCATTTTTATTACATGGTGCTATTATGAGTGTAACTGTACTTTTTAATGTATTTTTTACGTGTTTTGGGAACTTTTTTGTCTTGCAAATCACCTAACCAGAGTTCAGAGTATGCAATATTCCAATGTGCGTTAACTTCAATTGCGCTCAAGCTATCATGTTTACTTTTAACTTGTAATACGAGTGCTACATCCGATACATAAACAGCCGCAATAAACCCATTTTTGCTAGCGCGTAACTGTTAACGCGACACTAACACCTGAGACTTCATATCTTTGAGGGCTTATAACTTTTTATTGCAATGTTTTTAGTTTTTTAATAATTTTATATTATTTTTATTATGAGTGTAACTGCACTTTTAAATATAATTTTGATGTGTTTTGTGTAACTTTTTAGTTCAGCGTAACAGTTAACCAGAGCTCTGAATGTGCACTATGCTGGCATGCTTTAAATTCAATTGCGCTCAAACAAATGTGTTTAACCTGTAATACGCTTGCTACCTCCAACGCACGCAAAGAGCTGTAATAAACCCCTTTTTATGAGACAGTGTTACTGTATTTTTTATGTTTTTTGTGACACTGTTTTTTAACTCACCTTCAGGTTATTGCTCAAGCGAAAGCCAGGATCTAAGTTTTGTAGCGTGCCCCACAGAAGTCTATTAGGTGAGATATTTATCTCTGCCACTCTATCCAACCTCCCATTTTAGCTTTTGCTCAAACGTACCATTTTACTTTCAAATTGGAATATGAGTGCAAGAATAAGAGCGATATTGATTTAGCTTGAGTTATGTTTGCACTTAATAGCACCAATATTTTTGTGCTCCACTAGTTATCTAGGCCACTCTATGATGATTACTGATATCCAATGTGGGTTAGTGAAGTTTATGTGTTTAGCAGTTGGATAAATTGGTGTTTATCATGTGTTAAATAATCTGAGTGCCACTTTTAAATGGGAATGATGTGAATACTGGGCATATTTGCTCAATTATATTTTTAACACGCTTAATACATCAAATGTTTTTTTCTGTATTTTTTCATTATTTAAGAAAATCTTATTTCTATGGTTGTGCAATAAAATCAAGTAGAACACTGAGGGAAATTAATTTCCTAAAAAGAAAGTGGCCACAATGTATCTCATCTCCTATAATGGGATTTTAACAATGCTCATACTGTAAATTATGAAACCACTGAGAGGCTATTTTAAAAATACTGGCAAAAGTTCCAAACTTCGTTGTACAGAATAAAGTTTGTTTTTGCGAAATATCTTTCACTGTAAGAAGATGGTGACATGAGGTTTTAGATAGTTTAAATTTCGCTTTTTCAAAACACAAGTTTTGGTACTTTAACCCCTAGACTCAGTTAGGATATTCCATGCCATCTTAACATCACTGGGCTTTAATGTCATTAGGACAGTATGGAACGTTCTACCTTTTTTGGCGTCCATCACCCTCCTCCTTTTAGGCAATGGTAAATCCAACTGGGGTGCATGCCTAATATCATAGACAGCCCCCCATAATCCAATCCCAGCCTTGAAATCACGTGATTGCATCAATGATCATGTGATTTCATTTTTAAACCAACTGTTTACATCAGAACTTTGTTCCAATGTTAACACTTGCCCCCGACATGCATGGGTTAATGATAAAACCAGTGCAACTGATCTTGGTTGCCAAAAAACAAGACAGAAGATCAAACTTTTGAATCCCAATCACAAATATATTTGATTGCTGATAGAAATCCTTTTTAAGAACGTAATTTCTACACACCATTTCTTTGGTTGTGATTTCAGTTTTTGTTAGCTTTACGTGAAATCCCATATATATCTATTAAATACATATACATATTTAATTCTCTGTCCCACCCAGGGAATATACAGTAGTGCTGAATAAAGGTTTAATTAATCTAGACCATGGGACCGAATTATCATATGGCAGGCGGACATAATTTGCTGTAGGAAATCATGTCTGCCCAACATCGCTAAATGCTGGCAGCATACACTGTCGGCATTTAACATTGCACAAGCAGCAGCTCTGGTGAACTACTTGTGCAATGCCGCCCCCTGCAGATTCACGGCCAATCGGCAGCTAGCTGGGGGAGTCAATTAAACTGATCGTATTTATTCAGGCTGATTGCTGTCTGCCGCTCAGAGTCGGTGGACGAGTTAAGAAACAGCAGTCTTAAGACCTCTGCTTCTTAACTCCTGTTTCTGAAGGCTCGCATGGAAACAGGGGGATCAGGGGCTATACGGCTCTTGATAATTCGGCCCCCATATATTGATATACACATCTAAAATGGCATTTATCAACACCGTTTAATTTATCTATTTTGTTACCAAAGTATAATGCAAAACCCATTCTTGAGGGAATTGTGATAGCTGAAGTCGATGATGCCTATGTATCGCATGGCTAATATTTGTACTATCTGATCAGATCTATACTTTTCTCAATAGAAATTGTGACATCACTTGGATTATAAACACTCAAAACATAAAAATTGCCTATAAACAGAGTGAGAAAAATAAGATTTGACCCTTAATTTAGTCTTCACCTCATTCGCCACCCAAACAAATATATATATAAAGTAGACACATTTGACATACAATTTATTAGAACATTAATTTCATTTTAGAAAATCCACAGTGATATTTAACATTAAGCTTAAAAAATACAAATTAAAAAAGATGAAAAAAAAAAAAAGATGAAAAAAACAAACTCAAATTAGATTGTTGGTTTAGAATGTTTAAAAACATAAATATTTAAATTAAATTATTTTTAAATTGTCAATTTTAGTCATATATTGCCTTAATTATTCTAATTTAACATTTCTTAGATTTAAGTAATTCATTAATTAATTTGTATGAATCTATGGAATATTTTTTAATTTATGAAATGTGTCATTTTTTTCTACAGTATTTTAATCTAAATTAATGTTAAATTCTGAACCCTAATACACATTTTAAAATGTATCTGAAACATTAATATAATGGATAATGGTATTTAATCAGAAGTATAAATTATAAAGGATTTATTAAAAAATGTAGTTCACTTAAAAGGAGTCTTTTAGTGTGTCAATGTGTCATTTTTCATAAAATAGAGAAGAAATCTGACTTTGTAATGATATAGTTTAATTATATTCTTCATTATACTAGAAAAGCAGCTAAATGACTTAGCAAGTGCTATCACTGCTTTTAAAGAGTGATGAAAAATATATCTTCCATTCATATGCAACATCTAAAAGCATGAGCCTTAGTTACTGGTTATTAAGTAAGAATTAACAGTACGACTCACATACTGAACAAAGTGGATGTCCCGACGGAGACTGTATCACAGCTGGTGCATGTGTGCTTGAATTGAATGAAAAATATAATGATTGAAAGATAATAGTTTAAAATTAGCCTGGTTGACATTAAAGTAAATTTAAAATTCTGGTTAAGTAGCACCCCCCCCCCCCCCCACATTGCAGCAGTTTTAAACAGGATATGCAGCTTAGTAAAAGAGGGATGTGTGTGTATTTTGTGCTTTCCAATATTACCCAATATTCCTTTTTCTCTAGATAAAAATCCCCACAAAGAATCCACAAAGTCCCCATAATAAATACATTTCAAAATCCACACTTAAAGGGACAGTAAACACCTTGAAATTACATTCACTCACTGGGTGAATGAATAACATGAAGCATATATGTGTAGCAACCAATCAGAAGCTGCAGAGCCTTCCTATGTATTCTTTTTGACAAAGGATACAAAAAGAAAAAAACAAATTGGAAAGTTGTTTAAATTTACAAGCTTTACCTGAATTATGAAATTAAACATGTGGGTTTCATGTCCCTTTAAGTCTGTAGCTTTGAAGGCTAGTCAGGGTCATAATGTTAGTATAAATTACATTGATTTCCCAATATTATTCTTTAAAACCTGTTAGGGAATAGTATGTTTCAGGGTTAGGCTTTTGTCACACGGTAAGGTGTGTTTTGTAAAATGACGAGATTTCTACCATTGAAACTAATAAGCTTCTTAATTGTCGCAAAACTGTAAAATCTCACTGTACGGAATGGGATTGATTGTTCAACCTCTAAATATATTTGTTAGTGTCTCCATGTCACGGCACACAATACTGTAATTTCCCAATGGTGTCTATAACTTACCCACATATTCCATCTTAATATTTTTGAAAATGTATACAATTATTGAAAGTGAACAAACACTCTTGCCAAATTCATATGTATATATATATATATATATATATATATATATATATATATATATATTTGTAAGTAGATATTCCTATACATATCTGTATATATCTATACTTACATATAATCATGTTTATATCGGTATATATTTGTGCAAATAAAATCAGATATATGTATAAATATGTAAAAATAGAACATATTCTGTTATGTGAAGTACATTGAAATGTGGAATATCATATATTTTCATGTCAGGTTAGCACACTTGTGAATATGCGATTGTGTTTGCACGTGAGTAGGGTTTATTTTTTCCACTTTTTTTGCTCCATCGACTTCTATGGGTGAATACATTAACGCGCACAAGATATCATGACTTTAGCTTTTTGCGCTCATCAGGTTAGTGTGCAAGCAAAAGCATTTTATTTTCAACTTTAAATATGAACGGTACCCGGGCGCGTGCAAAAAAGCTTGGTTTCAGTTTACATGCGAGTGGGAGTGTTAAATACTGCTCCATTTGTAATTTGGCCATTAATTGGTTCAAATATAAGAGAATTAGAGTGGTGAAATAAAAGAGATAGATGGAACAAAGAATGATTTATGAATGAGGTTTGAATAATGGTATGGTGATAAGAAAATGTTGAAATTGCAAATGTTTGGTGACAGATTAGAGGAAAAAAAGCGGGTGAATAAAGCCAACAAATGAAATTATAACATGAATCAAAAGAAGAGTGTTAAACAACTTGGTAAGTGAACTGTGGGATGCTGTTTACAAAGTAGGTTCAAAGTTATCTAAGCCTGAGAACATTTTGGCAGAGGCAAATAAAGATGGTTAAATTTACTCTAATGGGACAATAAGTGATCCAATAACAGTAAGTCAAACAAATCTATACAAACATATATCTCTTATCAATAGTCAAACAGTGTCCCAGCTTGGTCTTCCTCAGTCAAGTTGATCTCACAAAGTAAAGAGACAATATAATGTAATATGTTCCCACTTAATGCATTATCAAATCCTTACATGTGGGGGAGCATATAAGTCTCACTCACACAACAACATGTATAAGCAAGTCAACTCAATAGCTGCTTCCCATGTGTATATTAGTAATATTTATAACAAAATTGTAAAAACAATAACATGTTAAATCAATTAAAACAGTTAACACCACATATATATATGTATCCAATTTATAATGGCATCAGGTATTATAACCAACAATTGTCACATCTATCTCCACAATCCTTCACCATGGCTAAGACTTTGTCAAATGTCCTACTGTGATTTCAAACAGTCCAACACATGTTTCACCTTCTATTGTGGCTTTTTCAAGGATTGAAATTTAATCCAATAATCAGTTTTAAACTATTGAGACTTTCCATATGAACAACCAATCAAATCCCTCCTGTGTACTCACTCCAATTTTACTTCTGTGATCAGTTCTTTCCATGTGCAGAACATATTTGCAAGACCAATTCTTTTCTGGTTAATAACATCACTGCTGAACCCAAACACATTACATCAATACTGCAGTCAGCAGTAGAGTGTTCTCTTGTTGGATACTGCCTATGTTTAGAATCCTGCTGTTTTTTACTTGCTCTCCCACATGTGTGACTGACCTTGTTGTGATATATGTGTATGAATGTTTGCTTTGCATTTGTGTAACTGCTTTTGGATAACTGCATCTCTGTTTTGAGCAACTGAAACTTTAATAGGATAATTGAAATAAAATAAAAATTGAAATATACAGAAAGGAGGGCTTTGAACATTTAAAATTTATTTATTTATAAAATATTTTACCAGGAAGGATACATTGAGAAAATATTGTGTGTGAGTTCAAATATACAGTGAAGTACAAAATAAAAAAAAAACTTATTTAATATGATGTTGAACTTCAGTGGTTATGTATTATTTTTATTAGTATTATTAATCATCAGTAGTAGTAATAGTAGTGTTGATGTTGTTTTATGGAAGGGGATGGCAAAATATTAAAACACTTCCACATGAGCTTGTATTACAGAATGGATTAATTATAAGGAATGATGCAGCAGTTATGGGTAAAGAAAGAGAAGGATGGTTTAGTAGTGTCAATAAGAGAAAGATATGTGCATTATGTAAAACATGGACAGATAGTAGTAACATACATGATAAGTTAGTTTACTTGCTTAATTATTAATCAAATGCATGTGGTATATGCGCTGGCATATGGGGACATGATTCAGGCATATATAGGTTATTTTAAAGTTAAATTAATTTGAAATAATAATTTTAAAAAAATTTGGAAAATAATAGTTATACTATAGTTAAATATGAATATGCCTTTAAATGATCTATAAAGAATAAGGTCAATACAGAATGTTGTGTCATTATTAGTCTGAACAGCATGACAGTACTTTTTTTTTCCTTTTTTTTCCTTCCTTTTTTTTGTATCTTTATTCTATGAAGCAAAAATGATAAAGTTTGATTGATTGAACTTTTATAGACCAAATCCACAGCATAATAAAATCTCTTTCTACCTCTGAGCACCACAGTAGTTAAATTATTAAATTTATTTAATTGAGATGTTAATATTTAATGAGTTTTTTGTTGTGCACCTTACCCAGTACAATGCGAGTATGGAAAAAAACTGATATTCTCATTTCAGATTTTCATTTTTCTTTTGGTTTGTATTCAATGGAGATTTCATATAAAATTTGAATCAAATTGCTGCTTTTAAATTCTGAGTCCTCTACAGCATTTATTCAGGTCACTAGTTGTTTTATTTGCTTGAGACATGATAGGATGCCTAAAATCAACGTACACTAAGACCAAAAATTAATATGAGTCTTAAATTAGTGGATCGATTATAGAAATGAACATAAACTAATGTCAGTGTTGAATCAGGTAAAAATGTATTGCTTTGTAAAAGCAATCAACAAGCAACCAAGCAATAAACTGTATGATATAAGTGCACAGCCAAGCCACTGACAGAGATGGAATAATTGAAAATTGCAAGCATGCTTCTGTTAAAAGCCTGTAAATGTACCACATGCTTCCTAGAATAAGGGCCAAAAAGTTTAATATCCAAGTACGTCTTTACTATAAAAAAAATACCATAATGCATTTTTTTAACTGTATTTAGATTTTATATTGGTAATGATACAACTGAAGGGAAATCCATTTATATAATTTAGCTTTTAGATATACAATTCAAACATTTTTCTACAGAATACATATTTAGTTTGTAAAAACTTACTAGTATGAAAGAACCATCACCGTATTGCAGATAATGGGCCAGATTACAAGTTTAGCAAAAAATATTGCTTTCACAAGGGCGATATTTGCATTTCACTTAGTAATACACAAGCACAAAATTATTGTGCACTGGTATTACAAGTTAGGTGCAATGCGAACGCGACCTCACCATTGCATTGCACAGAAGACTTGCGCTCACAAAAGCATGCTTCCATAGTCTCCAACGGGAGCCTCGTTCTCATGCCAGTCACGGCATGAGAACCTAGCGCAGCCAAGGGGGTAAGTCACGCCACGATGGGCAGCAGATCTTAAATATATATGCTTATATACATATATGTATTTATCAATATGTGTATATACACATATTACAGGGAGTGCAGAATTATTAGGCAAGTTGTATTTTTGAGGATTAATTTTATTATTGAACAACAACCATGTTCTCAATGAACCCAAAAAACTCATTAATATCAAAGCTGAATATTTTTGGAAGTAGTTTTTAGTTTGTTTTTAGTTTTAGCTATTTTAGGGGGATATTTGTGTGTGCAGGTGACTATTACTGTGCATAATTATTAGGCAACTTAACAAAAAACAAATATATAACCCATTTCAATTATTTATTTTTACCAGTGAAACCAATATAACATCTCAACATTCACAAATATACATTTCTGACATTCAAAAATAAAACAAAAACAAATCAGTGACCAATATAGCCACCTTTCTTTGCAAGGACACTCAAAAGCCTGCCATCTATGGATTCTGTCAGTGTTTTGATCTGTTCACCATCAACATTGCGTGCAGCAGCAACCACAGCCTCCCAGACAGTGTTCAGAGAGGTGTACTGTTTTCCCTCCTTGTAAATCTCACATTTGATGATGGACCACAGGTTCTCAATGGGGTTCAGATCAGGTGAACAAGGAGGCCATGTCATTAGATTTTCTTCTTTTATACCCTTTCTTGCCAGCCACGCTGTGGAGTACATGGACGCGTGTGATGGAGCATATTCCTGCATGAAAATCATTTTTTTCTTGAAGGATGCAGACTTCTTCCTGTACCACTGCTTGAAGAAGGTGTCTTCCAGAAACTGGCAGTAGGACTGGGAGTTGAGCTTGACTCCATCCTCAACCCGAAAAGGCCCCACAAGCTCATCTTTGATGATACCAGCCCAAACCTTTACTCCACCTCCACCTTGCTGGCGTCTGAGTCGGAGTGGAGCTCTCTGCCCTTTACCAATCCAGCCACGGGCCCATCCATCTGGCCCAACAAGACTCACTCTCATTTCATCAGTCCATAAAACCTTAGAAAAATCAGTCTTGAGATATTTCTTGGCCCAATCTTGACGTTTCAGCTTGTGTGTCTTGTTCAGTGGTGGTCGTCTTTCAGCCTTTCTTACCTTGGCCATGTCTCTGAGCATTGCACACCTTGTGCTTTTGGGCACTCCAGTGATGTTGCAGCTCTGAAATATGGCCAAACTGGTGGCAAGTGGCATCTTGGCAGTTGCACGCTTGACTTTTCTGAGTTCATGGGCAGTTATTTTACGCCTTGGTTTTTCCACACGCTTCTTGCGACCCTGTCTATTTTGAATGAAACGCTTGATTGTTCGATGATCACGCTTCAGAAGCTTTGCAATTTTAAGAGTGCTGCATCCCTCTGCAAGATATCTCACTATTTTTGACTTTTCTGAGCCTGTCAAGTCCTTCTTTTGACCCATTTTGCCAAAGGAAAGGAAGTTGCCTAATAATTATGCACACCTGATATAGGGTGTTGATGTCATTAGACCACACCCCTTCTCATTACAGAGATGCACATCACCTAATATGCTTAATTGGTAGTAGGCTTTCGAGCCTATACAGCTTGGAGTAAGACAACATGCATAAAGAGGATGATGTGGTCAAAATACTCATTTGCCTAATAATTCTGCACTCCCTGTATAAATATAAATGTATATAAGCCTATATATATATATATATATATATATATATATATATACATATATATATTTACAGGGAACACACAGAGGGATTTGATTGGTTGTTCACGCTATGTAAAGGCACATTTCATTGCTGTTTATTTTCCCACACCTACCCCTTTTAACTCCTAACAACTGCTTTGTGCAGTTGTTTTTTATGTTTAAAAAAAATCTATATTTTTTAAAATAAAAAACTAAAAGACTTACATTTTTGGCCAATTGGGGGACATTCAGAAAATTAACCAGATATTTGATCTCTGGTTAATTTTCTAAGCACTATTTGCTACCAAGAGCTAGCTATAGCAATAGCCAGCCGCTTGTATAGACTGGTTATTTATCGCGCACCCGTAATCAGGTGAATTGTCCCATTAACGGGAGTGCAATAAATTAGCACTCCAATTGTAGTTTAGCCCAAAGTGTATTTATAAAATATTTAGCAAATGCTAGCACCAAAATCACATTAACAGTATTGTTGACTATGATCTTGTAGCTTAACATGTAGCTGGTGAATATCTTGAGAATATTTTCCAGTAGCCATAGAAAATTTTGATTCCAGGCAGCATTGTGGTTGTTAAGCTTAGGGCTACAGCTATAGTTAGTGTTTTAGCTAGATTATGGAATAAAGTTAGTGTAAGGGACAGGGTTGGCAGGTTTGTGATGAGATAAGAGTCTCTTGGTGTAGGAGAAATGTCATATGTATTTTTGGGTTAATGTAGTGGGTGATTTATATAGAAAATATTTTATTGGGTGTTCATGTATGGAAGTTTCATAAGGTTGAGTAGTATTACATTAAATACCTCAAACTTTAGAATTCAGTCCCAGGTTGTTTATAGTTAGTTGTGATGTGAGAGATAATGATTAGACTTAATTGTGGTGGAGAGGTTGATGTAATTTAAAGCATTTATATCTACAGTATATAATATAGATACTAGTAATAACTAAGTTTGGTGGATTATTTATTTTTGATCCTTTTACATTGGTCTTTAGGCTGCTTTGCAAGTACTAATATGAAAATGAACTTTGACATTAATGTTATTTTCTTTATTTCATGCAAAGCAAGATAACAAAATCATTAACCTTTTGGCTGCAACGAACAAGGAACCTTCTCTATATGTCATAAACAAAAAAAATGTGAATCTCTTTGTAGTTTCAGGATATTATGGTAAGTAAACATTCAGTGTAAAAAAAAAGTGTTGTCCAGAGAACTATTTTTTTTCTTCCTTTAAAAAAATATTTTTTTGCCCCCACATTTATAGAGGGATTTGAATCCCACCAGAAATATTTGCATACGATGATCTTCAAGTGGTAAGTATTAACTTAGACACACCCACTGTCTTGTTGGCAACACATCTACACAAACACACTGAAAATAATTAACATTTTAAGCTGCTAGAAGATCATCATTAAGTGAAATAAGATGCATGTCAATAGTGGTTACCATGAAGATATACTGGAATATATATAATGAAATGAACTGAATTGTGATCAAGGAAATTAACATTACCATTACATAGCCCTTTGGAATGGGCATCAGGCATACAATAGATTGGAGAACAACCTAGTAGCCATAGTGGTTGAAGCAAACAGAACACCATTGCCATACTGAAATATAAATTAGTTCATCAACAAATGTCTCTTCAAAAATGTATATTTTGAAGATGAGGTATCCTAACAAATTAACCCTCCAAGTCTGGTTAACTCATGTAGGGAGTTCTGGATAATATGGGATTAATTGCAATGTGGATGATCCAGTGTTAGGGACTAATTTGGTTCAGTCATGGGCATCTATTTATCAAGCCGTCAACCGCAAATATGCTGGAATTCCACAGCGTATTTGTGGCGAGCCTGATTCGCCTAAGTTATCAAACCCTACAAACCGGCAAAAGTAGAATTTGGTGACGTAACATACGATCCGCCGGACTCAGTCTGACACAGATCGATGCTTACATCATTACAGATGTTCCGAACTCAAGTTTGGCACAATCTGACTACTTTTGGAAGTTATCAAATATCTACCAGGTACGCTCGGCACTATTCCGGCCCAGCATACCTGGTTTTCAATCTGCCGCCCTGGAGGATGCCATAGGAATCAATGGGAGTCGGAAAGCAGCGAAAGCTTATGTTCGCTGCTGCCCGATATCAAATGATTCCTATTGGAATGTTTACACCTAACACCCTAACATGTACCCCGAGTCTTAACACCCCTAATCTGCCTCCCTACACTGCTGCCACCTACATTATACTAATTAACCCCTAAACTGCCATCCCGACACAGCCACACCTAAATAAAAGTTATAAACCCCTATCCCGCTGCTCCCAAACCCCATCGCAACTAAATAAACTTATTAACACCTAAACCGCCGCTCCTGGAGCCCACCGCCAACTAATATTCCGCCCCCTACACCGCCACCACCTACCTACATTTATTAACCCCTAATCTGCCGCCCCCAACTTCGCCGACACTATATTAAATTTATTTACCACTAAACATAAGTCTAACCCTAACACCCCCTAACTTAAATATAATTTAAATAAATCTAAATAAATATTACTATCATTAACTAAATAATTCTTATTTGAAACAAAATACTTACCTATAAAATAAACCCAAAGCTAGCTACAATATAACTAATAGTTACATTGTAGCTATCTTAGGGTTTATTTTTATTTTACAGGCAACTTTGTATTTATTTTTAACTAGGTAGAATAGTTATTAAATAGTTATTAACTATTTAATAACTTCCTAGTTAAAATAAAGACAAATATACTTGTAAAATAAAACCTAACCTATGTTACAATTACACCTAACACTACACTATAATTAAATTAATTCCCTAAACTAAATACAATTAAATACAATTGAAAAAAAACTAAAGTACAAAAAACCTCCACTAAATTACAGAAAATAATAAAATAATTACAAGATGTTTAAACTAATTACAACTAATCTAATCCCCCTAACAAAAAAAAGCCCCCAAAATAAAAAAGCCCTACCCTACACTAAATTACAAATAGCCCTTAAAAGGGCATTGCATCAAAGTAATCAGCTCTTTTACCTGTAAACAAAAAATTACAACCGCCCCAACATTAAGACCCACAACCCACACAACCAACTCTACTCTAAACCCACCCAATCCCCCCTTAAAAAAACCTAACACTAACCCCTTGATGATTACCCTACCTTGAGAAGTCTTCACCCAAGCGGGCCGAAGTCCTCCACAAAGCCAGCAGAAGTGGTCCTCCAGATGGGCAGAAGTGGTCCTCCAGACGGGCAGAAGTCTTCATCCAGGCGGCATCTTCTATCTTCATCCATCCGGCGCAGAACGGCTCCATCTTCAAGACATCTGACGCGGAGCATCCTCAACGTCTTCTTGCTGAATGAATATTCCTTTAAATGATGTCATCCAAGATGGCGTCCCTTGAATTCCAATTGGCTGATAGAATTCAATCAGCCAATAGGATTTTTCCTACCTTAATTCCGATTGGCTGATAGAATTCTATCAGCCAATCGGAATTCAAGGGACGCCATCTTGGATGACGTCATTTAAAGGAACATTTATTCAGCAAGGAAACGTCGAAAGAAGAGGATGCTCCGCGTCGGATGTCTTGAAGATGGAGCCGCTCCACGCCAGATGGATGAAGATAGAAGATGCCGCCTGGATAAAGACTTCTGCCCATCTGGAGGACCAATTCTGCCCGTCTGGAGGACCACTTCTGCCGGCTTCGTGGAGGACTTTGGCCCAGTTGGGTGAAGACTTCTCAAGGCAGGGTGATCTTCAAGGGGTTAGTGTTAGGTTTTTTTTAAGGGGGGATTGGGTGGGTTTTAGAGTAGGGTTGGTTGTGTGGGTGGTGGGTTTTAATGTTGGGGGTTTGTAAATTTTTTTACAGGTAAAAGAGCTGATTACTTTGGGGCAATGCTCCGCAAAAGGCCCTTTTAAGGGCTATTTGTAATTTAGTGTAGGGTAGGGCTTTTTTATTTTGAGGGGATTTTTTATTTTGTTAAGGGGATTAGATTAGGTGTAATTAGTTTAAAAATCTTGTAATTATTTTACTATTTTCTGTAATTTAGTTTTTTTGTACTTTAGATGATTTTTTTAATTGTATTTAACTGTATTTAGTTTAGGGAATTAATTTAATTATAGTGTAGTGTTAGGTGTAATTGTAATGTAGGTTAGGTTTTATTTTACAGGTATATTTGTCTTTATTTTAACTAGGAAGTTATTAAATAGTTAATAACTATTTAATAACTATTCTACCTAGTTAAAATAAATACAAAGTTGCCTGTAAAATAAAAATAAACCCTAAGGTAGCTACAATGTAACTATTAGTTATATTGTAGCTAGCTTAGGGTTTATTTTATAGGTAAGTATTTAGTTTTAAATAGGAATCATGTAGTTAATGATAGTAATATTTATTTAGATTTATTTAAATTATATTTAGGTTAGGGGGTGTTAGGGTTAGACTTAGGTTTAGTGGTTAATAAATTTAATATATAATATAAAAATTTAATATTAAATATAATGTAGGTGGCGGCAGTATAGGGGGTGGCAGATTAGGGGTTAATAAGTATAATGTAGGTGGCGGTGGGCTCCGGGAGTGGTGGTTTAGGGGGTTAAAAATTGTACTAAGTTGTGGTGGGGTCCAGGAGCAGCAATTTAGGGGTTAATAATCGTATTTAGTTGCGGCGGGGTCCGGGAGCGGCGGTTTAGGAGTTAATAATTGTATTTAGTTGTGGCGGGGTCCGGGAGCGGAGGTTTAGGGGTTAATACATTTATTAGAAAAATGGAGATAAGGGAGCCATACCAATATTTGGCTCTGTGTAATAATATCATACTAGAGGTGCAGACCCTATATAACTATTATAACAACTATATAGATAGGGAGAAAATAAGGAGAAGTAGTCCTTATAAAAAGATAAGGAATTCAGCACTCTCATATACACATTTAAAGAAACAGAGATATAAATATCTCAAGGAATCAACCTAAATATTAAGATAAATAGAGCTGAGTGTGGAACCAGGTGGAAACCCAGAATAAAGACTTGACAACTAGCATGCTTGCAGGGCACTCATAATTTTAGGCATTTGGGAGCTATCGGAAGTTTTTGGCACCCATAATGATATAGTTGAGAGCTCGGTCCAGTTATGACTCCGTTATGTGGCTGATGTTTTCCTGTTGTGGAAAGGTGATTTAACCAACATTCATCAAACTCTCAATACTAATTCTTACAATATACTTTTGACCTATGAGGCTGATCTGCATAAATGATCTTTTTTGGACATTTTGATAAAAAAACAAGGGAGGTACCTTCATACTGAAATTTTTCGTAAACCAACAGCCACTAACAGTTTAATTTAGCTCAAAGTAATCATCCCTACTCATTGAAAAAGGGAATCCCTTATGGTCAGTTTCTGTGTTTACGCAGAAAATTTTCCACAAACTCAAGTTTTTAATGTCATGCGATAAGGATGAAAGAAAGATTTTTGGCTCACGGGTATTCCAAAAAACTGGTCCTTAGATTACTCAATAGAGTAAGAAAGTTGAAAAGAGAAACAATTCTCTTCTCAAAAAATGAAAAGCGCTTGGAAAACACCCATGTTAGATTTATCACACAATTTAACTCTCACTGGGACAAAATTTGTTCTATCTTAAGTAAAAATTGGCATTTCTTACTTGCAGACAAAAAACTGGCAGGAAAGGTAGGTGATCGTCCCCTAATTACCGCTAGAAAAGCTATGAGCTTGAAAGACTGCTTGGTTAGAAGTCATTTTGTTAAAACTCCAAAACAGAATTGGCTCACTATACACCAATCACACAAGGGTAGTTTTCCTTGTGGAAAGTGTGTTTCTTGCAGTTTTATTACAAGGACTGAAACCTTTACTACAGGTGGCAAAGTGTATCGCATTAATTACCCAATCAATTGTCAAACTTTTGGGGTAATTTATTTGTTATACTGTCCTTGCCCTATGTTTTACGTAGGGAAGACGAAGCACCAGTTTCTCGACAGGGTGAGAGAACATCGAGATGACGTGATAAATAACAAAGATACTAGTAGTGTTGCACGTCATTTTCAGATGTGCCACAATTCAGACTTTGAACTATTAAAGTTCATAGGAATTGATACTGGTTTGTCACATAAGAGAGGGGGTGATCAGGACAAATGTCTTCTCCAGAAGGAAACTGGTTGGATTTATCGCTTACATACCTGTGCCCTATTTGGGTTAAATGAAAAACTTGAGTTCGCACCATTTTTATAAAGTTTGTTTATTTTTCTACACTGTGACTTTAGGCTAGTGGATTAGGACTGTGGTTTTTATAAGTCAGTAAGATATATAGACCTTTTAGACCCTGGGTTCGATCCCTTATGTTCAATATAAAATGGTCATTGAACTAATATGACTTTGTTTTGCTATCATTATGACTAGTTCAGCTCCAACTTTCTGCTCTTAATAATATATTTAAGAATACTTAAAGGGACACTGTACCCAAAAATTTTCTTTTGTAATTCAGAAAGAGCATGCAATTTTAAGCAACTTTCTAATTTACTCCTATTATCAATTTTTCTTCGTTCTCTTGCTATCATTATTTGAAAAAGAAGGCATCTAAGCTTTTTTTTGGTTTCAGTACTCTGGACAGCACTTTTTTATTGGTGGATGAATTTATCCACCAATCAGCAAGGACAACCCAGGTTGTTCACCAAACATGGGCCGGCATCTAAACTTACATTCTTGCATTTCAAATAAAGATACCAAGAGAAAGAAGAAAATTTGATAATAGGAGTAAATTAGAAAGTTGCTTAAAATTTCATGCTCAATCTGAATCAAGAAAGAAAATGTTTGGGTACAGTGTCTCTTTAAATGCAGTTGTTACATATTTGGATAATAGGTAAATTCAACTTTAAGGGTTGTAGGTCTATAATTGTTAGATCTACAATAAATATAGTCTATCGTGTTTAGAGTAGTGGGTTAAGACTAGTTTAATTTGGTTTATAGTTATAGTAGATTTGAGGTTATAGGTTCGATCCCGGTCTTGTCTTTATAAGAAATTGTTTTTAACAATAGAAGTTTCTAAATTAACTTAATATCTGACTTAGAATACTTTATCCCTTTCCTCATTATCTAGCCTTTATAGGAATTCGAAAAATAAACAAATTGACTTGTTAGGTGTAACTTGATGATCCTCCCTGTGTGTCCAATGCATCGTTGGGGGAGCTCTCATTTTTCTTCAGTTCCGCTGTTAGTTTGTAAATAATAAAATTATGAGTGCCCTGCAAGCATGCTAGTTGTCAAATCTTTATTCTGGGTTTCCACCTGGTTCCACACTCAGCTCTATTTATCTTAATATTTAGCTTGATACCTTGAGATATTTATATCTCTGTTTCTTTAAATGTGTATATGAGAGTGCTGAATTCCCTATCTTTTTATAAGGACTATGTCTCCTTATTTTCTCCCTATCTATATAGTTGTTATAATACATTTATTAGAGTTGCAGTGGGGTCTGAGAGTGGCGGTTTAGGGGTTAATACATTTATTAGAGTTGTGGTGGGGTCCAGGAGCGGCGGTTTAGGGGTTAAACACTTTATTAGAGTTAGTATAGTGTGGGTGTTTAGTGACAGGGTACCAAGAAAGCTGTAAAAAAGCCGAAGAGCAGTGAGATCGATGAATGTTAGTTAACAACAGTCCGCTGCTCATCGCACCCTACTTGGTGCACAGCTTTTTGACAGCTTTTTTGATAATTATGGAGAACCTATTCAGGTCCGCGGCAGCGATGTTAGGCGATCTTAATCGAACGTATTGGTGCCGGCGAATGCAAGAAAGTCGACGCTTTGATAGATGCCATGAGTTGTGGTGGGGTCCAGGAGCGGCGGTTTAGGGGTTAAACACTTTATTAGAGTTAGTATAGTGTGGGTGTTTAGTGACAGGGTACCAAGAAAGCTGTAAAAAAGCCGAAGAGCAGTGAGATCGATGAATGTTAGTTAACAACAGTCCGCTGCTCATCGCACCCTACTTGGTGCACAGCTTTTTGACAGCTTTTTTGATAATTATGGAGAACCTATTCAGGTCCGCGGCAGCGATGTTAGGCGATCTTAATCGAACGTATTGGTGCCGGCGAATGCAAGAAAGTCGACGCTTTGATAGATGCCATGGTAATCTTTAACTTTAGCCTGCTATTTATAATTGAACATGGATAAAGTGGTTCCCGCAGGATTTACAATCATGATACTGCAGAATTCTGTATAGTGATTGCTTGATCAGTGCAGATGTGTATTTATATCAGTATATGGTAAATTAGAAAATAATAAAGTAAACAATATTCAAGAGGAATTTCAGGAACATTCACTGTACTGAAAAAGAATGCAAATTTTGTAAAGAAAACAACAGTTTTGAATGCATTTAAGACATTTGTATGCAGTCTAGTATATTGTATGCAATATAGTATATATAGTCTATATACAGGGAGTGCAGAATTATTAGGCAAGTTGTATTTTTGAGGATTCATTTTATTATTGAACAACAACCATGTTCTCAATAAACCCAAAAAACTCATTAATATCAAAGCTGAATAGTTTTGGAAATAGTTTTTAGTTTGTTTTTAGTTATAGCTATTTTAGGGGGATATCTGTGTGTGCAGGTGACTATTACTGTGCATAATTATTAGGCAACTTAACAAAAAACAAATATATACCCATTTCAATTATTTATTTTTACCAGTGAAACCAATATAACATCTCAACATTCACAAATATACATTTCTGACATTCAAAAACAAAACAAAAACAAATCAGTGACCAATATAGCCACCTTTCTTTGCAAGGACACTCAAAAGCCTGCCATCCATGGATTCTGTCAGTGTTTTGATCTGTTCACCATCAACATTGCGTGCAGCAGCAACCACAGCCTCCCAGACACTGTTCAGAGAGGTGTACTGTTTTCCCTCCTTGTAAATCTCACATTTGATGATGGACCACAGGTTCTCAATGGGGTTCAGATCAGGTGAACAAGGAGGTCATGTCATTAGATTTTCTTCTTTTATACCCTTTCTTGCCAGCCACGCTGTGGAGTGCTTGGACGCGTGTGATGGAGCATTGTCCTGCATGAAAATCATGTTTTTCTTGAAAGATGCAGACTTCTTCCTGTACCACTGCTTGAAGAAGGTGTCTTCCAGAAACTGGCAGTAGGACTGGGAGTTGAGCTTGATTCCATCCTCAACCCGAAAAGGCCCCACAAGCTCATCTTTGATGATACCAGCCCAAACCAGTACTCCACCTCCACCTTGCTGGCGTCTGAGTTGGACTGGAGCTCTCTGCCCTTTACCAATCCAGCCACGGGCCCATCCATCTGGCCCATCAAGACTCACTCTCATTTCATCAGTCTATAAAACCTTAGAAAAATCAGTCTTGAGATATTTCTTGTCCCAGTCTTGACGTTTCAGCTTGTGTGTCTTGTTCAGTGGTGGTCGTCTTTCAGCCTTTCTTACCTTGGCCATGTCTCTGAGTATTGCACACCTTGTGCTTTTGGGCACTCCAGTGATGTTGCAGCTCTGAAATATGGCCAAACTGGTGGCAAGTGGCATCTTGGCAGCTGCACGCTTGACTTTTCTCAGTTCATGGGCAGTTATTTTGCGCCTTGGTTTTTTCCACACGCTTCTTGCGACCCTGTTGACTATTTTGAATGAAACACTTGATTGTTCGATGATCACTCTTCAGAAGCTTTGCAATTTTAAGAGTGCTGCATCCCTCTGCACGATATCTCACTATTTTTGACTTTTCTGAGCCTGTCAAGTCCTTCTTTTGACCCATTTTGCCAAAGGAAAGGAAGTTGCCTAATAATTATGCACACCTGATATAGGGTGTTGATGTCATTAGACCACACCCCTTCTCATTACAGAGATGCACATCACCTAATATGCGTAATTGGTAGTAGGCTTTCGAGCCTATACAGCTTGGAGTAAGACAACATCGATAAAGAGGATGATGTGGTCAAAATACTCATTTGCCTAATAATTCTTTATTTTACTTTAATGTGCCTTTAAGAAAAATGTTCTTAGAAAATGTATTCAGAAATATATTAATATATTGTTGGTTACAAGTTACCATCAAGGGTAGATTTATGTGCAACACAAAAAATTCTGACCCTAAACGTGTAGCAACCAGATTGTTTTGGAATAGAAAGCAATAATCATTCGAGTATTTGTTAAGGACATAATATAAAGCAAATTAATCACCCACTTAGATAGCTTTTATTAATATTTTGAAATGTTTTAAGCATCTGTTTCTAAATGACCTGAAATGAATGCATGTGTACAGTTTAATGCAAGAACGCTGTCTTCAGAGGAAATTGTGAATGTAAATCAAATGTAAAACAGGAACATTCACTAATTGAAGCAATACACACTTCACTGTTTTTCTACTGTCCTGTTGCAAAGAATAAATCAGCAATTCTCTACACAAGGAAAAATAAAACAAATCAAGCCAGATGGCAATAACAGGTTTATTTTCCTGAGTCTTACACAAAAAGGCACATTTTCATGTTTACTGAGGCATGCGTGTTATGCCAGAATTTAAAAAGAGCATGTACCGGATCTGCTCTGTACAAAATGCGTGATATATAAAGTAACAACATCTAAATAAATTAGTATTAGTATTATTACAATACTTTCATCATGCTGGCTTTTAAATGGACATGGAACCCAACATTTTTCTTTCATGATTCAGATATAGAATACCGTTTTAGACAACATTCCGATTTACTTCTGTTACTAAGTTTGCTTCATTCTTCAGATATTCTTTGTTGAATAAATAACAATGCACATGGGTGAGCAATCACAAGAGGCATCTATGTGCAGTCACCAATCAGCAGATACTGAGCCTATTTAGATATGTTTTTCAACAAATGATATCAGGAGAATAAAGCAAATAAAATAATAGAAGTAAATTGGAAAGTTGTTTAAAATTGCATGCTCTTTCTAAATCATGAAAAAAAAAAAGTTTCATTACCCTTTAAGCCCCTTTAAATCATGAAACTGAAAAAGATACACTCTTGCCTTGACAGTTTTATGACTTCTGGAATAATTTCAGTGAGGGTTTCTCTCAGGCTGTTTAGCTACATCTAATGGAATACTTTTAGAAAATGGTATTACTTCTAGAAAATCAGGTATAAAGACAAATAACAAAAATCTAAAACTATATTTTAGTTCCCATTGACAACTAATATTGGGGTTGATCTCATTTGGTTGTTTGTTTTAAGCAGATAAAGATTTCTGAAGCAGCTGGTATTTTCAGTTTGTTTTTTACAGTGATCACAATTACAAAACTCTTCTGCAGTTAATAGTCATCAAACTGAGATTGTTACCTCTCTCTCTCTAAAAAAACACAACATTATTATCTGCATTGTTAATCTCAAGAATAGAAGAAAAACAAAATAGTGATTTTGGGGGCTTAGCAAATGTATATGTTGAATGATCCTTTTTAATAGTGTACTCAGGCTAATAGGTGATATGTGCAGTTAACCAGCAACCAATAAGTAGTACTCCAATACCATAGAGATAGGTATATATGTCTCTTTATGGGATTAGGACAGGGACATTATTGATACAGTTGTGATCTGTGTTTGCTGAATTATTGATTTGGCTAATTTGTATTTAAGTAAAATTGCTTATTATTATTTTTTTTAACATAACTCTTTCACTACTGAGCCATTTTCACACCCTGTGCCAGAGTTGTTTTTAGATGGTTGGCCCTCATTGCATTTACACATAAATTGTAACTTTTTATTCTGTGAGGTACACACAAATTATATCTCATCAGACCAGGAAATTAACTTTACCTTTAAGAAATAGCATAATATAAGAAAATGCCGCCCAATAAAAAGGCAAACACAATTTTCTATGATGTGCATAGTGAGTAACAGCATTGGAGTCATTATTTCCTAAATATTTCAAACACACATTTTATTATCCCACATTTAGCATCAGTTCACTTTGGCAAAACAGCAAACTTTTTATGGCTTTATTCTTATATTGTGAAGTGAACATTTATTATTTTTCTCTCTATACAACATGTTGCAATTTATTCAGAAAATGAGTAGCTATATATTTTTAATCATACAAATATTATGTACATTCAAAATTACACTAAATTCAGATTTTCTATAGGGGTGGCTTAACCTATTTTGACACTGTATGCATGACCATCATCCTATATACAATTTCATAAAATATCACCCATTTTATAGTCTATATAGAATTTCACAAAAAAACACAATTTTTTTTACATTCTCTGATTTATTTTGATACTTAGAATGCTTTATTACTTCAGACAAACGTCGATCTATGAACCCTCATCAACAGCACAACAAAATAAGGCTTGTGGTTAATATTCACTTCACAGCTATAAGACATGAAACCATGAATTGTGAAACCTTTTTCAAATGTGGTTCATATGATATATTATTATTATGAGGAGGTAATAAAAACCCCCACTAAATAGAACCAAAGCTGAGAGGTATTTGTCAATGTTATGACGATCAGCTAGCAGAGGCCTGACACAGGACCACTCATTTTAAAAAAACAGGATTTCAACAAGAGGTCTCAAATGTATGTATTGTATGTGTTGTGAGGAAGTGACGTATGTGATGTCTTTTTATTACATGTGACAATGGGTTTGAACAGACAGTGCACAAGTGCTGTAAGAGAGGTAAGCTTCTGCTGTCTGGCACTTAAAGGGACAGTCTACTCTAGATTTTTTATTGTTTAAAAAGATAGATAATCTTTAATACCCATTCCCATTTTTGCATAACCAACACTGTTATATTACTACACTTTTTACCTCTTTGATTATCTTGTTTGTAAACCTCTGCAGACTGCCCCTTTATCTCAGTTCTTTTGAAACATATGCATTTTAGTCAATCAGTGCTAACTCTTAAAAAAAACTCCATGGGAGTGAGCACAATGTTATCTATATGACACACATGAACTAGCAGTATCTAACTGTCAAAAACTTCCAAAATGCCCTGAAATAAGAGGCAGTTCAACGGCATAGAAATTAGCATACAAGCATACCTAGGTTTAACTTTCCACAAAGAACACCGAGAGAGCAAAACAAATTTGATGATAAAAGTAAATTGGAAAGTTGTTTAAAATGACATGCCCTATTGTTATCACGAAAGTTTAATTTTGACTATACTGTCCCTTTAAAGACAGGAAGGAAGCTTTGGGTGGTGATTTCTATGTCAGCCTAATGTATGTGCATGTATGTGCATGAGGGAATAAGTAAGCTGCCCTGAAGAAATGTACTAAGGTGTTTGCTTGCAAATAGAAATAAGAGCAATCAGCTAATGTAATTATAACACGTAAGTTGTTCAGTTAATACAAATCATTTCTGACTGTTTAGAGACTTAAGTGATGTTGTAACCTGTCACAGCTGAAATTAACAGATTAATCTGCACTGTTACCTGCACATGTTGTATGTTATTAAAGAGAATATTTTATAGCACTGTTCAAAGTTAGGGGCCGATTTATTAAGGACTGAATGGCCCTGAATACAGCTGTTTCCGTGTGAACCTTTAGGCTCGTTGGAAACAGGAGTTAAGAAGCAGCGGTCTTAAGACCGCTGCTCCTTAACTCGTACACCGCCTCTGAGGCTGCGGACAGCAATCCGCTCAATCATATACGATTGGGTTGATTGACACCCCTGCTAGTGGCCAATCTGCAGGGGGCGGCATTGCAAAAGCAGTTCATCAGAACTGCTTGTGCAATGTTAAATGCCGACAGCATATACTGTTGGCGTTTAGCGATGCAGGGTGGACATGATTTGTGAATTATGTTTGCCCGGGGTATGATAAATCTACTGCATTGTGTCTTCTAAGTAAAAGCTGTCACAATATAACACTATAAGTATACCACAATAAGCTGCCACTAGATTTTACCTGTCATCTTTAAAGGGACATTAGACACTATTATAATAAGATTATAAGTGGAGCGCGATATATCGTTTTAGCTGAAGCGATATTTGCGCTCCACTTTGTAATACCAGTGCATGCTAATGTGTGCTGATATTACAAGTTAGGTGCAATGCGAACATGACCTTGAGTTCTCATTGCATGGAAGTATTGCACTCATGAGAGCGTGCTTCCATAGGCCTAGATTTGGAGTTTGGCGGTAGATGGGCTGTTAACGCTCCGCAGGCTTTTTTCTGGCCGCAGCATAAAATTAACTCTGGTATCGAGAGTTCAAAAAAATGCTGCGTTGGGCTCCAAAAAAGGAGCGTAGAGCATTTTTACCGCAAATGCAACTCTCGATACCAGAGTTGCTTACGGACGCGGCCAGCCTCAAAAACGTGCTCGTGCACGATTCTCCCATAGGAAACAATGGGGCTGTTTGAGCTGAAAAAAAACCTAACACCTGCAAAAAAGCAGCGTTCAGCTCCTAACGCAGCCCCATTGTTTCCTATGGGGAAACACTTCCTACGTCTGCACCTAACACCCTAACATGTACCCCGAGTCTAAACACCCCTAACCTTACACTTATTAACCCCTAATCTGCCGCCCCCGCTATCGCTGACACCTGCATTATATTATTAACCCCTAATCTGCCGCTCCGTAAACCGCCGCAATTTACATTATCCCTATGTACCCCTAATCTGCTGCCCCTAACACCGCCGACCCCTATATTATATTTATTAACCACTAATCTGTCGCCCACAACGTCGCCGACACCTGCCTACACTTATTAACCCCTAATCTGCCGAGCGGACCGCACCGCTACTATAATAAAGTTATTAACCCCTAACCCGCCTCACTAACCCTATCATAAATAGTATTAACCCCTAATCTGCCCTCCCTAACATCGCCGACACCTAACTTCAATTATTAACCCCTAATCTGACGACCGGAGCTCATCGCTACTATAATAAATGGATTAACCCCTAAAGCTAAGTCTAACCCTAACACTAACACCCCCCTAACTTAAATATAATTTAAATCTAACGAAATTAATTAACTCTTATTAAATAAATTATTCCTATTTAAAGCTAAATACTTACCTGTAAAATAAATCCTAATATAGCTACAATATAAATTATAATTATATTATAGCTATTTTAGGATTAATATTTATTTTACAGGTAACTTTGTAATTATTTTAACCAGGTACAATAGCTATTAAATAGTTAAGAACTATTTAATAGTTACCTAGTTAAAATAATAACAAATTTACCTGTAAAATAAATCCTAACCTAAGTTATAATTAAACCTAACACTACCCTATCAATAAATTAATTAAATAAACTACCTACAATTACCTACAATTAACCTAACACTACACTATCAATAAATAAATTAAATACAATTGCTACAAATAACTACAATTACATAAACTAACTAAAGTACAAAAAATAAAAAAGAACTAAGTTACAAAAAATAAAAAAATATTTACCAACATTAGAAAAATATTACAACAATTTTAAACTAATTACACCTACTCTAAGCCCCCTAATAAAATAACAAAGACCCCCAAAATAAAAAATTCCCTACCCTATTCTAAATTAATAAATTTAAAAGCTCTTTTACCTTACCAGCCCTGAACAGGGCCCTTTGCGGGGCATGCCCCAAGAAAATCAGCTCTTTTGCCTGTAAAAAAAAAACATACAATACCCCCCCCCCCAACATTACAACCCACCACCCACATACCCCTAATCTAACCCAAACCCCCCTTAAATAAACCTAACACTAAGCCCCTGAAGATCTTCCTACCTTGTCTTCACCATCCAGGTATCACCGATCCGTCCTGGCATCCGGTGCTGAAGAGGTCCAGAAGAGGCTCCAAAGTCTTCCTCCTATCCGGCAAGAAGAGGACATCTGGACCGGCAAACATCTTCATCCAAGCTGCATCATCGATCTTCTTCCATCCGGTGCGGAGCGGGTCCATGTTGAAGCAGCCGACGCGGATCCATCCTCTTCTTCCGTTGTCTCCCGACGAATGACGGTTCCTTTAAGGGACGGCATCCAAGATGGCGTCCCTCGAATTCCGATTGGCTGATAGGATTCTATCAGCCAATCGGAATTAAGGTAGGAATATTCTGAGTGGCTGATGGAATCAGCCAATCAGAATCAAGTTCAATCCGATTGGCTGATCCAATCAGCCAATCAGATTGAGCTCGCATTCTATTGGCTGATCGGAACAGCCAATAGAATGCGAGCTCAATCTGATTGGCTAATTGGATCAGCCAATAGGATAGAACTTGATTCTGATTGGCTGATTCCATCAGCCAATCAGAATATTCCTACCTTAATTCCGATTGGCTGATAGAATCCTATCAGCCAATCGGAATTCGAGGGACGCCATCTTGGATGACATCCCTTAAAGGAACCGTTATTCGTCGGGAGACAACGGAAGAAGAGGATGGATCCGCGTCAGCTGCTTCAAGATGGACCCGCTCCGCACCGGATGGAAGAAGATCGAAGATGCCGCTTGGAGAAGATGTTTGCCGGTCCGGATGTCCTCTTCTTGCCGGATAGGAGGAAGACTTTGGAGCCTCTTCTGGACCTCTTCAGCACCGGATGCCAGGACGGATCGGTGATACCTGGCATGGTGAAGACAAGGTAGGAAGATCTTCAGGGGCTTAGTGTTAGGTTTATTTAAGGGGGGTTTGGGTTAGATTAGGGGTATGTGGGTGGTGGGTTGTAATGTTGGGGGGGGGTATTGTATTATTTTTTTTACAGGCAAAAGAGCTGATTTTCTTGGGGCATGCCCCGCAAAGGGCCCTGTTCAGGGCTGGTAAGGTAAAAGAGCTTTTAACTCTATTAATTTAGAATAGGGTACGGCATTTTTTTATTTTGGGGGTCTTTGTTATTTTATTAGGGGGATTAGAGTAGGTGTAATTAGTTTAAAATTGTTGTAATATTTTTCTTATGTTTGTAAAAAAAAATTATTTTTTGTAACTTAGTTCTTTTTTATTTTTTGTACTTTAGTTAGTTTATGTAATTGTAGTTATTTGTAGCAATTGTATTTAATTTATTTATTGATAGTGTAGTGTTAGGTTAATTGTAGGTAATTGTAGGTATTTTATTTAATTTATTTATTGATAGGGTAGTGTTAGGTTTAATTATATTTTAGGTTAGGATTTATTTTACAGGTAATTTTGTTATTATTTTAACTAGGTAACTATTAAATAGTTCTTAACTATTTAATAGCTATTGTACCTGGTTAAAATAATTACAAAGTTGCCTGTAAAATAAATATTAATCCTAAAATAGCTATAATATAATTATAATTTATATTGTAGCTATATTAGGATTTATTTTACAGGTAAGTATTTAGCTTTAAATAGGAATAATTTATTTAATAAGAGATAATTAATTTCGTTAGATTTAAATTATATTTAAGTTAGGGGGTTGTTAGTGTTAGGGTTAGACTTAGCTTTAGGGGTTAATCCATTTATTATAGTAGCGGTGAGCTCCGGTCGTCATATTAGGGGTTAATAATTGAAGTTAGGTGTCGGCGATGTTAGGGAGGGCAGATTAGGGGTTAATACTATTTATGATAGGGTTAGTGAGGCGGATTAGGGGTTAATAACTTTATTATAGTAGCGCTCAGGTCCGGTCGGCAGATTAGGGGTTAATAAGTGTAGGCAGGTGGAGGCGACGTTGAGGGGGGCAGATTAGGGGTTAATAAATATAATATAGGGGTCGGCGGTGTTAGGGGCAGCAGATTAGGGGTACATAAGGATAACGTAGGTGGCGGCGCTTTGCGGTCGGAAGATTAGGGGTTAATTATTGTAAGTAGCTGGCGGCGACGTTGTGGGGGGCAGGTTAGGGGTTAATAAGTATAATACAGGGGTCGGCGGGGTTAGGGGCAGCAGATTAGGGGTACATAAGTATAACGTAGGTGGCGGTCGGCAGATTAGGGGTTAAAAAAATGTAATTGAGTGGCGGCGATGTGGGGGGACCTCGGTTTAGGGGTACATAGGTAGTTTATGGGTGTTAGTGTACTTTAGAGTACAGTAGTTAAGAGCTTTATGAACCGGCGTTAGCCCAGAAAGCTCTTAACTCCTGCTATTTTCCTGCGGCTGGAGTTTTGTCGTTAGAGCTCTAACGCTCACTTCAGAAACGACTCTAAATACCGGTGTTAGGAAGATCCCATTGAAAAGATAGGATACGCAATTGACGTAAGGGGATCTGCGGTATGGAAAAGTCGCGGCTGAAAAGTGAGCGTTAGACCCTTTAATCACTGACTCCAAATACCGGCGGTAGCCTAAAACCAGCGTTAGGAGCCTCTAACCCTGGTTTTCACGGCTACCGCCGAACTCTAAATCTAGGCCATAGGTTCTAAAGGGATCCTCATTCTGATGCCATCAGAAAAGGCATCAGAACGAGGCTCCCTTAGGAGCCTATAGAAGTGCACTCTCATGAGTACAATGCTTCCAAGCAATGTAAACGAGAGCTCGCATTCATATTTCCATTAACTTGTAATACAAGCGAACATCATTGTGCGCCGGTATTACAAAGTGGAGCGATATTTAGTGCTCTACTTGTAATCTGGCCCTTAAAACACTATGGCCTAGATTTAGAGTTGGGCGGTAACCGTCAAAACCAGCGTTAGAGGCTCCTAACGCTGGTTTTTACCGCCCTCTGGTATTTGGAGCCAGTCATTAAAGGGTCTAACGCTCACTTTCCAGCCGCGACTTTTCCATACCGCAGATCCCCTTACGTCAATTGCGTATCCTATCTTTTCAATGGGATCTTTCTAACGCTGGTATTTAGAGTCGTGGCTGAAGTGAGCGTTAGAAATCTAACGACAAAACTCCAGCCGCAGAAAAAAGTCAATAGTTAAGATCTTTCTGGGCTAACGCCGGCTTATAAGGCTCTTAACTACTGTGCTCTAAAGTATACTAACACCCATAAACTACCTATGTACCACTAAACCGAGGTCCCCCCACATCGCCGCCACTATATTTGAATTTTTTAACCCCTAATCTGCCGCTCCGTACATCGCCGCCAACTACGTTATCCCTATGTACCCCTAATCTGCTGCCCCTAACACCGCTGACCCCTATATTATATTTATTAACCCCTAATCTGCCCCCCACAACGTCGCCGCCAGCTACCTACAAGAATTAACCCCTAATCGCCGACTGGAGCTCACTGCTAGTATAATAAATCCGCCTCACTCCCGCCTCAATAACCCTATAATAAATAGTATTAACCCCTAATCTGCCCTCCCTAACATCGTCCGAAAGCTAACTTCAAGTATTAACCCCTAATCTGCCGATCGGAGCTCACCGCTACTCTAATAAATTGTTTAACCCCTTAAGCTAATTCTAACCCTAACACTAACGGGGGTTAGGGTTAGATATAAATATAATTTTTATCTAACGAAATAAATTAAGTCTTATTAAATAAATTATTCCTATTTAAATCTAAATACTTACCTGTAAAATAAATCCTAATATAGCTAAAATATAAATTATAATTATATCTTAGCTATTTTAGGATTAATATTTATTTTACAGGCAACCTTGTAATTATTTTAACCAGGTACAATAGCTATTAAATAGTTAATAACTATTTAATAGCTACCTAGTTAAAATAAGTACAAAATTACCTGTAAAATAAATCCTAACCTAAGTTACAATTAAACTTAACACTACACTATCAATAAATAAATTAAATAAACTACCTACAATTATCTACAATTAAACCTAACACTACACTATCAATAAATAAATTAAATACAATTCCTACAAATAAATACAATTAAATAAACTAACTAAAGTACAAAAAATAAAAAAAAACTAAGTTACAAAAAATAAAAAAATATTTACAAACATTAGAAAAAAATTACAACAATTTTAAACTAATTACACCTACTCTAAGCCCCCTAATAAAATAACAAAGACCCCCAAAATAAAAAAATGCCCTACCCTATTCTAAATTACAAAAGTTCAAAGCTCTTTTACCTTACCAGCCCTTAAAAGGGCCCTTTGCGGGGCATGCCCCAAAGAATTCAGCTCTTTTGCCTGTAAAAAAAAAACATACAATACCCCCCCAACATTACAACGCACCACCCACATACCCCTAATCTAACCCAAACCCCCCTTAAATAAACCTAACACTAAGCCCCTGAAGATCTTCCTACCTTGTCTTCACCATGCCAGGTATCACCGATCGTTCCAGGCCCGAAATCTTCATCCAAGCCCAAGCGGGCGCTAGACATCCATCATCCGGCTGAAGTCTTCTATCAAGCAACAGCTGAAGAAGTCCAGAAGAGGCTCCAAAGTCTTCATCCTATCCGGGAAGAAGAGTAGATCCGGACCGGCAACCATCTTCTTCCAAACGGCATCTTCTATCTTCATCCAATGACGACCGGCTCCATCTTGAAGACCTCCACCACGGACCCATCTTCTTCTTCCGATGACTTCCCGACGAATGACGGTTCCTTTAAGGGACGTCATCCAAGATGGCGTCCCTCGAATTCCGATTGGCTGATAGGATTCTATCAGCCAATCGGAATTAAGGTAGGAAAATTCTGATTGGCTGATGGAATCAGCCAATCAGAATCAAGTTCAATCCGATTGGCTGATCCGATCAGCCAATCAGATTGAGTTCGCATTCTATTGGCTGATCGGAACAGCCAATAGAATGCGAGCTCAATCTGATTGGCTGATTGAATTGGATTGAACTTGATTCTGATTGGCTTCCAAGAAGATGGGTCCGTGGTGGAGGTCTTCAAGATGGAGCCGGTCGTCATCAGATGAAGATAGAAGATGCCGCTTGGAAGAAGATGGTTGCGGGTCTGGATCTACTCTTCTTCCCGGATAGGATGAAGACTTTGGAGCCTCTTCTGGACTTCTTCAGCCGTCGCTTGATAGAAGACTTCAGCCGGATGATGGATGTCTAGCCCCCGCTTGGTCTTGGATGAAGATTTCGGAGCCTGGAACGATCAGTGATACCTGGCATGGTGAAGACAAGGTAGGAAGATCTTCAGGGGCTTAGTGTTAGGTTTATTTAAAGGGGGTTTGGGTTAGATTAGGGGTATGTGGGTGGTGGGTTGTAATGTTGGGGGGGGTATTGTATGTTTTTTTTTACAGGCAAAATAGCTGAATTCTTTGGGGCATGCCCCGCAAATGGCCCTTTTATGGGCTGGTAAGGTAAAAGAGCTTTGAACTTTTGTAATTTAGAATAGGGTAGGGCATTTTTTTATTTTGGGGGTCTTTGTTATTTTATTAGGGGGCTTAGAGTAGGTGTAATTAGTTTAAAATTGTTGTAATTTTTTTCTAATGTTTGTAAATATTTTTTTATTTTTTGTAACTTAGTTCTTTTTTATTTTTTGTACTTTAGTTAGTTTATTTAATTGTATTTATTTGTAGGAATTGTATTTAATTTATTTATTGATAGTGTAGTGTTAGGTTTAATTGTAGATAATTGTAGGTAGTTTATTTAATTAATTTATTGATAGTGTAGTGTTAGGTTTAATTGTAACTTAGGTTAGGATTTATTTTACAGGTAATTTTGTAATTATTTTAACTAGGTAACTATTAAATAGTTATTAACTATTTAATAGCTATTGTACCTGGTTAAAATAAATACAAAGTTGCCTGTAAAATAAATATTAATCCTAAAATAGCTACAATATAATTATATTTTATATTGTAGCTATATTAGGGTTTATTTTACAGGTAAGTATTTAGCTTTAAATAGGAATAATTTATTTAATAAGAGTTAATTTATTTAGTTAGATAAAAATTATATTTAACTTAGGGGGGTGTTAGTGTTAGGGTTAGACTTAGCTTTAGGGGTTAATACATTTATTATAGTAGCGGTGATCTCCGATCGGCAGATTAGGGGTTAATTATTGTAGGTAGCTGGCGGCGACGTTGTGGGCGGCAGATTAGGGGTTAATAAATATAATATAGGGGTCGGCGGTGTTAGGAGCAGCAGATTAGCGGTACATAACTATAATGTATGTTGCGGCAGTGTAGGGAGCGGCAGATTAGGGGTTAATAATAATATGCAGGTGTCAGTGATAGCGGGGTCGGCAGATTAGGGGTTAATAAGTGTAAGGTTAGGGGTGTTTAGACTCGGGGTACATGTTAGAGTGTTAGGTGCAGACGTAGGAAGTGTTTCCCCATAGAAAACAATGGGGCTGCGCTAGGAGCTGAACGCTGCTTTTTTGCCGGTGTAAGTTTTTTTTTCAGCTCAAACAGCCCCATTCTTTTCTATGGGGATAGCGTGCACGAGCACGTTTTTGAAGCTGGCCGCGTCCGTAAGCACCGCTGGTATCTAGAGTTGCAGTGGCGTTAAATTATGCTCTACGCTCCCTTTTTGGAGCCTAACGCACTGAAAACCCAGCCATTCTGTGAACTCTAAATACCAGCGGTATTTAAAAGGTGCGGGAGAAAAAAAGCACGCGTAACTAACGCACCCCTTTGGCCGCCAAACTCTAAATCTAGCCGTATTTCTGCTAATGACATTTACTCAGGAAAAAAGTAGGAGTTTTCCTGACAAGCTTTGGTGCAAGGACTTACGTATAAACCTTCAGAGTCTCTAATATTTAATTTCAACACTCACTGAACATTTCCAGCCCAACCCTCTAAAGATATCTGAGGGATCTAAATTTTACAGCAGATGACAGAAGCAGGAAGATAGTATTTATAGTTATCTTACCTCATTAAAGGGACATTAAACACTAAATAAATGCTAGATAGAATGATGCATTTAAAGTAAATGTTAGTCAGAGAATAACATGTAGATGTATTTTTTTAGTTTCATTAGCCGTTTTAAGTTGAACAAAATAAGTTTAAAGTTTAGTGTCTATAAAACAATGGCAGCTGCCATGTTGTAACTGAGGTTACCTTCTCTCTGTGGCCAATTAGGGACATTTATAAATAGGTCACTAGAGTGTGCAGCCAATGAGGCCCATTTATCAAGCTCTGTATGGAGCTTGTGGGCCCGTGAAGACTCGCCAGAAATAGCAGTTATGAAGCAGCGTTCTAAAGGCTGCTGCTCCATAACACTGTCTACCTGCTCTGAGCAGGCGGACATGATTCGCCACAATTCAACACGATTGAGTACGATCGGGTTGATTGACACCTTCCTGCTGGTGGCCCATTGGCCGCGAGTCTGCAGGGGGCGGCGTTGCACCAGCAGCTCACAATGCTGAATACGGAGAGCGTATTGCTCTCCACATTTAGCGAGGTCTTGCAGGCCTGATCCACACTGTCGGATCAGGTCCACAAGACCTTTAATAAATAGGCCTCAATGTCTGTGTGGAATATAACAGTGTTCTGCACTTCTTTTTCAAACAGGAACTGAAAAGCTCACTATTTCAGAATGGAATTACAGGAAAAAGTGACAAAATAAATAATGAAAGTATATTACAAATTTTGTTTTATATATATATATATGATTTATCATTTTATATTATCATCTCAAAGTGTTTAATGTCCCTTTAAGGAAACTTGCCAGTACATGCAGATTTGGCAGATATATTTGGCCATTGCCCTACATGATCAGTTTGTAATGGGAATCACCAGTAAAGCAATTCTAAAAAAAAAAATTATCTGAGGAAGACTTAACACTTAAGAGGGCAGTGGATATTACAACAATTATGGAATAGGCATCAAGGGATGTCAACATCTTGCAAACAAGAAAAGTTCAAAGGGCAGAAACTGATTTAGAGGTATTTAATATAGATGTGCATTTGTTTTGTTGCAAATGCAAATTTGAATTAAAAAAACAGATATTCCCTTTTTTTTTTAAGAAACGAAAATCTAAATGAATGCACCAAAGAAATTTAAAGTACACAAAAATGCTAATGAATATCATCAGAATTCATTTGTTTTCTTTAAAATGCCTTTAAGGGTTTAAATACTTACCTCTAGCGTGCTAACCCATATCCTTCTTCTCAGTGCCCCTGACTGTGCTAGTAGGAGGCTTAGGGCCCCATGTATTAAAAGACGGGGGCGGACAGCTTCTCAACTTGCGCAGCTGTCCTCCTGCCTTCAATGCATACGGGCAACGGATCTGTTCATCCGCTGGCCTGTATGTAACATGACACATTCAGATGAATGTATAATGCACGCGTCTTAATTGCACAAGTGAAGGGACTGTCAATCACCAAGTGCGAGCAAGCCCTTGGTGATTGCTCTTTGCCACCCCAGATGGCGGCTGCTTCTTACATTATGGTAAACAGGCTCACATGTGCAAACCTGCCCCGGAAAAGGCTTCTGAGAAGCTCTCGCTGCTTCGTACATGGAGCCCTTAGTGCAGTGGATACCAGAGCCTTCTTGAAAGCAGATGATCCTTTTACCAAGGCCCTGGGAACCATTGTTCTAAGCCTCCTATTAGCACAGCTGGGGGGCTCTGTGAAGAAGGATCGGTGTTAGCATGGCTCTTCAGCTTGCTAGAGGTAAGTATAAGGCTACCGGTGAACTTTTTAACCTGTAGTAAAGAAACATTTACATTTGTTAAATGAAAACAAATGTAAATGTCACACGAATATTAAGTATTCATTTAGTTTAAAACTAAACGAATACCAAATAGTACAGCAGATGAATATTCAGGAAACAAATGTCCACTAATATTTATTCCGATAGATTCAGACGTACCACATTTTTTGATGCTACACAAGTCTAGTATTTAAAACAGAGGTTAAACAATATTCAAGAAATTCAAATAAAAAGCGAAACGCAACACAACAATTTATATTTTATGGGTGTGGAGCTACTTCTCATGATGTAATATCTTGCATATTTGAAGACATTCCATTTAGTTACTGTGGAAAGCAAGGCCACTTACAAAAGCTAAATCAGAAAAGAACATCAGGACCAGAAAGGAAAAACACAAAATGTGTACAATCACAAAAGCCATTAGATGACTCAGATGAACAGTTACCAATGCAAAACTTAAGGTAAACAAATAAAACACTAAGCAAGTGAATGTGCAGTTGGGGGTATAGAGCTCACTATGGATATTGATACAGATATGAAATTAAAGTTCCTATATATGAAATGCATATTCATCTGCAGACATATTCAAATGACTTATTAGCACCTGTCTTTTAAACTGGGATCTCATACATCTTTGTGTTTTATGGGGGGGTTGCAGGATCTAAAAGTGCCCCTTATTGTGAACATCTAAAAGTTTGAATTAATTAAGCAGGTAGTGGTTGTATCTATTAAGTGATGTTTCTTCCTAATGTCATCAAATATGGCTGAAGTAATATCAGTATGTTTTATGCATATGCAAAGCCAATGTTACATCTTTAAACATTTTGGGATACTTGCTAATTAGTCTTAAAGTGTTGCCTGGGCTTTATTAAATCCTTTCAGCTGTGGAAAATGGCACTGAAAATGTGTTGCCAATTATAGAAAATTTAAATTGTGATCAGAACAGGAGTGGTATATGTTAAATATAAGGTCATTAAAAAAATGATAATGTGAAAAGTACTTCCAATAAACAATGAAAATGGCTGATTGTTATTGTGTCTATGTCAAAAAGAGGTCATCTGCAGCCATTAACATGCATATAATTATCAAACAATAGACTGTTATAAACCCCTTGGTGATTTCCTATAAGTGAAATAATATTGAGTTCTTTTATGTTGAGAGTTTATAGGAATCCAGGAAAAAGACTTTATAAATAACTTTCTATTCAGATGCTATAGTGAAATGATTAAATTGTTCATTCTAGCTGACTTTCATCTTGAACTCTTATTATTCTGGCCCTAACCTCTCTAAGCAAGATGTTTATGAATCATCCTTTGGTTCCTTAATAAAGGCCCATGGGTTTCAATATATTTTGTTTGCTGATGATATCCAATTCTACCTCTCTGCACCAGACATATACCCTTCCTTGCTAACTTGTGTCACTAGCTTTCAATCTGGATGTCCTTCCACTACTGTAAAGTTTATCTCTTCAAAACTGAGCTACTTATTTCCCCCCTTCTTTAAAAATATCTATCCTCCAACTTTCTATAACAGTTGATGACATCATTACCCAAATCCTGCATGCCCGATGACTTGGGGTCACACTTGACTCAGATCATTCTATCACTCCCCACATCTAGTATTTGGCCAGTTCCTGCTGTTTTTTCTCAATATATAAGAATTTATGTAATTGTTAAGGTTTCAACGTTGTTGCTTAATTTTCGCTTCCCACTCTGGACGGAGCAAATGTGAAGTTAAAATTGCTCACAACACCCAGTGTAACCATCAAGCCCTGAGGAAACCCTGTCTCTCTAGTGATGAGGGGGTGAAACGCGCGTCGGCATTGGCATTGGCACATCCATGTGATCTGACACGCTGATCCAGTTGCTTTCATGTTGTAAAAAGTTTAACGTGCTGCTTTTCTTTTGGAATTAGTCACAAGACAAATCTACTTGCAGTCCATTTGGAAAGCATTCTATCTTGGTTTGGATAGCAGAATCTATGAAGAGTTGATGAAACATTTCTTGGATGGAATCACGAAGATTGGTAGAGTTGCCAAACAGGTGCATTTGATAGTGGGGTATGACTACACAAGCTAAGTATCCTCCTGCACTTTCGTTTGGCTTTCATGTTGTAAAAGGTTTAACGTGCTGCTTTTCTTTTGGAATTAGTCACAAGAAAAAATCTACTTGCAGTCCGTTTGGAAAGCATTCTAGCTTGGTTTGGATAGCAGAATCTATGAAGAGTTGATGAAACATTTCTTGGATGGAATCACAAAGATTGGTAAAGTTGCCAAACAGGTGCAGTTGACAGCGGGGTACGACTACACAAGCTAAGTATCCTCCTGCACTTTCGTTTGGCTTATATATCTTTTCAACTAATACATATCATTCCTGCTACTAATGACTAACGTCAATTTTGTTGCTTCATGTTAAAAGATAGATGCAGTTGACAGAGGGATATCGCATTTAAAGGGATATCCTCCTGCATCATAATGTTTTTCTACTCTGTCCTTGATTTATCTCTTCTGCTGCAACTTGACTTTGCGAATTTCTGCTCCTTACTTGTGACAGCCTGGCTTTAAACCTTGTTTGGAGGTTTTATTCATGTTGATAATTTACACTCCTCCTATAATAATATCTTGACCGGAGGATTGTCAACTTACTGAACAGCACGTAATGGATCACCTATCTGCTAAACTTTTTACTAAGACGAAAAGTGCTAGAAGAGCACAACCCCATGAATTGCATGTGTTAATAATTTATATGTGAAATTGTAAATATGCTTCTCCTCTTGCACTGAAAGTGTACTGCATTTAGTACTACATGCGACACTATCGCTGACTTTAGATTTCCATTGTTTGATTTAGTCAGGTGATTTTGCACAGCAATCGATTAACCTCGCTTATAGTTAACAGTTGTACTAAAACCCTTAAGGGTCTGTGACCTCGCTATGGAGGTTTTCTACTGCTGTGCGCACTCATTTGCAACATTGCAATGGGCTTATTATAGCTTTGTACATATTAGAGAGCATTATAGGTATGATTCAGCTTGTCACATCATATGGACCGGTCCTTGTAACTTATTTGTTTTAATGTTAAAGGTTTTTGCACATGCACTTTGATCTTTCTATATATAATTATGATTTTAGTTGACTCCAGCTTGTTCTGGATGCTGTAAAATCTATGAGCCTGTACTTAACACGGTGTATGAATAAACAAAACATTGTTTCAAATTTAAAAAATGTGTTGGCTATTTAATTTAAAAGAGCGCTGAAATCCCAGTCTTTTTAGGTGACTTCTATTTTAAAGCACATTAATCTTCCTTATTAAGTATTTTATACATATATATATATATATATATATATATATATATATATATATATATATATCATAGCTTCTAAGTCATATGATTGTTGGATACTTATATACTTTCTTGATATTTCATACATAGTGATTATCTAATTTTGCATTTCCATTATGGCTACTATACTTAATCCCACAGGGGTAATAGACGAAAACAAAAGGAAACAAATTATGGCAACAGCACTTAGAGGTCACAGCCAGGTTTTAGAATCAGTAAGGGAAGATAATTTAGATACAGTTTTTTCCAGTTTGGAAAAACTTAGATACAAGGAAACTAACCTATGGTGGGACATTGAGTTTTTAGATCTTTATATCTCAGAAAATAAAGTCCCTAGGGGTTTACGCATGAAAAAATATCCCTCTTTTGCCCTTGATAATCCAGCATTTATGGAGGAGTGGAATACTAATCTAACCAGTTGCCCCATTATATGTATGAAGCAGCTCCTCAAACATAAAAGGGAGGAGAGGGATAACATTTTGCTTGATATTAATAAAACTTTTGACATGTGAAAGCATTTGAAAAAACACAGACATATATTGATTATAAATCACAACTTGACAACACGATTGATCAGTTAGAGGCTACACTATCAGATAGAAAAGTACAAAAATATAATAGGGACAAGAAGGACTATGATTTGGACATTGTATACTCTTGGCAAAAATCTAAGCCCCAGGTTAGAAGAGGGCCTAATAAGAAAAACCACAATAAAAGTGGAAAAGGTAAACAACAAAACACTAGGAACCATATCCCTAGAAAAGTTACTTTCTCCAGCATAGACATTGATAATCTGGAGGGAGAAACACCAGAAACTACTAATGACTAATGAAGAGATGGATACAGTAGCAACTACATCTAGTGACAAACCCACCCAGAGACAAAATTTAAAATCCTTTGTTAAATCACCACAGGAGACTAGCACCCCTAAGAAGGGAGAACATACCTATAAGTACCCCAGCAGGGTCAGAAAAAACACAAAGAAATAGCAACAGTTAATCTCACTGACTTTACTTTATCCCCATATCACATTCATTTATTGAATAAAGGTTTGACATTTGCACCTGCCACAAATTTTCATTTATTTGAAACACATGTTCGTTATCACCTGATAGACCTCTTTCAGAGATCAGTTGAAAAAGAATGGATCTCAGTGAGACACTGCACACTACAACCAAACCTATAGTCAGAGATAGTTTAACTCACAATGAGAGAAAAGCACTCAAAGAGTTACAAGATAACCCTGATAAGTTGTAACCAAGACAGATAAAGGAGGGGCTGTGGTCCTCCTTAACACCTCGGACTACCTAGAAGAAATACATATTCAACTAATGGACAGTGACCAATATACAAAACTAACCTTCAATCCTACAATATCGTTTAGGAACAGACTCAAAAGTCACTTAGATACAGAAAGGGAAATAGGACACATGTCTAATGAACTTACATCCTTCATCCTGATTGAGGCCCCTATAATACAAAGCTTTAGAATAGTACCAAAAATTCATAAAAGTTTAATCAAACCCCCGGGGAGACCTATTGTGGCCAGCCAGGGCTCCCTATGTGAAAGACTAGGTGGTTGGCTGGACCATATTTTGCAACCTATTGTACAATCCCTACCGGGGTATATAAAAGACAGTGCACACTTGTTTCAAGAACTAAGTAATGTCAAATGGAATCATGAATATATATGGCTCACGATAGATGTAGCTGCACTGTATTCTAGTATACCACATGCATCAGGCCTGACAGCCCTTAATGAAATGTTGTTAAGACATACAGACTTTGAGATAGACTTTATCACATTTGTAGTGGAAACTACAGAGTTTCTGCTGAAACATAATTATTTTGTACATGAGGGTGAGTATTATCTACAGAAACGAGGTACAGCCATGGGCGCTAAGTTCGCCCCGGCTTATGCCAATATCTACATGGGTTGGATGGAACTGTGCCTCATTTTTTCAAGTGGTTTCACATTTAAGAATAACATCAAGTTATATGGCCGCTTTATTGACGACCTGATAATTATATGGGACAAAACTCAAAATGAGAATACCATTGAGCAGTTCTTGACATATATTAATTACAATGAATTTAACTTAAACTTCACCCATAATAGTAATAATCACACTATAGACTATCTAGATCTAAGACTAACAGCAGATCTCTCCAACTATAACATTATCACATCCAGATATAAGAAACCAACATCTAAAAACACCATTTTACGAGCGGATTCATGTCATGTTCCACACCTTAAAAAAAGGCATACCTAAGGGTCAGTATCTGAGACTTCGCAGGAACTGCTCTAATTTAGATACTTACACATTAGAAGCCAGTGAACTGACAGAAAGACTCATCAATAGGGGATAAGTTCAAATTGAGCAACATTAGCAAGGAAGTTGAAAATCTCCAAAGAAACACTTTGTTCCAAAGTATATATAAAACCCCACAGGATGACAACATAGTCTTCTTCACTCAATTTAGTAGGCAATATTATAAGATCTGCAATGTCATTAAGAATAACCTTACGATATTGAAAAGTGACAGCACATTAAAACATATCATATCCAAAGGGATCAAATATGTTGCAAAAAAAGCCCCCTCAATTGGTGACCTGACAAACAAAACATTTTCAGAGGAGCAACAGACCCAAACCAATTGGTTAAGGTTAAATGTAGGCTCCTATAAATGTGGACACAGACACGGCTAGAGCTGTGACTTCACTGATAAAACTCTTACTTTCACTTCAACCAACACCAAAGAGACCTACATAATTAAACAAAAAATTGATTGTACTTCCCAATATGTGATCTACCTTATTACATGTCAACATTGTCACCAACAATATACAGGTATTACTACGCGCTCATTAAAAGATCGAATTAGGGAGCATCATCTATCACTAACTGAAAAAGAACCTAAAACTCCAGTGGCGAAACACTTTCGCCAATATGGCATAGGTACCACATATTTCTCTTTTATAGGAATTGAGAGAATATTGAAGAATGCGAGAGGAGGGGATAGAACTGCCAGACTCCTCAGAAGAGAAGTTTTCTGGATAGTCAAACTCAACACTAGATACCCCCATGACATCAATAGACGCTTGAATGTAGACCTATATGTATAGGAATGCCAACACAAATTATAAAATATACACACCAGTGACTATTCTATTAATTTATTCTTATTCACATTATATCTTACCATGTCTCTAACATGTTTCAATGTATCCACTGTACTATTAACAAACCCCACTTTCTTATCTTCCCCTCAGCTTCATCTCTCAGTTTTATTTTTCAACTTTTTCTTTTTTCATCCTATGTCTCTCTTTATGATTCACCAATTTATTTGGTCATATACAGTATTATTTACTAACTAATCAGATAATACATATGTTCCCTTTTAGATTTATAGAGAAAGTCAAACACTGTTCTCCATTCGCAGCAGAGCATCTAGTTCTATTTGAGTAACATATTTTCCCTTAGGCAATTTACAGTGCCTAAACCATAATAATACACTATATAGGTCCTGTATTATATAAAAACATACATTGTTTGCTTAAATAATTTTTGATTACCTGTACTTTCCCATCTGTGCCCTGCTGCATGGGGCCTTTTTCCAATCCAATTTTCGTATATATTTTTAATGCATACATACTGTTATGTCAGTATTTATTGCTTGCAGGTCATATCTTGTGCTTGCTCACAAACTCCGTGATCAGACCAGCTTACAATGTTTCCTACTATAGTGATATATCCTCTTGGCTTTGTGATCCGACACATTGATATACCAAGCATATGAATTTGACATATCGATTTGTTCTGCATATAAATTTGTGTTTTATCCAATTTATTTTTATCACTATTTTTCTTACTTTCATTCTTGTTAATTGTATTATTATATTTTTATATATATTTTCTTCACATGCCTTTGTGACAGATTTATTGTTCAGATTGGATTCATATTTGTAATATGATCTTATCCTCAGTTACTTTATTGCATTATTTTATCAGTTGTGTATATGCATTGACTTTTGTATTTATTTATTATTTTTTGCTAAGAGTGCCGTTGTGTGACTCCATTGAATATTTTATACTGTGCACTAGCAGTTGTGACATCATCATTGATCTCTTGTATTGCCTAGTTATACAATGGAGCCACACTTATTGGACCTAACTCAAGCTGCCCTTGGATTGGTGCGTTACATGTTTAAAAGTTAACACTGTCCGATTCTAACTAGCCTCCGAAGAAGCGCATCTACACATGCACGAAACGCGTCAGGCATCCCTGACTGTGACCCATTAACATTGTACCAGTACTTGAACTACCAGTACTTGGACTTCCAATAAATTTCTTTCCAGCATTTGACTTTTTTGAGCAAGCGCATCTTATTCCTTTGTTGTTACTTTGCTTACTTGCGATTGGGCATACCGCTTTTGGATCCGCTGCTCGATTGCTCCACCTATTATGGACCCAGGTGTTCTCTCTCCTCCCCTCTGTGTCCTGCTCCTATCCAAGTGCCTAGCAACGTCATTGGTGATGCACCAGCAAGTGCGTTTTACTGCTTAGATGACGAACCTCTATGCATGCCAAGAAGGACACACAAGCTGCACCCCCCCCAGAAGGGTTTCATCACCAGTCCGTGAGGAAGTACAGAGTGAACCCAGGCACCCCACCAGAATAGTGGAGGGTAAGAGAAACGGTTTAAGCATACTACTACTACAAGGGACTTGCTCATAATCACCTATTGACATCTAGGCTGAAGTTGAGCATGTTGACACTAGAGGAACTCTTAGAGAGAGACACTTTGAGCCCCAGGATTTGGACAGTATATTACTATTTTGACTGTTTGTCCCTTAATATACGGATAGTTATTGGGACACATACCCCTGCTATTGATCTCAAGTATACACTTTCAGAGAACTTAGGGGTTTTATAACTGAACACCCTGTTTTTGTGTATTAGTGTATATATATATATATATATATATATATATATATATATATATATAAAATATATATATATATATATAAAATATATATATATATATATATATATATATATATATATATATATATATATATATAGCAAGGAACAAAGTGAAGCACTCACTGGACTTTGGATATCAAAGTGAAACTTTTATTTAGTGACGTTTCGGGACCTGTCAGATCTACGGATACATGGCATATACGGGGATGACGAGTGAACAGCGCCCGCTCCCCAGCTGTGCAATCCCGAAGTTAAAGCTCCAGATTAATGTATTGTACCGCCAAACTGCATGTCAATAGGACCTTGTATTATGCACAAACACCTACGGTCACACAAATCCTACCCACGTTCCACTATAAATAACAGCTATACTGACCCCATGGGAATACCATGTAGCCCCACAGTAACAACACAGGGTGATTTGGCTCAGAGAATATACACCTGTGGCCGACCAAAACACTCCCGCACAACATCATAAGAGCAGTGGCGACACCCCCCCATCCTGTAGGTTGGAATCATCGGCATCAAGACTATAGAAATGGATTTGTACGGGGGACCCAAATTAAGGCGATATCAACCAGACTGGCATTACATGCTGTTCTATGTCCTAGGGGTAAACATATAGGGAATGTCTGCCATTCTAAAGATGTACATAAGCATGCAAAAGGTACTCAGACATACCGGACTACACCAGTAGCCGTCAGTGCCACCAGTTTACGTCCAGTGTGAAGGAGTCCCCACCACTTTCCTGGACTCCAACTCCATCATCACGCTCAAAGTATAATCTCAGGAGGAGTAAGCTACACCATGCCATCAAAAAAATAAAAAATAATAATACACCTAGTTCTAATGAGGCCATAGATTACTCACAACATTAAAAATGAACATACAAATAAAATTGGCACTAGAAAAAATTATAATAAATGTCCCAACCAGGTAAAAATAAATAGGTGAAAAAGAAGTCGGAAGTCTCTTACCCCCTGAAAGTCGGCACAGCATGATGACGTCATGTCTCTGAGCCGGAGCGTGTGAGAGTTCTTGGCGTCCAGATCGAGGGGCTTGTGGGAGCGGTGTGGCTCCAAGCGATGTTTTTCAGATCGACAGATGCCCAGGAGAGGCGTCTCCCTAACGGCAGCTCCACACCAGGCCAGTATCGCATTTGCCATAATTATTGCTTTTGCAAAAGGGTTTTCCCCTACTCTTTGGGGATTTGTTTATGTGTGTCCCCGCTGCTCTTAAGAGGTTGTGTGAGAGTGTTTTGGTCGGCCACGGGTGTATATTCTCTGAGTCAAATCACCCTGTGTTGTTACTGTGGGGCTACATGGTACTCCCATGGGGTCAGCATAGCTGTTATTTATAGTGGAACATGGCAAGGATTTGTGTGACCGTAGGTGTTTGTGCATAATATGCGGTCCTATTGACATGCAGTTTGGAGGTACAATACATTAATCTGGAGCTTTAACTTCTCTCTTCACTCGTGATCCCCGTATATGCCAGGTATCAGTTGATCTGTCAGGTGTGACAGTATCATTGGGACTGATGGTTACATTCAAGGCGTGCCTTCTCATACTCCCAACCTATGGGACAGGGGGTGCGTCCCTGAGGCTCCTATTATGTTACGGGGGAGGGGTTTTGCATTGTTCTGGGAGGCATCGGTGGATGCGTGCACGGCTTGGTCTCTGGTGTGAGTGAAAGGGAGATCCGATTACCATGTGGCCTAGATTGCTAGTTGTTGTTAATGGCTCGCTTTGGAGGCGGGTTGCCCATTACTGTTGGCCTTGGCAGTGACCGGCTTGACGGGTCCTTTGCATATTGGGCGAGTTGAGGCATGTTACCGGGGGGTTCTGAACAGGAAGGCGGAGTGTTCTCTTGGAGCATTTACTCTTGTTGTCTTGACAATGCCTGACAACTGAATACCCAAGTGGTGGGCGGTGATGAATGTTATCCAATGGAACGACCTATTATATGGACTGTTCCACTTACGTACAATCCCGAGACATGTACAAGCGTGGGATGTAGGAACTTTGTGGGATCGCTATATACAAATCACTGTTAGAATACACAGTTTATATAGACCATAGCCCATGATCTGATATACACACTTATTATTTGATTGTTTAATGCCATTTTCATTCACAGGTTTGTTTCAATATCTAATTGTTGTTTGGGCTACCAGAATGGTTTAGCCCCTTTTTATTTGCACACGATCTCCAGAGATTGGAGACCGGATTGGGGGAGGGGACTGAAAGCCTTTATAAGTTTGTTCATTTGCACCCTCTGATTGTCAGAAGAAGGGAAGTTTGAGGTCCCGAAACATCACTAAATAAATGTTTCACTTTGATATCCAAAGTCTAGTGAGTGCTTCACTTTGTTCCTTGCTGTATACTCCTCAAGAGCACCCTGGCAGTTGTAGGATGGTGGTGAGAGTGCATATACCTTTGAACTTTTGCTTATATATATATATAATTTACTATCTAAAATACTTTAAAAAATAATTTTAACTGTTGCATTTTTTGTATAGCAGTCTAAAAATACAAATTAAATTGCTAAAATTTAAATTCTTTCTTTGATATGTAAAATAGCTCTTGCAGTGTAGGAAATATGCTGAACAAGGCCTTCCTTAGGTGTATTTGAAGTATTATTTCAGGTCTAAGAGGACTGCAAAAAAGCTATCTTGCTGTTCAGTTTGAAGAAACAATTTATTTTATACTTGCCATTAAAAACTGTTGAAGTTTGGTTTGAGTAGGTATTTCTACATTTTTTTTAATCATACATGCAATTTTATCTGTTTTTGTTGCTATTTTTAAACATAATTTTTTATTAATATTTTTAAGTTAAGGTACTAGCACAACAAAGCTTATAATTAATGTAGAGGCATTTTTTTACCTTGGTGTTCTAACCAAACTGCAAATGGTTTAAACACATAGCTACAGTTATTCTTGAAAACCAATTCTTCTTAGGAACAAATTAGAGCTTCTAAGCAGGCCATGACAGGGGATTGGAGAATACATGTGTATCCAGCTCTCAATACTTCCTTTGTCCAGTTCATGAAATAGATTGGTGACATTGTATTATACTCTGGGCAAATCAGGTTGCCAGATAGTTAAAGGGACAGTCTACACCAGAATTTTTATTGTTTTAAAAGATAGATAATCCCTTTATTACCCATTTCCCAGTTTTGCATAACCAACACAGTTATATTAATACACTTTTAACCTCTGTGATTATCTTGTATCTAAGCCTCTGCAAACTGCCCCTTTTTCAGTTCTTTTGACAGACTTGCAGTCTAGCCAAATAGTGCCTGCTCCCACATAACTTCTCGTGCACGAGCACAGTGTTATCTATATGAAATACGTGAACTAACACCCTCTAGGGGTGAAAAGCTGTTAAAATGCAATCTAAAAGAGGTGGGCTTCAAGGTCCAAGAAATTTGCATATGAACCTCCTAGGTTAAGCTTTCAACTAAGAATACCAAGAGAACAAAGCAAAATTAGTGATAAAAGTAAATTGGAAAATTGTTTAAAATTACATGCTCTATCTGAATCATGAAAGTTTATTTTGGCCTAGACTGTCCCTTTAACCAACAGCATTTACTTCTTGTATTTATCAGCTCACAAACAAATGCTTGTACAGCCCCACCCCTGCTATCACATAACCAATCACACAATAGAAGGGTTTGTCAATCATCCTGGATGGATCAAATATTTAACTCAGCCACCTCTGAAGTGTTTAAGAACAGTGGTTTTAAGAAAATCACTTCATTAAGGAAAGTAGACAGTAAATTGTTTTTTGCATTAATGTATTTTCAATGACATTTCAACTGCAGAGCATTATGAGAAATTGCATTTTCAGGTTTATATGAATTAACTAGTTCTGTGCTTTTAAACCACAGCCTATTACAATGGGTTGAGCTTGGAGGTAATATCAGATCTCATTATTTTATCACTTTGTATACACATACATGCTTCCTTATCTTATAGTTGTCTGTAAACCAAAGCTCAAAAGTTAGAGAGAACAATGGAAAAACAACATTTTATTACTTAAATACCTGCACCCCAATGTGAGTGTAGTTTATTCTGCTGGCTGTGTTTACATAGGTTTGTCAATAGCATAGACTCCAGTATATAAACTTTCAGTATAGGTGGATACCACAGGCTAAATCAGCTGTTACAAATGTCAAATATGGGTACTTGTAAACATTCCAGCAGGTAAAATGGGTCATTGGGAACATTTTTGGTAAGCTGTCCTTTTAACTTGTGGTTGCAGTCTACTGGAGTCAAATGTACTTTCGTCCTTGAGTTAGATTTTAGAAAGTGGTTGATTCCAATCATTCCAGTATTTGCTTACAATGATGATGTTTCGATCAAATGGATTTGGCCACTAAAAACCCACAGTCACTAGCCATATGAAATAGATGTTTCACAATTCTAAGAGTAACATTACAGTTGCTTATTAGGAATCCCTTTCAAGGGAAATTATCATTTATATGTATGAGATTTACCTATTGTAATGGGACTTCATCCTGATAACTGGTAAACAATGTGAATGCCATTTGTAAATAGGCAAATAGGTATACTGAGCAAATTTCGAATTCATTATTTCCATTTATTGATAAGGAAAGAGAATCAATCAGTAGCATGCAATATGCGCTGTTGTCCAAGACAACAAGAATATTCGGTGGTTTAATGTGCTTCACACCTAATGTGTTCCACACAAACAAATTCTCCGGAACCACAATCCATGAAGCAGGTGCCCAGGAACAAGAGGCTCCACTTCAGCCTCATAGACAATACAAATTAGTAAACAGTTCCACTCACTCAAATCACGGATATCTGTCCAAACAGTAGGGTGCAATAGAATTCAGTTTATTCACTTGGCATGATACACAAAGAAGATTCAGATGCATTTTGTTAGTACATAACTTTTTCAGAGACTCATATCATCTCATTGCTAATGGACATTATTTAAAGGGTTAAACCACACCCTTATTTAAGTTGAATAACCCAAAACTCCATTCGCAAATTAGCAATGTTAGAATAACACTTATTTCACAATATAACTATATACATAGCCAAAAACATAACTAGAAAATAGTAATAGCTATATCACAACTACTGCTCCTGTTACATAAATATAATTGTCAACTTCAACATACTGTATGTGTATTTATTTCCACACAGGAATTCTTTTAATTTATATGACAGACTCCAGTCATATTACTTATATAAATAACAGAGACAATATTATGCATTAACAATATAGCAAATTATCTACTGCATAGTGGCATCGTTGGATATGGTCCTTTCAGACATATTCTATGTAACTCATATGTTTAATAAGACACTGCAAGTAGAAAGTTATACTGTTTCCTATAGAACTATCAAAAATTAATTATAGAGAAAAGGGATTAATGTTCAATAAATAGCTTGACATACCAATTGGAATTGAGACCATCAGGGACCTTGTTGCCCAATCAGAAAATCCAGTAAACTTCTTGCTGGCTCATCATTTTTAATCTGTCTCCACCCCTGAGATGACAAGATATGTGTTGAGTACTCTGAAACACTATCTAAAATTATTATTGAAAAACTGTATAGCTACTGATGTGGTGGATTCTGGTTCTTCAATTGACCTTACATGCTCCAAAAAATGATATTTTAAGGACCTTGTTGTTTGACCTATGTACTTCGTTTCACACCCCCTGCAGGTAATTAAGTAAATTACATAGCTCATATTACAGTTAATATACAGTTTGATGTTATATTTCTGTTCATCATGGGCTATAAACTCATCTCTCATGAATGCATGGGTACAATATTTGCACCATCTACTCCCACACCTAAAAAAAAAAACACACTTTAATGAAAGCCAATTTGCTTTTTTTATCTGAAGGAAGTATTGCACTCTTGGAATGTTAGTGCACCAAATCTCTACCATTTTTACGCTCCACTTGTAATCTAGGCCTTACAGTAGTAAAAATAATTTAAAAAAAAACACCAAAATAATTGTACAAAAATAATCCTATTCACAAGATATAAACTATGTATTAGCTCAGAGTAAAAGATGGATCTATGAGGCCTGACATCAATACCTGAACAAATAAAGAAAGTTGCTGCTATCAGGTGATCATTGATACTATGACAACTATAAGCACTTCTATGACATATGTATATGGTCATTGAATAAACAGGACTTCTTTAAAATCAACAGAACACCGACATAGGACTAATTCTGTAAGGTATTTGTATTTTTTATGACAGCAGGACCTGGCACTAAGAAGGAAACACGACCACTGAACTAAACAAGGATTAGTGTATTGTGTTGCATTAAAGAGACCAAATATTGCCTACCCACCCCTAATCTTGTCTTCTATGGATATCATGGTGTCCTGTATCTCTAGGGACATTACACAAATAATACCAAATATTAAGGTTATGAAATAATTGTAGCTTGACTTAATTTATTATGTAAAAAATGTTTAGATTTTATTGAAAAAAAATAGGTTGCTGTATAAGTTAAACTAATTTTCACGTATATTTGTCTTACAGATGGTGTTAGATTTTTTTAATATCAACAAATTAAGATGTATTTAGCAAAACAGTAATTATCTCCTTAAGATTAATTCCAGTTCCAAAAACACAATACAAATAAAATAAATTTTAGGTACAGTTTGTGTAATTTGATAAAGATTTGTACCATATTTCTGGATTTGTAACATAAACTATGTAATGAAAATATTAGGCATATTTCTCACTGAAAAGTAAACAATAAAAAGTACAAATAACCTACTAATTAAACAATATTCATTGACGACTACAGTTTAATATTTATATGCAAATGTTCTAAATAAGTTTCAAGAACACTAATTAGTAACTAGTAGACAAACTATTTTTAAAAGTGTAACATAATTTGGGTTAATTGAGAAAATAGTTGGTTCATTTTTATCTCCATTAATGTGTCCCCAATGATCAATTTTATGTGCAGAAGTGTATTATTGTTTATTTTGACATTTGAAATGATTTCTTTAGCTGTTGAAACCACCACATATTCTGAACATATGAATACTGCTGTATTTTCCATAGAAAAACTATGCAAACAAGATGCAGCAGCAGCCCAGAGTGTCATGATCTGTTCATTGCCGTGTCTCCACGTCTCCCGGATCTCTCTCTCTGTCTTCACCGCGTCACATTGCCTAGTAACATGACACGGCCTTCCTGTGTCACGCCCCCTAACATGTCACAGCCCTTTAAATCTCCCTTGGAACTTCTCTCTGGTGCCCGTTTGTTGGATTTCACTTCCTGCTTCTTGGCTCCTATACTGACCGTAAGTGCCATATCCTTAAACCTTCTTAAAGGGACATTGACCATTGCTTTGCCTGACCACTCTATTGCCAAATCCTTAAACCTGCTTAAAGGGAAATTGACCATTGCTTTGCCTGACCACTCTATTGCTGAATCCTTAAACCTGCTTAAAGGGACATTGACCATTGCTTTGCCTGACCACTCTAACGGATCATCCTCTGACTGCATTAAAGTGATACTGACCTTTACTTTGCCTGACAACTCTACCGGATCATCCTCTGCCTGCTTTAAAGTAATACTGAACTCTGCTTTGCCTGACGACTCTAACGGATCATCTTTTGCCTGCTTTAAAGTGATACTGACCTCTGCTTTGCCTGACTATTCTATCGGATCATCCTCTGCCTGCTTTAAAGTGATACTGACCACTACTTTGCCTGACAACTCTAACGGAACATCATCCTCAGCCTGCTTTTTAGTTTCTGTACATTGTACTCCTACTTCTCATCAAGAACCTGTTCCCATGAGCCTGCGTCATCAAGTGTTCTGTTTTCTTTTCCTGCATACTAACTGTTTTTTCTTTCGTGAGTGGGTCACGTCCTGGTTTTCTCTCAGTGTGCTAGCGTGTGTTTCAATTATCACTCTAGCTGTTGGGCCTAATCCTGGACTGACTCTAAACAGGTGAAAGAACAAATGGGCCATAACATGGACCCTGCTGAGCTATACAATGCCGTGACCCACCAGCGACAATTGTTGGGGTCTCATGCCACACATTTGCAATCCCTGGACTCCAAATTGGATCAGATTGCTGCTTTACTACAAAGTCTGGTTTCTCCACTACAATCAAACCCTACCTCACTGGCCTCGTCCCCCTCTTCCATTCCAGTAACCCTTCCACAAGGGCAAATAGGCCCTAGAATACTCCTTCCTGACAAATAAGATGGTAATCCTGAAGACAGTTGGGTTTTTTTTAACCAGTGCCAACTTAATTTTTTCAACAGAGCTGTGCTGTTTACTACACCTTCTTCTAGGATAACATTTCTGGGTATCCCCCTTATTGGAAAATAATGATCCTGTACTTCAAGATGTAGATTCCTTCCTGTCCGTATTTTCTGCTGTTTTTCACAAACCTGGGAGATCCTCAGCTGTGGAAGCTGGTCTTTTAGACCTGCATCAAGGAACAAAGTCAGTGGCTCAGTATGCTATTGAATTCCACACACTTGTGGCCGAGACCTCTTGAAATCAGGGAGCGCATAGAACAGCTTTTCTTAAGGGTCTCTCTGAACATCTCAAAGACGAACTAGTATATTGGGATATTCCAGAATCTCTAGAAGGTTAATTAATCTATGTATCAGGCTTGATGCTAGGTATTGCGAATAGCAACAAGAATGAGTGAGAACCCGCAAGCCTATATTCCGATCTTCCTTCCGCCTAGCACCCCGTATCTCCAATCCTATGTCTCCATCTTCCTCCTCAGCCAATAAAACGGAACCTATGGAAGTTGGTACCATAAAATTAACAGAGACCGAATGCCAGGGAAGATGCTCACTTGGTCTATGCCTATACTGTGGTCTTAAGGGAAACTTGTTGAGGGACTGTCCCCCCAGACCAGTAAAACCCAGGGCTTAACTCCAGATCGAGGGACTGAGTTAAGCCAAATAGAATTCTCTTCCCTCAACAACAAACTCTTTGTGCTGGTGACTCTTCACCTAGGAGATTGCATGCTTTTTACTCAAGGCCACATTGATTCCAGTGCTGGAGGTGTGTTCATAGATTCTACCTTTGTAACCACACACATGATAACTCTACGATCTAAAGGGTACTCTGTCAAGGTCTCCTCTGTCAGCAGTTCTGGACTCATTCAATTTTCTACCAAGCCATTACAATTTTCTGTTGGAGTTCTCCATTCTGAAACAATCAGTTTTTATGTAATTCCGACTCCTCAATTTCCCATACTATTGGGCCTTCCCTGGCTCCAGTTACAGAACCCTACGTTTTCTTGGGCACAAGGCAAACTCACTTTTTTGGGTTCTTCATGTTTGATCAACTTTTTACATAGTCCAGTTAAATGTCCTGTCACCATAGCACTTGCCACAGAAACCGTTAATTCCTTACCAACTACCTACCTGGACTTTCTTGATGTGTTTTCCAAAAAAGAGGCGGAATGCCTCCCTCCACATCGTCCCTTTGATTGTCCCATAGAGTTGCTCTCTGGAGCTCCTTTGCCCTGTGGAAAGACTTATCCTCTTTCCAGACCCAAAAAACCTTGCCCTGGAAGAGTATATCAAGGATAACATGGCTATAGATTTTAAAAGACCTTCTTCTTCACCTGTGGGGGCTGTCTTCTTTTTAGTGGAAAAAAAGGACCGAGGCCTTCGACCCTGTATAGACTTTAGAGGTCTAAATAAGATCACTGTAAAGAACAGTTACCCATTACCACTAATTCATGAATTGTTCATTTATCTGCAAGGATCCACTATATTTACCAAATTGAATCTTCAAGGCACATACAACTTCCTTTGAATGCACAAGGGAGATGAATGGAAGACAGCTTTTAATACCAGCTTTGGGCATTACGAATATCTGGTCATGCCTTTTGGGCTCTGCAATGTCCCCACAGTGTTCCAACACTTTGTGAAAAACTACAAAGATCATGTATCCCATGTCAGGAAAGTACTTCAACATCTTAGAGATAATCATCTTTTTGCCGAGATGTAAAAATGTTCCTTTCACCAAGACTCTGTTCCCTTTCTAGGATATGTAATATCTAAGACAGGCTTCTAAATGGATCCAACTAAACTTACTGTTATTATCGAATGGCCTAGACCTGACTCTATTAAGACTCTCCAATGTTTCCTGGGCTTTGCCAGTTACTACAGGAAGTTTATCAAAGGCTTTGTGTCAGGGTGCCAGGAATCAGACTGAGATGAGAAGTGCAAAAATAATCACACCTTTATTAATGGCAAAAAATAATAAAATGTCCACAAGTCAAATAACAAGCCATGAATCAAAACCAGAGCTGCTAGTCAGACTAGCCGAGTCAGGAGCCAAAGCGAGTAGTTAGACAAGCCAGAATCAGGAACAAGGAGAACAGCAGAGTCAGGAACAAGCCAGGGATCAGGAACCAGGAGGGATGTCAGACAGCCAGGTAATACACAGGAGCTCTCACAAACAGAGACAAGGGCAAAGCATACTGAACAGAGGCCCTTTAAATAATAAGTGATGACATCACAATTCTGAGACTGCATCCTGTCTCACACGGATGATGCACACCAGTCTGGACATAAAAGGAAGTGCAGGAAATGAGCAGCATCACACCGTATGCACCAGAGTCAGTAAGAGAGGTGAGTAAAATGGCTGCCAGCAGCACATGGCAAACAAAACAAGGAAAAAACCCTGACACTTTGCCACCATTATGGCACCCCTTACTTCCCTGACTAGAATGGAGCAAAACTGCAAAGAGTGGTCCCCAGATGCTATACAGGCTTTTGATTCTCTAAAAAAGGCTTTTGCTTCTGTATCCATTCTTCGTCATCCTAATCCTGAATACCAGTTTATCCTGAAAGAGGATGCTTCCTCAGTAGCTGCAGGAGCAGTCCTTTCTCAAGGTATTCCTGATTCTGGCAAGATTCATCCCGTCGGTTTCTTCTCCAAGAAGTTCACCTCTTCTGAATTAAATTATGATGTGGGCAACAAGGAGTTGTTGGCTATTAAAATGGCCTTAGACGAATGGAGACATTGGTTAGAGTGTACCACTCAACCCTTCTTGATTCTTACTGATCATAAGAATCTACTTTACCTTCAGACAGCCAAACGTTTAAACTCCCCGCAAGCTCGATGATTCTTATATTTCTCTCAGTTCCACTATGTTTTATCCTACATTCCCGGCACAAAGAATATCAAGGTAGATGCTTTTTCAAGACAGTTCCAATCCACAAATTCTCCAGAATCTGACAATATTCTCCATCCTCATGAGATCCTAGCTTAACTATCGGTCTCTACCTTACAAGAATTACAAGCTGCACAAAATGATCTTCCTTCCACTTGCAAACCCCCTGCTGGTCTACTTTTGCTCTAAATTGTTACTATGGGCTCATGACAATCCCCTTTCCGGACATCCTGGTGTCAGCAATACTATTTGGAATCTTAAGCAATATGTCTGGTGGCCCTCTTTAACTCGTGACATGAAAGATTATGTTTCTGCTTGCACTGTATGTGCATCCAACAAGATACCACATAATTTACCTTCTGGCTTACTCCAACCTCTACCTATTTCTCACCAGCCTTGGACTCATTTGTCCATGGGTTTCATTACTGATCTCCCTTTCTCAGTAGGAAACAATAGTGCTTGAGTTATAGTCAACAGATTCACTAAATCAGCCCACTTTGTCTGGCTTACCCTCTGCTAAAACCCTTTCAAAACTTTTTATTCAGCATGTAGTGAGATTGCATGGTTTTCTACTTGATAGTGTCTCTGATAGAGGGGTGCAGTTTGTTTAACAGTTTTGGAAATCTCTTTGTAAACAATTTGGTACTTCCATCTCATTGTCTACTTCTCATCACCTGCAATCCAATGGCAAAACCGAGAGGATCAACCAGTGCTTGGAAACATATGTCAGGCATTATGTGGATCTTCACCACTCTAATTGGACCCACTACTTGCCTCTTGCTGAATTGGCTCACAATGCCCGCCACAATATTTCTCTTAAGACCTCACACTTTAAAGCAGCATGCAGATTCCAACCTAGAACATTTCCTCTTCTTACCTTGTCTACTGAAATTCCCACTGCTGATCTCTCTGTCTGCAGACTTTGTCGCCATTGGCAAAAGTTCTGCCTTCTCCTCTCCAAAGCTTCTAACCAATATAAATACTATGCTGATTGCAAACGGAAGAAGGCCCCTAAGTATCATCATGGAGACAAAGTTTGGGTTTCTACACATCATCTTCGTCTCAAGCAACCTTCTACTAAACTGGGACCCTGCTTTGTGGGTCCTTTCCGGATCTTGAGTCAGGTTTGCTCTACTGCTTATCGTATGGCACAACCTAAGACTCTTAAAGTCCATCCAGTTTTTCACGTCTCTCTTCTTAAACTGGTCAATTTTAATAGGTATTTCAAACCAAAGACCAGTCTTTTACCTCTTCTGGTTCATGGACAACCTGAGTTTGAATTCAGTCATGTCATAGATTCCAAACTTTGTGGCAAGATTCTGTACTATCTTATCCACTAGAAAGGTTATCCTGTCAGGGAACTGTCTTGGGAACCAACACGTCAAGTTCATGATCCTGCTTTGATTAGGGCTTTTCATAAGGCTCATCCTTCCAAGCCAGGTCCTATCCCCTGGAGGGGTCTTTGAGGAAGGGGTGCTGTCATGATCCGATCATTGCCATGTCGCCGCAGCTCCCGGATCTCTCTCTCTCTGTCTTCACTGCATCACGTTGCCTAGTAATGTGACACAGCCTTCCTGTGTCACACCCATAACACGTCACAGCCCTTTAAATCTCTGGCGGGACTTCTCCCTGGTGCCGATTTTGCTTCCTGCTTCCTGGCTCCTATACTGACTGTGAGTGCCTTATCCTTAAACCTGCTTAAAGGGACAATTGACCATTGCCTGCCTGACTACTCTATTGCCAAATCCTCAAACCTGCTTAAAGGGACATTGACCATTGCTTTGCCTTACTACTCTGTTGCATAATCCTTAAACCTGCTTAAAGGGACATTGACCATTGCTTTGCCTGACCACGCTAACGGATCATCCTCTGCCTGCTTCAAAGTGATACTGACCTCTGCTTTGCCTGACCACTCTAACGGATCATCCTTTGCCTGCTTTAAAGTGATACTGACTTCTGCTTTGCCTGACCACTTTAACGGATCATCCTCTGCATGCTTTAAAGTGATACTGACCTCTACTTTGCCTGACCACTTTAACAGATCATCCTCTGCCTGCTTTAAAGTGATACTGACCTCTGCTTTGCTTGAGCACTCTAACGGAATATCCTTAGCCTGCTTTTTAGTTTCTGTACATTGTACTCCTACTTCTCATCAAGAACCTGTTCCCGTAACCCTGCATCATCTGTGAGTATACAGTTTTCTTTTCCTGCATACTAACTGTTTTTTCTTTCCTGAGTGGGTCACGTCCTGGTTTTCTCTCAGTGTGCTGGTGTGTGTTTCAATTATCACTCCTGGACTTACTCTATACAGCTGACACAGAGATTGATATTACATTATTCATTTCAGTTGGTCTCTTTTTGCTTAGCGATTTAGTGGCAAGATAAGGAGGCACCTGTGTATATACAGCTCTGGAAAAATGTAAGAGACTACTGCAAAATTATCAGTTTCTTTGATTTACTACTTTTATTTTATTCTATAAACTACTGGCAACATTTATCCAAAATTCCAAATGAAAATATTGTCATTTAGAGCATTTATTTGCAGAAAATGACAACTGGTCAAAATAACAAAACGTAACACAATACTAATTTTTTATTTTAGGAAGAGTTCAGAAATACATTTTTGGTGGAATAACCATAATTATCAATGTTTATGTGTCTTAGCATACTTTCCACCAGTCTTTCACATTGCTGTTGGGTTATTTTACGCTACTCCTGGCACACAAATTCAAGCCGTTCGGATTTGTTTGATGGCCCATGACCATCCATCTTTCTCTAGATAACATTTCAGAGTTTTTCAATAGGGTTCAGCTCTGGAGATTGGGTTGGCCCTGATAGGGTTTTCATCTGGTGGTCCTCCATCCATACATTAATTGACCTGGCTGTGTGGAATGGAGCATTTTCTTGCTGTAAAAACAGTCCTCAGAGTTGGGGAACATTGTCAGAGCAGAAGGAAGGGAAGCAAGTTTTCTTCCAGGATAACCTTGTGCATGGCTTGATTTATGAGTCATTCACTAAAATAAATCTGTCCTACTCCAGCCTTGCTGAAGCCACTCCAATATTCAGCTTTGCACAACATCTGGTTGTCTAATGGTTAGACAGAGACCTGGAGAGGCCTACAAGCCACAGCATCTTGCACCAACTGTGAAATTTGGTGGAGGATGGGGGGGCATATTAATATTTGTGAAGGATGCACAAATCAAGCCATGTACTAAGTTATCCTGGAAGAAAACTTGCTTTCATATGCTCTGACAATGTTCCCCAACTTTTAGGATAGTTTTTTTCCAGCAGGACAATGCTCCATGTCACACAACCAGGTCTATTAAGGTGTGGTTGGAGGACCACCAGATCAAGACCTTCATGACCAGCTCAGTCTCCACACTGAACTCCATTTAAAACATTAGAATGTGATCAAGAGGAATATGGATGGTCATAAGTTATGAAACAAAGCGAAGCTGCTTGAAATTTTGCACCAGCAGTGGCATAAAGTCATCCAACAGCAATCTGAAAGACTGGTGGAGAGCATGCCAAGACGCATGAAAGCTATAATTGACAATCAGGGTTATTCCACCAAATATTTATTTCTTAAATCTTTCTAAGTTAAAAAAATAGTACTGTGTTATTTAAAAATGAATATGAACTTGTTTTCTTGGCATCTGAGGTCTGAAAACACTGCATCTTTTTTGTTATTTTGACCAGCTGTCATTTTCTGCAAATAAATGCAATGCAAAAATTATAATATTTTTATTTAGAATGTGAGAGAAATGTTGTCAGTAGTTTATAGAATATAGCAAAAATGTAAATTTTACTCAAACTCATACCTATAAATAGTAAAACCAGAGAAACTGATAATTTTGCAAGAAATGTATATACCTATATCTATCTATCTATCTATCTATCTATCTATCTATCTCTATCTATCATCTATCTATCTATCTATCTGCAATTTACTCTTCAGACCAACCCACCAGAGGCCAACTGCCTGGGTGCAAAAATGCAATCTAAATATTCACCAAACGAATGCACTCACAGGAATTCCACAAAAAAAAAAATATTGGAACATTTTTGGAGATAAACTCTCCTTCATCAGCATGAAAACAGTGTGTACAATTCACAAATATATAGTGTTCATAATATTGCAAACAAACACAGTACATACCCCCTTCCAGCAGTGTGGCGCCACACAACTGTATTGGAACGCAAGCTTGCGTTCCACCGTTTCATGAAACCGGAAGTACAATTACGTCACTTCCGGTAGTGCAAAATAAAATAATTTTTGTATCATTGTAGTGGAGTGGGCTAATATGAGTGGTCACTCTGTAACATATACAAACATCCGCAAACCTTGGAGTGTCAGATCTAAAATTTTGGGACTGAATGCCATAGCATGTACAGTATATGTGTGAAGCTAGAATTGCGTAGCCTGTACATATATGTATACATAAATACAAAAGGTTGTACACAGACAGCAGACAGATCATATGGGCATATTCACATGCCATTGTGGCTCATTAGGTCTTATTGTAGAAACATGATCCCAGATAACAACTAAGTCCAGTCTGGAACAAAAAACCTCAGTGAATAGGATGATGGATGATGATGTATTGCAACAAAACATCTGTAACTTTTTTTTTTTTTTTAAGTGAACTTATCTTTAGAAATTGAAGATAACATTGTATACATGATTCCAATAGATTAGACACAATTTTCACATGAATGTGGGATGCGTTTGATTGCCTCACTTTAGGGGTGAAATAACAGATTTGTTTTCCAAGTGATGTCAAATGTCCCAAAGCTGGGCCATATTGACACCTTAATAGGAATATCTTTTACGATTGCACAATTACTGCCCAGCTAATGTAATTTTTGAGAAGTGGCGATAGAATCACTACTAGTATGAGCACAATATTAAGCCAATACAGTGTGTTGTATACCTACCGGTCAAATGGTAACCATGGTTAAAAGTCACAAGCTTTTTACACAATGAATAATACATAATACTGTTATTCAATCTCTCTAAATCAGGCAATATTGCTATGAGAGATGACCATGTAGCATCGCTACCTTTGTGCACATATATGATTTATATGCAATGTTTAAACTACGATGATAAAAATTCTATAATTTTGCACTACCGGAAGTGACATAATTACACTTTTGGTTTCACCAAAAGGTACAGTTGTTTGGCGCCACACTGCTGGAAGGGGGGTATGTACTGTGTTTGTTTGCAATATTACAAAACGTAACACAATACTAATTTTTTTATTTTAGGAAGAGTTCAGAAATACATTTTTGGTGGAATAACCATAATTATCAATGTTTATGTGTCTTGGCATACTTTCCACCAGTCTTTCACATTGCTGTTGGGTTATTTTACGCTACTCCTGGCACACAAATTCAAGCCGTTCGGATTTGTTTGATGGCCCATGACCATCCATCTTTCTCTAGATAACATTTCAGAGTTTTTCAATAGGGTTCAGCTCTGGAGATTGGGTTGGCCCTGATAGGGTTTTCATCTGGTGGTCCTCCATCCATACATTAATTGACCTGGCTGTGTGGAATGGAGCATTTTCTTGCTGTAAAAACAGTCCTCAGAGTTGGGGAACATTGTCAGAGCAGAAGGAAGGGAAGAAGTTTTCTTCCAGGATAACCTTGTGCATGGCTTGATTTATGAGTCATTCACTAAAATAAATCTGTCCTACTCCAGCCTTGCTGAAGCCACTCCAATATTCAGCTTTGCACAACATCTGGTTGTCTAATGGTTAGACAGAGACCTGGAGAGGCCTACAAGCCACAGCATCTTGCACCAACTGTGAAATTTGGTGGAGGATGGGGGGGCATATTAATATTTGTGAAGGATGCACAAATCAAGCCATGTACTAAGTTATCCTGGAAGAAAACTTGCTTTCATATGCTCTGACAATGTTCCCCAACTTTTAGGATAGTTTTTTTCCAGCAGGACAATGCTCCATGTCACACAACCAGGTCTATTAAGGTGTGGTTGGAGGACCACCAGATCAAGACCTTCATGGCCAGCTCAGTCTCCACACTGAACTCCATTTAAAACATTAGAATGTGATCAAGAGGAATATGGATGGTCATAAGTTATGAAACAAAGCGAAGCTGCTTGAAATTTTGCACCAGCAGTGGCATAAAGTCATCCAACAGCAATCTGAAAGACTGGTGGAGAGCATGCCAAGACGCATGAAAGCTATAATTGACAATCAGGGTTATTCCACCAAATATTTATTTCTTAAATCTTTCTAAGTTAAAAAAATAGTACTGTGTTATTTAAAAATGAATATGAACTTGTTTTCTTGGCATCTGAGGTCTGAAAACACTGCATCTTTTTTGTTATTTTGACCAGCTGTCATTTTCTGCAAATAAATGCAATGCAAAAATTATAATATTTTTATTTAGAATGTGAGAGAAATGTTGTCAGTAGTTTATAGAATATAGCAAAAATGTAAATTTTACTCAAACTCATACCTATAAATAGTAAAACCAGAGAAACTGATAATTTTGCAAGAAATGTATATACCTATATCTATCTATCTATCTATCTATCTATCTATCTATCTATCTATCTATCTATCTCTATCTATCATCTATCTATCTATCTGCAATTTACTCTTCAGACCAACCCACCAGAGGCCAACTGCCTGGGTGCAAAAATGCAATCTAAATATTCACCAAACGAATGCACTCACAGGAATTCCACAAAAAAAAAAATATTGGAACATTTTTGGAGATAAACTCTCCTTCATCAGCATGAAAACAGTGTGTACAATTCACAAATATATAGTGTTCATAATATTGCAAACAAACACAGTACATACCCCCTTCCAGCAGTGTGGCGCCACACAACTGTATTGGAACGCAAGCTTGCGTTCCACCGTTTCATGAAACCGGAAGTACAATTACGTCACTTCCGGTAGTGCAAAATAAAATAATTTTTGTATCATTGTAGTGGAGTGGGCTAATATGAGTGGTCACTCTGTAACATATACAAACATCCGCAAACCTTGGAGTGTCAGATCTAAAATTTTGGGACTGAATGCCATAGCATGTACAGTATATGTGTGAAGCTAGAATTGCGTAGCCTGTACATATATGTATACATAAATACAAAAGGTTGTACACAGACAGCAGACAGATCATATGGGCATATTCACATGCCATTGTGGCTCATTAGGTCTTATTGTAGAAACATGATCCCAGATAACAACTAAGTCCAGTCTGGAACAAAAAACCTCAGTGAATAGGATGATGGATGATGATGTATTGCAACAAAACATCTGTAACTTTTTTTTTTTTTTAAGTGAACTTATCTTTAGAAATTGAAGATAACATTGTATACATGATTCCAATAGATTAGACACAATTTTCACATGAATGTGGGATGCGTTTGATTGCCTCACTTTAGGGGTGAAATAACAGATTTGTTTTCCAAGTGATGTCAAATGTCCCAAAGCTGGGCCATATTGACACCTTAATAGGAATATCTTTTACGATTGCACAATTACTGCCCAGCTAATGTAATTTTTGAGAAGTGGCGATAGAATCACTACTAGTATGAGCACAATATTAAGCCAATACAGTGTGTTGTATACCTACCGGTCAAATGGTAACCATGGTTAAAAGTCACAAGCTTTTTACACAATGAATAATACATAATACTGTTATTCAATCTCTCTAAATCAGGCAATATTGCTATGAGAGATGACCATGTAGCATCGCTACCTTTGTGCACATATATGATTTATATGCAATGTTTAAACTACGATGATAAAAATTCTATAATTTTGCACTACCGGAAGTGACATAATTACACTTTTGGTTTCACCAAAAGGTACAGTTGTTTGGCGCCACACTGCTGGAAGGGGGGTATGTACTGTGTTTGTTTGCAATATTATGAGCACTATATATTTGTGTATTGTACACACTGTTTTCATGCTGATGAAGGAGAGTTTATCTCCGAAAACGTTCCAATAAATTTAGATTTTTTTTGTGGAAGTCCTGTGAGTGCATTCGTTTGGTGAATATATATAATATATATATATATATATATATATATATATATATATATATATATATATATATATATATATATAAATATACTGTATATGTATATATACTGTATATATATATATATATATATATATATATAGAGAGAGAGAGAGAGAGAGAGAGAGGGAGAGAGAGAGAGAGAGAGAGAGAGAGAGAGAGAGAGAGAGAGAGAGAGAGGGGATATATAAAGTATAAAGAGAGAGATATAGAGAGAGAGAGACATAGAGAGAGATATATATATAGAGAGAGGGACATAGAGAGAGATGTAGATAGAGAGAGAGATAGAGAGAGATAGAGATAGAGAGATAAATATATAAATAGAGAAATAGAAAGATATATATATATATATATAGAGAGAGAGATACTGTATATATATATATTATATATATATATATATATATATATATATATATATAGAGAGAGAGAGAGAGAGAGAGAGAGAGAGAGAGAGAGAGAGAGAGAAAGAGAGAAAGAGAGAGAGAGAGAGAGAGAGATAGATCTATATATATATATACTGTATATATATATATATATATATATATATATATATAGAGAGAGAGAGAGAGAGAGAGAGAGAGAGAGATAAGAAATAACAAGCATCCTTATATTCTCTCTCTCTCTCTCTCTATATATATATATATATACTGTATTTACAGTATATATATATATATATATATATATATATATAGAGAGAGAGAGAGAGAGAGAGAGAGAGAGAGAGAGAATATAAGGATGCTTGTTATTTCTGCAAGACTATTTCATTTAAATGTTTTGTAGTGTTAATGAGCAAAAGCAGCTATTTCAAGTATAAAACAAGTCATTGGGAACACATTAAGGGGAAAACAATTTCACTGCACAGTATCCCTTTAAGAAAAAGAAAAAATGTTGTGTGTTGAAATAGGAATATGTTACATTCTCAAATTAGTTTTTTTAGTTGTTGCATTTGCATTAGTACTGTAGATTTAACCAATAATTTTCCAGAAATAGAATTGGAATCACATACGTTTTACAAGCATAAATAACAGAGTGTAAGGTAAAAGAGATGCATAGTGCTTACAAAATACTGGGATTGAAAAATATTTTTAAAGATAGAGGAAGAAAAGGGCAGAGAAGCTGATATTAATTATGGCATAGAGAAAAAAGGGATGCAAGATGAAACAGAAGGTCCAATAAAACATAAAGTGAAGATACTAAACATAGTTTTACCCTTAAAAAGCTACAAGACTGAACAATCTGGAAGATTGTTCCAGAAGAAATAATTTAAGGATTCTTGGAATCCCTGAGACACAGGAATGTAAAGACTAAATATGTATGAGCGAGATACTTTCTTCACTTTTGGAGTCCCCTAATACCAGAGTAAAAATCATGGTGGAAAGAATCTACAAGGTAGGGCAAGAAAAAACAAGAGCAGATGGTACCAGAATAAGACTCATAATTGTTAAGCTTTCCAGCATATTTATATTCTAGTATATTATAAGAAAAAAAGTCAGTTGTGATTGGGGATAATAAGGTCTTAATCTTTCAAGACTATTCTTTAAACAAACAATGGGTATCTTTCTAGGATAACCTAATAGGAGGCGCTTAAGGTAGATAAAAAATAAATGGATATAATAAGTTGATATATATGAAAAACAAATATATACAAATGAATCGTATATAGCAAATGTAACAGGTGTGACAAATGTAACGAATGAATCACATCACATTCATAGGACATAAGAATACATGATATGAAAAAGTCACTTTCAAATAAAATGTCCCAATAAAAAATCCAAACCCAGATGGAAGATGAGAGATGGGAGGGTTCAAACCATGGTAGGCAGGGGAAAACAATCGTAAGCAGCACTCTCCTCACATCAAAACAGGTAAGACGTCTATAAGAAGAAGGGAGAAAAAAGAGAGGTGCTTGTGTGTACCAGTAGGAGCAGATTCTAATAACTTTATTCGCCCACACAGGGTACTCACATTTGGGTGAAGGTCCCTTTCAACAGGACACAGGACAGCAACCTACTGGTTGCTGTGTCCTGTTGAAAGGGACCTAGTCTGGCAGTTCCACTTCAAGCTCTAAAGGATTAGAGCCAAAGGCATTCCTGTACATCTGCTGGAGAGCACAGCAAGCTGGGTTGCTGTTAATCACCCAGTCTGCGCCTAATAGCACTGTCTGAGTGCTTCACCCAAATTTGAGTACCCTGTGTGGGCAAATAAAGTTATTTGAATCTGCTCCTACTGGTACACACAAGCGCCTCTCTTTTTTCTCCCTTCTTCTTAAAGACAATTTTTTAGTAATATCTAACTGCATAAGAGAGCTTGCTTAATTTTTGAAAAAAGTTTTAACGCACATATCAAGCAAATATCAAAGTGCTTAAGTTAAAGGGACATGAAAGCAAATTTTTTTCTTTCGTGATTTAGAAAGAGCATGTCATTTTAAACAACTTTCTAATTTACTTCTATTATCTAATTTGCTTCATTCTCTTGATATCACTTGCTGGAAAGCATATCTAGATATGCTCAGTAGCTGCTGATTGGTTGCTGCACCCAGATGCCTTGTGTGATTGGCTCACACGTGTACATTGCTATTTCTTCAACAAAGGATATCTAAAGAATTGAGCAAATTAGATAATAGAAGTAAATTGGAAAGTTGTTTAAAATTGCATGCCCTATCTGAATCATGAAAGTTTAATTTTGACTAGACTGTCACTTTAAGGAAGGTGTATGGTATATGTTGAATAATACAGGAGATGCTAGAAGTTTTATGGAAAATATATCAGGCTAATTGATGATTGAGTTTTTATCAAGAAAAATAGGTATGATCAGCAGGTGTTACATTGTATTTTTTATTTTATATATTTCCCTTTTTTCCTCTCCTACTCATTCCCCATCTCTCCCTCCATTTTATTTGTGGTAGATATTCAGAATAAATGGGTCCTGCTGGATAATATATAGAATATATTATTTTCTAACTTAGTAACATGGAATGTTCGAGGGATTACCTCTCCTGTTAAAAGAAAGATGATAATCAAACATTTGAAAACCCTCAAGACACAGATTGCTTTTCTTCAAGAAACTTATTTACAACAAAAAGACAATGTTTAATTAAAAACAGGTTGGGTAGGAGAGGTAATAGCAACTTCCTGTCCTAAAGGAAAAAGAGGCGTTGCAATTTTATTACATAAAAACCTTAAGTATGAGATCAATACTTTTGAAATTGATGTGGAAGGAAGATATATCATTGTGTAACTTAATCTCTTTAATCAAAGATATGTACTTTGCAATATTTATGGACCGAATAAAGGGAATAAAGAGTTATGGAAAAAAATTGACAGAATATGTAGACAGTAACCTAATAATAGCAGGAGATTTTTTTATCTTATCACCCATTATCCTGTTGACTACATAAAGAAAAGATTAAAGAGAAAGGTTATAAAACTGAAATTAAGCTTTTAATTTTGTTTTAGAAAAATATTAAATGTTAAAGATATTCGGAGACTACACAATCTGGATACTAAGGGATTTATATGTGATTACAAAATACCTAGAACCTTATTAAGAATTGATTATTTCATTGTTATTGAGACATTATTCGATAAGGGACTGGAAGCAGAAATCTCACCAATTATTATTTCTGATCATGTACAAATCCTTTTAAGTATTCCTTTTGATATGTTGAAAAGACCCTCTCCCTCATTTATATTTCCATTCCAAAATATTTGTACAATAATGTTAAATTTAGGAATTGGCTAGTGAGCATTCAGTTCCAAATCCTGAAATACTTTAGGAAGCCTCTAAGGGGGTTTTAAGGGGGGAATTAAAGTCTATCGATATAGATATAGGGGAAAATATTATGCACATAGCACTCAACTCTCGAACCAGCCTATTAATGCATATAATACGTATCTAAGAGATACTTCTGCTAGGAATATTTATCAAAGCATCAACTGAAAATACGCTTGAATCCTGCATCTTATTTGTTGCGTGATTAATCTGCTGTAGTTATCAAAGCGTCAAGATCGTCAAATGTTGAAATACGTGACAAAATATATGCTCCCGCGATCTCAATACGATGCAGAACAATGCTTGCGTCATTACAGATGTTTCGAATTCACATTTGACTCTATTTGACCATTTTCACAATTTATCAAACATTTAACAGGTATGCTCCCGTCTATTCCGACACATCGTATCTAGTTCTCAATCTGCCACCCTTGAGGCTGCGGATTCCATAGATATCAATGGGAGTCTGAAAACACAGAAAGCTTATGTTCGATGCTGCAAGAGAATGAAGTATATTACATAATAAAAGTAAATTATAAAGTGTATTACAATTGTATACCCTTTTTAAATCAAACAATATTATTGCTCCACATTTGGTGCACTAGTAGATATAGGGATAAAAATTAAAAATACATTACTACTTATGAATAATTTTACAACTTTGTCTCTCATTACAAAGCAAGGGGACAATATTATTTCTCCAAATTTTTGCAAAGTTTTGCTCCAAACTTGTCGCACTAATAGATATAGAGATAAAAATGAAATAAATACACAATGTAATATAGCTAACTTGCTTTTTATTTTTTGGAAAAATCTATTTGCACCATGTTTAAGCCATGTAATACAGGTCCCACTCTCCACTTAGCACCAAATTTAATGCAACACCTTTCTCACATATTATGATGCAAACTCCTAAACAACCCACACACTATTGAATTTTTCAACCACTTTTGATTAGAATATGCATAATCACATGATTTATGACATCAGCCAATTTGATTCAAATATACATTTTAGACTATCCCTAACAAATCAAATTGCTCGATACTTGTGTCATTGATCACTCATCAGAACATGTAAGTGCCATTTGTTACATTGTGTTGTATACTTTGAAAGTATGTATATGTGAAATTAGTATTAAGAATAAACATTGATGCTGACATTAGGAAACACAGTGTAATATTTTAGACAATGATTTTAAAATTCAAATTGATGTTTGATTCAATATAATCTTAAGGTGAAAGCTCAAAAGAATAGCCCATCATTAAACTGTCATGATTCAGATACAGCAGAAATTAAAATCACCTCTTTACTGTCATGATATTTTCAGTGTTTTTCTTCCTTCTCTTGGATTTCTTTTTCAGTAAGAAATGTCATCTTATATGCCAGCCCATTTTATAACACCTGTGTAGGGGTGGTTTTTAAAACTAGATTGCAATCAGGAGGGGTTACACAGGTACAGAGAGCAAACTGGACCAGCTCTTAAAATATCCATTGATTGCAATTAAATACATATGATACCCTGATTACATGCTAAATTCACATTTACTCATGCTCAGAATAATGATAAATTTACACTATATATTGTACATATAATGGTATAAATAGACACAGAGATTTGACAGGCAACATTGATTAGAACAAAAAAAGGAACTTAGGGACATGTAAATATGTTTGCAAAAGATTTCTGACATCATAACATATATATATACATACATACAAACACACGTATGCGCAACGATATATGTACAAATTCTAGCATTAATAATCATTTATAAACAAAAAACATGAGATAAAAGCAGATCATGACTTCTAGAAATACAAATACACAATAATTTATGTGAAAGTATCATATAACAGATTTTTTTGTATAACAAATAAATATAAAAATAACTTTCTATGACATATTATTTGTTGAGGTATTAATGTAGCTATTTCTTGGACATTAACAGATGAAAAATAAAAGATTAGCTTTAGAGAAATGTACTTGTTCATGGACAGTAATGAAATGGTATAAATAAAGTTGGGAAAAACCTGAATAACTGTGACATCGATGACTGTAAGTTAACAACAGTCCGATGCGCATTGTGCCGTACTTGACGCGTGTGTTTTTGATGTTTTTTTTTTTTTTAAATAAGTGCATTGTATATGGATCCACATCAGCGATGTCTGGCGATGTCTGGCAAAGGTATTGACGCCGGTGAATGCACTGAGATTGATGCTTTGATAAATATCCCCCTATATGAGCAAACTAAAAAAGAGAGAGAAAATGTTCTTCAGCAGAATTCAGCAATTGAAGTTTTACGAGTTAGTGTGAAATTGTATAGGCATTGGGAAAATGGGCAGATGTATGTCTAATTTAATAAAACAAGCAAGGGGATCTAATACAATTATAGCAGTAACAGGTAAGGATAAAAGACTAACCCAAACTAACAATATTATTTCTGAATATTTAGAATATTATAAACAAATCTTTCTCCCTAAAGAAGTGAATGAAGATAGCAAGAGACTCTTCTGGAAGGCATGCCATTTACTGTGGGTATCCCCGGAAGCTAGCTAGAATTAAATAAGCCAATTTCTAAAGAGGAAATAGTGAAAGCTACTAAATCTGCAGCTTGTAATAAAGCTGTATGCCCTGATGCATTCCCAATTGGATATTATAAAATCTTAAAGGATATTATAGTAAACATCTTTGTAATTTGTTTAATCACTATTATTCAAGAGGTGCTGCAGCCTCCAGAGAGTTCACTAGATTGCTTATTTCACTAATACTTAAAAAAGGAAAAGACCCTGATAATTTGGATGCATATCATCCAATCTCTTTACTCAAATCAGATATCAAATGCTGGCCTCAATTGTAGCATCTAGACTCTAATTAATTTTATCCAATCTGATTAATCCCCATCAAAACGGATTTATGAAAGGAAGGTCCTTATACACAAAGTTACAAAAGATACTAACAGAAGATCACTATAATGTTTTGATGAAAGAAAATAGGACAGAAGAAAGGGATAGGCAATAATAGCCATAGATACAGAAAAAGCCTTTGATTCAATCAACTGGGATTACTTGTTTCGTTCTCTGGAACAGTTTGGGGTCAATGGCTACTGTGATGAGAGCAGGATGTGATGTCACTAGTATGTGGGCGGGGCTTAGGTCCGGTGTCTGTGTCGCAGTTAGTTTAGTACCATCAACCTGACTAGATGTGTATTGTTATGCTCTGCAATAAAATAGAGTTGTACCATCATTGCTGTGTCCTGCATATGTCCTGCATCTCATGACATGGTGTCAGAAGTTCTGGACTGCGCTTCTGTTCCTGATCGATTGCAATGTCAAAGTTTACCCCACCTGAGCCTTTTGACTTTTCTCAGCCTGCAGCTTGGCCCACATGGCGTCAGCGGTTTCAGCACTTCAGGATTGCATCCAAACTGAACAAGGAGAGTGGTGAAGTACAAGTTAATTCTCTTTTATACTCCATGGGTAAAGATGTAGAGCCAGTGTTCAATGCTTTTACTTTCCAAGAAGGGGAAGAAGTTAACTTTGATATAGTTATGGATAAACTCAGTGCCCACTTTGTGCCCAAAAGAAATGTGATTCATGAGAGAGCTTGTTTTCACAAACGTAATCAGCGTGTGGGAGAATCTGTGGAGTCATTTGTGCGCAGCCTGTATGAATTAGCTGAATTCTGTGAGTTTGGTGTTGCTAAAGAAGAGCAAATCAGAGACAGAATAGTTATTGGAATTGCAGATGCTGAAGTCTCCCTGAAGATGCAGTTAGAGCCTGATTTAACGTTAGACGGGGCTATTAGGATGGCCCACCAGAGTGAACTGGTGAAAAAGCAAAGTGCTGATCTGAGGTCTGAGAGTATTGTGGATGAAGTGCAACAGTCTAGGAAAATTACTAGTGAAAGGCACAGTGTGAGCGGTAGATCTAAAGTACTGGAAAGGCCTAGAAGTGGATGGGCGCAACATGGCCGATGCACACGGTGCTACCGGGCTCATGATCAGAGTGCTATATGCCCGGCCAGAGATAAAAGATGCAGAAAATGTAACAGAATAGGCCATTTTGAAGTGGTGTGTAAAACTGAATACATTAAGGAGATGCAGGTGGACAGTGACCAGGAGGGTCAGGAAGTGTCTTTTGTGGGGTCTGTTGTGGAACGGTCAAGCTCAGAGGAAGATTGGAAAGTTACTTTTACTGTAATGGGAGCCAAAGTTGATTTTAAGATTGACACAGGAGCAGATATCACTGTAATGTCTTTTGCTGAATTTATGAAACTGCCTCGACAGCCCCAGCTGGCGAGGGTTACTACAAATGTCCATAGTCCTGGTGGCCGCATTGATTGTGTGGGGAAATTTCTTGCCAGCTGTGAGTACAAACAGAGGAAGTTCACCATGTGGGTGCATGTGATCCGAGGTCAGTGTGTTAACAGTTTATTGAGCAGAAAAGCAGCCTGTGACTTGGGCCTCATGGCCAGAGTGAATGAGATCTCTGAAGATATGTTTGGCGAGTTGGGCCTACTGAACTGCAAACCTGTCCGTATAGCACTTAAAAGTGACACAGTCCCATACAGTATTTCTACTCCTCGTAGAATTCTGTTCCCGCTCATGCCTCAAGTGGAGAAAGAGCTCATGCACATGAAGTCTATGGGGGTTATTGAAGAGGTTGTTGAAGCAACGGATTGGTGTGCCCCCATTGTTCCAGTTGCAAAGAAAAACGGAAAGGTGCGCATCTGTGTGGACCTGAAAAGGTTGAATAAGGCAGTGAAGAGGGAGAGATTTGTGCTGCCGACATTGGAAGATATAGCCCCGAAGTTGGCTGGGGCGAAGTTCTTTTCCACATTAGACGCTTCTAGCGGCTTTTGGCAGATCCCCCTGGATCCAAAGTGCCGCAAACGTACTACCTTTATCACACCGGTAGGTCGGTTCTGCTTCTGCAGACTTCCCTTTGGGATATCCTCCGCTCCTGAAATCTTTCAAAGGGAAATGAGTTCTCTCCTGAGTGGCCACGTGGGCACAGCGGTCGTCATGGACGACATTCTAGTGTATGGGTCTACAGTGGAGGAGCATGATCAGCGTTTGAGTTGTGTGCTGCAGGCTATCAAAGAGTCTGGGCTGAAGCTGAATAAAGAAAAATGTCATTTTAGGAAAACTGAATTATGCTACTTTGGGCATATCATCAACGGGGATGGCATCAAGCCGGACCCCGAGAAAATTCGGGCTATTGAACAGATGAAAAGCCCTTCTGATGTACATGAGCTGAGACGGATATTGGGCCTTGTAAATTACGTGGGCAAGTTTCTTCCAGATTTATCTACAGTTTTACACCCTATCACAGAGTTGCTTAAGAAAGATGTTGCCTGGGTCTGGGGACCCTCACAGGAAAAAGCGTTCCTGCATGCCAAGTCACTGCTGGGGTCTGCCCCAGTGCTGGGGTTCTACGACCCTTCAAAAAAGACTGTGGTTAGTGCTGATGCAAGCAGTTATGGGTTGGGGGCTGCACTCCTGCAGCTGAATGACAACAAACTACAGCCCATCGCCTACTATTCCCGCACACTGACGGCTGCGGAGTCAAAATACGCTCAAATTGAGAAAGAGTGCCTGGCTGCAGTTTGGGCCTGTGAGCGCTTTCAGCGTTATCTAGTGGGTTTTGAGAAATTTAGTCTGGAAACTGACCACAAACCGCTAGTCCCTCTAGTCAATTCTTATGACATTGACAAAACACCCTTGAGATGCCAGAGACTTTTAATGAGACTGCTCAGGTTCAATGTTCAGGCAGTGCATGTGCCGGGGAAACAACTGGTTGTGGCGGATACACTATCCAGGCTCCCGCTGGCTGCTGCTGAAGAATCCTCCACGGAATCGGATGTGAAAGTGTATGTTGATTCAGTTCTGGCCTCTAAGTCCATTTCTTCAAGGAAACTGGAAGAGATAAAGAAAGAGACATATTTGGACACAGATCTGCAAGAAGTTATAAGGTACATAAAAGATGGCTGGCCCGAGAGCCGGGCAGCCTGGATGTCTTTAAATGCTTACCAGCCAGAGAGGTCGCAGCTCACGGAGCTGGAGGGGTTGTTGCTGTTCCAAGACCACATTGTAATTCCTGTCAGCATGAGGAAGGAGATGTTAAACAGGATTCACGATGGCCACTTAGGCATTACAAAGTGCAGAGAAAGGGCAGCTACAGCTGTGTGGTGGCCTGGGATCAGCTCCGACATTGCAAATCACGTGTCTAAATGTGCCTTTTGCCGGGAACGCCGGCCTAATCAGAGAAGGGAGCCCTTAATGTTTACTCCGCTGCCTGCGGGGCCGTGGCAGAAAATAGCTGCTGATTTGTGTGAAGTGCACGGGAAAAAGTTTCTTGTTGTGATCGACTACTATTCCAGGTATTTGGAAATTGCACCCCTGAATGATATCACAAGTCAGGCCGTTATCATTCGCCTGAAGAGCTTGTTCGCCCGCTGGGGCATTCCAATGGAGCTGGTGAGTGATAATGGTATGCAGTTCGCTTCTACAGAGTTCAGTGCTTTCAGCAGGGAATATGATTTTGTACATTCAACGTCAAGTCCACATTATCCGCAGGCCAACGGAATGGCTGAAAGGGCAGTTCAAACAACAAAATTCATTCTAAAGCAATCTGAGCCGTACCTAGCCCTCTTGTCATACAGGGCGACGCCCATTCAAGCCACCGGGTTTAGCCCGGCACAGCTGATGCTAGGACGCCAGATTCGCACCACTTTACCCTCAGTGGGTGTCTTCAAGCCGCCTGGCCCTGTTCCTCGGGATGAAGTTCTTAGGAGGGATGAAGAGGCCAAAAAGGGTTATCTTTTCTTCTACGACAGGAGACATTCTGTCAGGCCTTTACAGGAACTGAAAGCGGGCCAAAGTGTCAGAATTAAACTGGATGATGAGAAGAAATGGAAGACGCCTGCTACGGTAGTGGGCCGCTCTCCAGAACCAAGGTCTTACACAGTCCTTACAGAGGGAGGGACGGTTACACGCCGTAACCGAAGACATCTTCAGCCTGTACCTGAGAGTCTGGAACCGGATACCTCAGTACCACCGCCGGTGGGATCCCCTGTTCTAAGAGAGGTGCCTTCCCCTCAGCAAGATCACAGCGGGGATATATCTTTGCCTCCAGCAGACTCTTGTTCACCATCTTCTGTATCAGAGGACAGTTCATGCAAAGTTACATCAAGCGGAAGAGTGGTGAAACTTCCGGCCCGATACAGGGACTGACTTTAGCTAGAACAGTGACCGGAAGTATGGGCAGAATAATCCCATGGTCACTGTGGACTAGGGTAGTCTACCCTGATGTCTAAGTCAGGATGTAATTTATTTGTTCATGTTTTCTAATCTATCTGTTTTTATAATGTTCAAAAACAAAAATGTTGTTGTATACCCTGTTGGTGTACCTTGTTATTTATTATATGCAAATGTATGCTTTGCCTTTGAAAAAGGGGAAGATGTGATGAGAGCAGGATGTGATGTCACTAGTATGTGGGCGGGGCTTAGGTCCGGTGTCTGTGTCGCAGTTAGTTTAGTACCATCAACCTGACTAGATGTGTATTGTTATGCTCTGCAATAAAATAGAGTTGTACCATCATTGCTGTGTCCTGCATATGTCCTGCATCTCATGACAGCTACTTTATCTCTTTTATAAGCACACGCTTATAAAACTTATAAGCAATCGCTTATAAAACTTTAATAACTAATGGGCACATTACAGAAAGCTTTCAGCTATTTAAAGAGACCAGTCAGTAGTGCTTTGCAATACATTTAGTGGTATTCTAGTAGGCTCTAAAAAAATTCAAATATCCCTATATGCTGATGGCTTGTTAGTTTTCATTAGTAATACTAGGGAGGATGTTTCAAGGCTTTTGGACATTTTGAAAATTTCTCAGGTTATGTGATAAACTCTGAACTGTTCTGCATTTAGAAAACCCGGTGTTATACCATACACTTTAAAGAAGTAAAAAAACTGAAGTATTTAGGCATAAATAAAAGTATCTCCCCTGAGAAATGGTACCTTGAAAATGATAAAGAAGTCATTTCTAAAGTGCAGAAAGATCTAAAAAAAGTGGATGTTTTTTCCTCTTTCCTTAGCAGGGAAAATTAATTTAATTAAAATGGGTGTGCTTCCTAACGGCTAGATTACGAGTTTTTGTCGGAAAGGCTTGCATTGCTAACGAGCCTTTTTTTCCCACCACTCCCTTAAGACAACGCTGGTATTACAAGTTTTTTTAAACCTGGCGTTAGCCGCAAAAAGGTGAGCGTAGAGCAGAATTTAGCTCCACATCTCACCTCAATACCAGCGCTGCTTAAAGGGCCACTAAACCCAAAATCTTTCTTTCATGATTCAGATAGAGAATAGAAATTTAAACATTACAATTTACTTCCATTATTTATTTTGTTTCATTTTTTCAATTTTTTTAGTTGAAGAAAAAGCAATGCACATGGTGAGCCAATCACACGAGGCTTCTATGTGCAGCAACCAATCAGCAGCTAGTGAGCATATCTAGATATGCTTTTCATCACAGAATATCAAGAAAATAAAACAAATTAGATAATATAAGTAAATTAGAAAGATGTTTAAAATTGCATTCTCTTTCTAAATCATAAAAGAAAAAATGTGGGTGGCATGTCCCTTTAAGTCAGCGGTGAGCTGGCTAAACGTGCTCGTGCACGATTTCCCCATAGGAAACAATGGGGCTGAGCTGGCTGAAAAAAACCTAACACCTGCAAAAAAGCAGCGTTCAGCTCCTAACGCAGCCCCATTGCTTCCTATGGGGAAATTAATTTTATGTCTGCACCTAACACCCTAACATGAACCCCAAGTCTAAACACCCCTAATATTACACTTATTAACCCCTAACCTGCTGCCCCCGACATCGCTGAAACCTACATTATATTATTAACCCCTAATCTCCTGCTCCGGACACTGCCGCCACCTACATTATACTTATGAACCTCTAATCTACTGCCCCCAACATCGCCGAACCTACATTATAGTTATTAACCCCTAATGTGCCCCCCCAATGTCGCCGCAACTATATTAAATTTATTAACCCTTAATCTGCCACCGCCAACGTGACCTTTCAAAAATAAACAAAATATTATTTTTGAAAAAAGAGAAGATTATGTTTCTAAAAGGAAATAGGTGTTCTCTATCAAATATCAAATTTATAAACTTTTCGATATTATGTGCTAGGAATATTCATTTTTTTGCCAAGGACATCAAAAAACTTCTAGCTTTGTACAATTTGTTAATAGTATGTATGCAAAATTAGTGTTAGCGCTGCCCATCATCATTGGTAAATACCAACTTTGGGTTAGTGTTAGGTCTTTTTTTTTTTAGGTTTTTTTTTTTATAGATTAAGGTTTTTATTTTTTGGACAGCTAAAGAGCTGAATGTCCTTTTAAGGCTAATGCCCATACAAATGTCCTTTTAGTTTTTTCGTTTTTTTTGAGGTTAGGTCTTTTATTTTGGTGGGGTGGGGTTGTAATGTTAGGGTGTTAGTATTTTTTAAGTAAAAGAGCTCATCACTGAGACCCTTTTAACAGCTATTTGAAGTTTATTTTTAGAATAGGATTTTTTGGGGTTGTTTTTTTATCTTCTGTAATGTTAGTTTTTTTCTTACTTGTAATGGTAGATTTTTTTTTTTAATGATAGGATATTAGGCTAGGGGCTTATAGTAGGGGGATAGGTTTTTACACTTCTATGGGGGAACAAATGCACACACACACATAAACTCCGCTTATGATTTTTGCACTTTTCAGGTTAACGCTAGCACAAAATAAGGTTTTTTTTTTAACTTGTAATGCCAGCGGAACTTGAGAAGCGCAAAAAAGCCTAATGCTGCTGGTACTTGTAATCTAGCCCAAAATTGGAAGTAAAAGGTTAAGTTGAATGTAAGAAGAGGAAATTTAGAATAGTTGAGTTACAGTATAGAGAGGATGATACAATATAAAGAGGAAGATGATTGGAATTAAAAATTGTGGGAGAAGATGAGGTTGGGTGAAATAAATTATGAAATGAATATGGGAGATACAATACGCAGACTGGTACAGAAATATTAAGTACATTAAAATGGCAAAGATGAAAATGGGGAATGGGAATAATTGGGTTAGGATCTTGGGATGATTTGTCTGCAATCCCCAATGTTTCTAATATGAAACAGCTGCTGCCATCTAGTGTTGAAAGGTTTATATCATTATTACAAACTTGCTTGCTCTGAATACATTTTGAGGGTTTTTTTGTTCTTTAAAATAATCCTTTCTGGTCATGATATATATATATATATATTTATATATATATTCTAAAGTATTGCAATGTATTATTTATTTATGCCTTTTAATCATATATGTAAAATGTGAGTCAGTGTTAAGATGTAGGTAAGCAAATCAAACAGTCATTTAAACCAACACAACAAAATGACATCATAAAGACAATTTTTAGACAGAATAAAATATTTGCCTTGATCCTAAAAGGAGCAAGATACTTTGATAAAAGGTCTCTATATTAGAACATTCACTTCCCAAAAATCTGCGCTAACCACCAAATTCAATAATAGGCTTTCAAAATAATAATGGAACTGCTCAGGGTACTTTTATTTAATGCTTGAAACTCATATATAAATTATATAAGTATTCTATTACAATACTTAGAGCCCTGTGGTGCGCATATAACATATACAGGGAGTGCAGAATTATTAGGCAAGTTGTATTTTTGAGGATTAATTTTATTATTGAACAACAACCATGTTCTCAATGAACCCAAAAAACTCATTAATATCAAAGCTGAATAGTTTTGGAAGTAGTTTTTAGTTTGTTTTTAGTTATAGCTATTTTAGGGGGATATCTGTGTGTGCAGGTGACTATTACTGTGCATAATTATTAGGCAACTTAACAAAAAACAAATATATACCCATTTCAATTATTTATTTTTACCAGTGAAACCAATATAACATCTCAACATTCACAAATATACATTTCTGACATTCAAAAACAAAACAAAAACAAATCAGTGACCAATATAGCCACCTTTCTTTGCAAGGACACTCAAAAGCCTGCCATACATGGATTCTGTCAGTGTTTTGATCTGTTCACCATCAACATTGCGTGCAGCAGCAACCACAGCCTCCCAGACACTGTTCAGAGAGGTGTACTGTTTTCCCTCCTTGTAAATCTCACATTTGATGATGGACCACAGGTTCTCAATGGGGTTCAGATCAGGTGAACAAGGAGGCCATGCCATTAGATTTGCTTCTTTTATACCCTTTCTTGCCAGCCACGCTGTGGAGTACTTGGACGCGTGTGATGGAGCATTGTCCTGCATGAAAATCATGTTTTTCTTGAAGGATGCAGACTTCTTCCTGTACCACTGCTTGAAGAAGGTGTCTTCCAGAAACTGGCAGTAGGACTGGGAGTTGAGCTTGACTCCATCCTCAACCCGAAAAGGCCCCACAAGCTCATCTTTGATGATACCAGCCCAAACCAGTACTCCACCTCCACCTTGCTGGCGTCTGAGTCGGACTGGAGCTCTCTGCCCTTTACCATTCCAGCCACGGGCCCATCCATCTGGCCCATCAAGACTCACTCTCATTTCATCAGTCCATAAAACTTTAGAAAAATCAGTCTTGAGATATTTCTTGGCCCAGTCTTGACGTTTCAGCTTGTGTGTCTTGTTCAGTGGTGGTCGTCTTTCAGCCTTTCTTACCTTGGCCATGTCTCTGAGTATTGCACACCTTGTGCTTTTGGGCACTCCAGTGATGTTGCAGCTCTGAAATATGGCCAAACTGGTGGCAAGTGGCATCTTGGCAGCTGCACGCTTGACTATTCTCAGTTCATGGGCAGTTATTTTGCGCCTTGGTTTTTCCACACGCTTCTTGTGACCCTGTTGACTATTTTGAATGAAACGCTTGATTGTTCGATGATCACGCTTCAGAAGCTTTGCAATTTTAAGAGTGCTGCATCCCTCTGCAAGATATCTCACTATTTTTGACTTTTCTGAGCCTGTCAAGTCCTTCTTTTGACCCATTTTGCCAAAGGAAAGGAAGTTGCCTAATAATTATGCACACCTGATATAGGGTGTTGATGTCATTAGACCACACCCCTTCTCATTACAGAGATGCACATCACCTAATATGCTTAATTGGTAGTAGGATTTCGAGCCTATACAACTTGGAGTAAGACAACATGCATAAAGAGGATGATGTGGTCAAAATACTCATTTGCCTAACAATTCTGCACTCCCTGTATAGCCTTGAGATGAGAATAATACCAATCGTTTTTTCTATTGAACTCCAAAAAGTAAATTCTGCTTGTAATTACAAGTATACTGACTTTATATCACCTTAATGTCTCAGGGAGTATGGTAGATCAAGTGTCTTCAGAAATCCTTTGCTTCTACTCGGTGTGATCTCTCCTGTTTTCTTATGAGCGTGGTGCTGCTTCACAGTTCACTGAACACTAATGAGTTTTTCAGACTACAACGATACTACAAAACAGAAGAAGAGAGAGTGCAACCATGACTCAAGGTAAAATATTTAATAACTCCACTTTGTGCATACATATAAATTGCACTTATAGGATATACAGAATAAAAAGCACCTCTAGATAAACACACAATTCTCGGCATCCAATATTCCAGCAGCTGTTTCTGTGTCATGTAAATCCCTTTAAATCCTGTATCTGAACCCTATAAAAGTCTCCTCTCCCAACCTATCTTTGCTTAGTATTGTCTTCTGATACCTGGATCACATTAACTACTGTCTAAGTAGTTCAGCTAAGCCTCCACTTAATTTACCACCTCTCCTTTGTCAGCTGTAACCTGGAAAACAACTACTGCTGCAGCATTAAGCTCTCTCTGCCCTGGCAGTCTGAAGTAAGAGCTTCTGTTAAGGTAATCTTTACCTCTCCTTTCACAGGCATATTCCTGGATACCCTGCTGAAATTGTAAGTCTTACCTTCCTTACTGGCACCTCCTCCTGCTCTCCAGCACTTCCTGACTCAGTCTACAAGCTGTTACACAGAAACGGATTTCACAGCACCTCTCTCTGTCTCTCATCACACTGTAGCTGCCAAACGGACTGCAACTCCTGGGGTGAGATTACTTTAAACTTGTTCTTTAAAACCCTGCACATTTGCCTTGCAAGACTTGATTTATAAATTACAGCTCCACAAATATCACAGTGCCAACTCAAAGGCAGGGTCTTGGGTGTTCACACTAAAATATGGTACACAAAATGTCATGATATAAAAAGATAATATATTTTTTAATACAATTTAAAATACTTTTAAAACAATCAATTCACATACAAATATCTTAAAATAATAATGGCTATTTTGGACTTGGCTATAATTTCTTGGATTATCGTTATAGACCACACTTGTTCAATGCTAATTATGGTTTCCCTCATGGATCCATGTTAACAGTCTTAGAAATAACAATATTAACAGTTATGGTTTTCACAAATCTTTTCAGATTGGCAAATTTCTTAATCACTTGAGTTATTCTTAGTTGAATCGCCTCTGGTTAAAGAGGTCGCCCTCTGCTATATATAAACTTTGTATGAACTCCAATTCGCTGCTGTTTATACAAATTTCATCTTATCCAAGTAGTTTTTTGTAAACTTGGATTGCTTAAATTACCATTCTGAATACTCTGCAGGTGACTGCCGCTAACGGCAATTCAAACAGTATTTTTTTCCAAATTTTACCTAACGGGTTACCGCTGTTAAGGGGTTCTTAATCTTGAAATATCTGTGCCTTATAAAATCTTTTTATTACTAAAAGTGCAAATTTAAATCTAAAATTTCCAATTTAAACTGCGATTCAGGAGCTTTCACAGTCTTAATACAATTATATCAATAGTGGTTCGTGACAGATAAAAAGAAGAAAATTGTCCAACTCAGAATAAACCAATGACTTAATACTTTGTGCAAGTGCTCATAAAATATATATGCTCAAAACAAATTATATACTCAAAAAAATATAACCAACATTGTTATATAAAATTCAAATGCGAGTGTTAGTGCAATTCAATGAAAAAAATCCTCAGAAACAGTGTCCACGAAAAAAATATGAAAAAATGTGAAAAAAGGAAAAGGTTTTGAAATGTAAGTGTCCCCAACGTTTTGGGCTAACAGTTTTTATGGCTAAATCCCCCGATGAATCTTTGGTTTATGGGCCAGTGGAGTTGCTAAACAATCCTAAGCAGTTGCTTTTTTGACCTTCTTATGCCCGCACTTGTACCCGGCACAGCTCCTCGAATTCTCGAGTGTGAGCAATGTTGTGCGGCTTGGTCCCTCTGCTAAAAAAGAAATAACAATAGTGCAGATTGCTAAAATAAGTCCTTAATTTAAGAATTACAGTCACCAGCCAACGCGTTTCGGTCGCCAATCGACCTTTCTCAAGACTCAGTCTTGAGAAAGGTCGATTGGCGACCGAAACGCGTTGGCTGGTGAGTGTAATTCTTAAATTAAGGACTTATTTTAGCAATCTGCACTATTGTTATTTCTTTTTTAGCAGAAGGACCAAGCCGCACAACATTGCTCACACTCGAGAATTCGAGGAGCTGTGCCGGGTACAAGTGCGGGCATAAGAAGGTCAAAAAAGCAACTGCTTAGGATTGTTTAGCAACTCCACTGGCCCATAAACCAAAGATTCATCGGGGGATTTAGCCATAAAAACTGTTAGCCCAAAAGGTTGGGGACACTTACATTTCAAAACCTTTTCCTTTTTTCACATTTTTTCATATTTTTTTCGTGGACACTGTTTCTGAGGATTTTTTTCATTGAATTGCACTAACACTCGCATTTGAATTTTATATAACAATGTTGGTTATATTTTTTTGAGTATATAATTTGTTTTGAGCATATATATTTTATGAGCACTTGCACAAAGTATTAAGTCATTGGTTTATTCTGAGTTGGACAATTTTCTTCTTTTTATCTGTCACGAACCACTATTGATATAATTGTATTAAGACTGTGAAAGCTCCTGAATCGCAGTTTAAATTGGAAATTTTAGATTTAAATTTGCACTTTTAGTAATAAAAAGATTTTATAAGGCACAGATATTTCAAGATTAAGAACCCCTTAACAGCGGTAACCCGTTAGGTAAAATTTGGAAAAAAATACTGTTTGAATTGCCGTTAGCGGCAGTCACCTGCAGAGTATTCAGAATGGTAATTTAAGCAATCCAAGTTTACAAAAAACTACTTGGATAAGATGAAATTTGTATAAACAGCAGCGAATTGGAGTTCATACAAAGTTTATATATAGCAGAGGGCGACCTCTTTAACCAGAGGCGATTCAACTAAGAATAACTCAAGTGATTAAGAAATTTGCCAATCTGAAAAGATTTGTGAAAACCATAACTGTTAATATTGTTATTTCTAAGACTGTTAACATGGATCCATGAGGGAAACCATAATTAGCATTGAACAAGTGTGGTCTATAACGATAATCCAAGAAATTATAGCCAAGTCCAAAATAGCCATTATTATTTTAAGATATTTGTATGTGAATTGATTGTTTTAAAAGTATTTTAAATTGTATTAAAAAATATATTATCTTTTTATATCATCACATTTTGTGTACCATATTTTAGTGTGAACACCCAAGACCCTGCCTTTGAGTTGGAGCTGTGATATTTGTGGAGCTGTAATTTGTAATTTGTATTTGACCACTAGGGGTCAAAAAATCATAGCCAAGGGTCAAAAGCAACAGGCGCTAGGTGTTCTTTTGTACAAAGACTTGATTTATATATTGCCTGCATTCTCTAGACATTCCTGTAATTAATCCTGAACTTGCTGCATCTGTTTATAAAGAGACTGCACCATTGTTTCTGATATCCATATTAACTGGAATACAAATAATCTGCAATATTGAGTGTGATTGATTTATTTTATCCTGTCTGTTGATAACTTTGCTACACTGGGAGTGTTTGTTATACCTTGCTATTTGGAGTAGTTACAGCTCAAAGCACCAATATTTAAAGAGACAGTTTGCAATCTCTGCAACACATTGCTGCTATTCCCTTTTGGGCCCTCAGTCTATGAGCAGAACAGGGATTATTTTATTAATTCCGCTATTTTGTGAGACTGAGTGGAACTTGAACCTAATTCCCAATTCTTAATAGAGTCCTGGTATTACATTCTGCTTCTCACTGATGTCTCTCTCTAGCGTGTGAGCTCCGTCAGTGGCAGTCTTTACACTAAGTGTCTTTTTCGTTCCTGTTGCAATGATACTGTCTGTGACTCTAGTCCTCGTCGTCTACGCATTTCGTCCGACTTCTGCAGACTTTTTCAATACTTTGGACACTGAATAACTTCTTTGCGGGGATCCTCTCTTAAATCTGGGTAGCTCCTCCTCTGCACCAATCGTCTGTTTAGCATTCACATGCCCACTTATGCAGCTCATCGGGCATGAGAAAAAGGATAGTGTGACATAAGCAAATTAATTAGTTCATGTAAGTTTCCACTATATGTTATATTGCCAATTTAAAAACAATATTCTCTTATGCAACAAATATTTTAAAATACACAATAATGCATCAATACATAGCACTTCATAAAACACAACTTTTAATTTATACCTAATAAATATGTATACGTTTAAAATATCGATCTTACATACATTAAATAATAATAATAAAACCACTCTTTTTCATAACACTTCTTTGAAATTCATGTATAATACCCCACTACAATATATGTGTGAATCTATATACAATATGGGCTTAACTATAAACGTTTAAAATATCGATCTTCCATACATTTAATAATAATAAAACCACTCTTTTAATGACACTTCTTTGAAATTCATGTATAATACCCTAATACAATATATGCGTTGATCTATATTTCTTTCCAATCAATACATCTCTCATGTTTTGAGTTTAATATATTAACACCAAATATTGACACTAAAAAATATCCCTATAAAACTTGCATGCTTATATCCCATTTATTAGTGATCAACTTCCTACCTATCATTGTGATTGCGGTATATACTACACTTTAATTTTCTAATTTATACTTTTCCTATTTTCTACCTACTTTCAGGTCACTTTAGCTTTTTCATACGTGGCTTCCTATAGCATAAATGCTTGGAGGTCTAGATCTATGTTTAACCCTTTAGGGGCCAGACTTTCCAACTCCTGCATCCACTTAGTTTCTTTCTTCCTTAAAGTGATAAGTCTTTGGTATGGATTTATGCCTATAGGTACTACCTCAAGGATACTAATACGTAAACTATAGGGATCTTGCCTGTGGTGAGTTCTAAAGTGTTTAGACACACTATGTGTTTTTAGGCCCACTTCTATATTGCTGATGTGCTCATAACATCTTCTTTTTATTATTATTTTGGTTCTACCTACATAGGTACTCCCACATTTACAAGTAATGCCATAAACTACATATGTAGATTGATAGGTGCCATTTTGGTATGATTCCAGTTCATAATGGAATCTCTGTTCCATATGATGGGACACATACAATTTTTATGACCACATTTATAGGTCCCAGGTTTTCCTGAGACTCACTGGTCTAGGGTGCCAGACCTCTTATTAACCCCTACTACAGGTCCTTTAAGTTTAGAGGGAGCTAATAGGTTCTTAAGATTCTTATTCTTCTTAAATACTACATTCATTTTATTTTCTATAACATTCTTTAAAAGGGGGTCAGCCTTTAGAATCTACCAATGTTTATGTAAGATTTTTTGATAAATCCTGCCCCTTCATTATATGTTGTGATAAACCTAACTTTATTTTCAAGTCCCTTCTGATCTTTATTATAATTTTTGGGGTGTAGTAAATCTTAACGTGCGCATATTGCATTTTTCTCCCTTGCCTCTCTAACTAACTTGCTGTCATACTCTTTCTCTATGAACTTTTCTCTAGGATATCGGCTTCATTATTATAGTCCTCTAAATTTGTGCAATTCCTACGAATTCTACGGAACTGTCCGAATGGTATATTTTGTTTCCATATACTCATATGTTCACTTCTGGTGTTTAAGAAACCATTACTATCCATTGGCTTTCTATAGTTTCTTATCATTACTGAACTTGACACTTGATCAACAAAAAAACTCAACGTCCAGAAATTCAATTTTCTCCTTGGACATTTTATCAGTAAAAGTTAAATTATGTTGATTGTTGTTCATGTGTCTGACAAAATCTTGGGCTAATTTTGTATCTCCTCGCCATATGATAATAATATCATCAATGTGTCTAAGATATTTAATTATATTATCTGAAAAGGGGTTGTTATTCCATACCATTACATCTTCAAAATGGGACATATAGATATTGGCATATGAGGGTGTCATTGGGGTGCCAATTGCAGTTCCTTGGATTTGTCTATAATATGTTCCATTAAAGCTGAAAATGTTATTACACAAAAAAAAACGTAATACTATTCTCTATTCTATTCTATTCTACTATTTTTCCTAGACGCAATAGAGCCATTAATCTGTTGGAGTCTGTGACATTGAATGAAGCTAATGGGGATCCTCACGAGTTGTTTAAATCATTAGAAAAATCACTTAATGTAGATGCCAAGGAATGGCATGATTTAATAATGCTGGATAATTATGTAATGCATAATGTCATACCGAGAGGATTGAGAATCAAAAAAATTCCCAGCATTTCAGCTAGACGAAGTGGAATTTTCCACTGAGTGGAAAAATGCATTGCATAACTGTTCGATAGTATTGATTAAAATTCTCATTAAATACAGGGAGAGTAAATTGCAAAAGTTAGAAACAGAGATTAATGAAGTTTCTAAGAAATTGACTCCATTTGACACGATTGAGAAATGGAATAAAATCAGAAATGATATTAAACTGAGAGTTCAGAAAACTGAGCAGTAGCTTATGGCATCAAAAGCCTCCAAACTCAAAAGAGACTTGGAGGACTATAAGAACGATAGAGTTTACAATTACAATAAATCTAGGGTTAATCAGAACAAACAAAAACAAGGTGGTAACACTAGTTCTATTCGTTTTCAGTACAGAAATCACTATAAGACACCAACAAATCAGAATAAACATACACAATTAGAACAAGAGAATAACCACATCAGAGAAAGTAATAAACCAGAGGTAAACACCTCCAATCAGAGTTTGACATCTAATCTCAACCATTATAGGGAAAATAAGGGTGCCAGATCTAAAGAATATCAATATAATCAAAAAGGGAATCAGTATAATTATAATAACAAAGTCAGAAATTCAAACCCTCCACATAGAGCTGAGAGAAGCCAGCAATATTTTCATGGGGAAAAATATAGAAAAAATAAAGGCCAAGAAAACAGGACCCCATATGGGTATCATATTTATCAACATGCACATGATATTGAAAATAGTGCTAAAATACATCAAGAGCAAGAGTCAAACGAATAGAGTGAGTGTAATTTTTTTAGATCAGGGACGAGCACCATGATCTCCATGGAGGTTGAGAGGGGATGGGAAAAACCAGTAATAATGAACAGAGAAAACAGAAAAAGACCAAGGGAAGTAAAGGATTGGGAACCAAACGAGGAAAGAGAGGTTGCAAATGAGCCAAAAAAAAAAAAACAGAGAGAAAGGAACAACTGTTAAAAAAGGCTAAAGAAAATATTTTTAATCTATCAAATGTGGAGCTAACAAATTCAGATGTATTATTGCTTAATAAAGGATTAAAATTTGCCCCTAAAAACTGCCTAACAAATTCGAGATGTATATTGACTTGCAGAAGTTCGTACAGAAATTGAATTTAAAAAGGTACTATGCTAAAAATGTAAATCATTATAAAGTTATAGATATGAAAGAGAAAGAGGAGAATACTTGGGACAAAGAAGATTTAGATACCCTAAAAGTTTTGAAACAATTAAATACCACACAAACTGAGAGAGGTAGTCAGAACACTAATATTGAAATAGAAGATTTAATGAATTTGAGTTTACATGAAGGTGAAAATGAAATCATACACAGTAAATTCAAAAGTCCGTCCACATTCAACCCTACTCATACATAGGGGGAGTATATCCCAGTGTTTAACGCAATCCTCACAGAGGAGCTAAATGTGTATTTTGATTCAGGGACCCTTAACAAGAAATTTAAGTTCATAGATAATTTACTAATTCATGAAAGACAATCACTTAATAAATTAAAAAAACGACAATCAATTGGTCATCAGACAGGCTGATACAGGAGGAGGGATCATAGTTCAAAATAGAGAAGACTATTTAGGTGAGGCTAATCAATTATTGGAGGACAATAGTACATATAACAGACTGACAAAAGACCCCACTATAGAATACAATAAGAGTTTATTTAATATGTTGATAGAAGCTAAAAGTGAGGGTATTCTAAATAATGATGAATTTGGATTTGTATATAATCCCCACCCCAAAATTCCGATCTTTTACCATATCCCTAAGATCCACAAAGATAAACTGAATCCCCCGGCCGGCCAATAATTTCTGGCATAGAATCTATTTCAAGCAACTTATCCACATATATAGACTCCTATATGCAACCTATGGTTAAGAATATTAGATCGTATATCAAAGATACAGTGGATGTCATTTACAACTAGAAGGCATTCCATGGGAGGAGGAATATATGTGGATTACGTGCAACATAACATCATTATACTCTAATATTCCCCATGAAAAAGGAATTGAGGCTTTCAAATATGTAGGAGCGAATAGTGGGATGTCTGTGAAACATCTAGAGAATAGTATCAGGTTTATTTTGTGTAATAACTATTTCAGCTTTAATGGAAAATATTATAGACAATCCAAGGGACTGCCATGGGCACCCCAATGGCACCGTCATATGCCAACATCTATATGTCCCATTTTGAATATGTAATGGTATGGAATAACAACCCCTTTTCAGGTAATATAATTAAGTATCTTAGATACATTGATGATATTATTATCATATGGCGAGGAGATACAAAAATAGCCCAGGATTTTGTCAGACACATGAACAACAATAAACATTGGGGGATTCTAAAGGCTGACCTCCTTTAAAGGATGTTATAGAAAATAAACCGAATGTAGTATTTAAGAAGAATAAGAATCTTAAGAACCTATTAGCTTCCTCTAAACTTAATGGACCTGTAGTAGGGGTTAATAAGTAGTCTGGCACCCTAGACCAGTGGGTCTCAGGAAAACCTGGGACCTATAAATGTGGTCGTAAAAAATTGTTGTATGTGTCCCATCATATGGAACAGAGATTCCATTATGAACTGGAATCATACCAAAACGGTACCGATTACATCCAGGGGCACTTGTCAATCTACATATGTAGTTTATGGCCTTACTTGTAAATGTGGGAGTACTTATGTAGGTAGAAACAAAATAAAAATAAAAAGAAGATGTTATGAGCACATCAGCAATATTGAAGTGGGCCTAAAAGCACATAGTGTGTCTGAACACTTTAGAACTCACCACAGGCAAGATCCCTATAGTTTACGTATTAGTATCCTTGAGGTAGTACCTATAGGCATACATCCACACCAAAGACTTATCACTTTAAGGAAGAAAGAAACTAAGTGGATACAGGAGTTGTAAAGTCTGGCCCCTAAAGGGTTAAACATAGATCTAGACCTCCAAGCATTTATTCTATAGGAAGCCAAGTATGAAAAAGCTAAAGTGACTTTAAAGTAGGTAGAAAATAGGAAAAGTATCAATTAGAAAATTAAAGTGTAATTTATACCGCAACCACAATGATAGGTAGGAAGTTGATCACTAATAAATGGGATATAAGCACGCAAGTTTTATAGGGAGATTTTTTAGTGTCAATATTTGGTGTTAATATATTAAACTCAAAACATGAGAGATGTATTGATTAGAAAGAAATATAGATCCACGCATATATTGTAGTAGGGTATTATACATGAATTTCAAAGAAGTGTCATTAAAAGAGTGGTTTTATTATTATTAAATGTATGGAAGATCGATATTTTAAACATTTATATTTACTCATATATTGTATATAGATTTGCGCATATATTGTAGTGGGGTATTATACATGAATTTCAAAGAAGTGTTATGAAAAAGAGTGGTTTTATTATTATTATTTAATGTATGTAAGATTGATATTTCAAACGTATATATTTATTAGGTATAAATTAAAAGTTGTGTTTTATGAAGTGCTATGTATCGATGCATTATTGTGTATTTTAAAATATTTGTTGCATAAGAGAATATTGTTTTTAAATTGGCAATATAACATATAGTGGCAACTTATATGAACTGATTCATTTGTTTATGTCACACTATCCTTTTTCTCACGCCCAATGAGCTACATAAGTGGGTGTGTGAATGCTAAACAGAGGATTGGTGCAGAACAGAACTGAGAGGAGGAGCTACCCGGATTTAAGAGAGGATCCCCGCGAAGAAGTTATTCAGCGTCCAAAGTCTTGAAAAAGTCAGCAGAAGTCGGACGAAACGAGTAGACGAGGACTAGAGTCACAGACAGTATCGTTGCAACAGGAACCAAAAAGACACTTAGTGTAAAGACTGCCAGTGACGGAGCTCACACGCTAGAGAGAGATTAGTGAGAAGCAGAAACAGCTGCTGGAATATTGGATGCCGAGAATTGTGTGTTTATCTAGAGGTGCTTTTTATTTTGTATATCCTGTAAGTGCAATCTATATGTATGCGCAAATTGGAGTTATTAAATCTTTTACCTTGAGTCGTGGTTGCGCTCTCTCTTCTTCTGTTTTGTAATATTAGAACATTGCATCACAACAAATATCTCTTAATATGCTACATTAGTACAACGAGAACCAGACAATTAGGCATTTATCATAATGTTTTATTACCTTAGGCCATAGTTCAGTTGAGCTAGTGCTTGTGCAATGAAAAGATGCAATTGGAAAGTGATCATGAAGAATTAATATAGGGCTAGGTTACAGGGGGAGCCCGTTTGCCGGATCGCGATAATTAACCAGCAATTACAAGTGGCTGGTTATTGCTACAGTGAGCTCACGGTAGCAATTAGCGCTCAGAAAATTAACCAGAGATCCAATCTCTGGGAAATTTTCTAAAAGTGCCCCAAATTCCCTCAAATTATATTTTTTTATTTAAAAAAAAAAATCTAGCATTTTATTTTTTTATAAGAAAACTGCACTAGGCGGTTTTTGAGCTTTAAAGTACAGTATATACATATATATTTAAAAATGCTGCGCTTCTTACCCCCTTTGCTGCACGACGGTTCTGATGCCATCTCTGACGGCATCAGAACAAGGTTCCCATAGGGGCCAATGGAAGCTCTCTCTCTCGTGAGTGCAATACTTCCTAGCAATGCAAATGTGAGCTTGCATTTGCATTGTAATTTACTTGTAATACCAGCGTACATTATTGTGCTGTGGTATTACAATTATTATTGCATGCAAGCTATATTTAGCACTCCACTTGTTATCTTGCCCATAGTACATTGTTAAAATGACCAAATTCAGGTATCAATATTTGCATATCATTCTTTATATATGCCAGATTACAAGTGTATATGTACTGTATATGCTTATATGCATATATATTTATGTGTTAAAATGTTAATATGTATATATGAATATATCCTATTATATAAAAGGCCAAGTGTGTTTGTGCAAGCTGTCATGCACAGTAGAGACAGCACAAGGACAAATACACCTGGACTTACCTGACATGCTGTTTGCTGGGAAAGTGGGTGTGGTTGGCGGGAGTGTGGGCATGGTCGGGCAGGAGTGTGGGCATAGTCAACGGGAGCGTGGGCTTGACCAGGCATGGTCAGGAGCGTGCCCGGCCATGACGCCACCATGCCCGGGCACGGTCAGCACGAGAGAGAGAGGAGAGATAAAGAAAGAGAGGGGGAGAGACAAAAAGAGATAAGAAAGAACTAAAGAGAGGGGGAAGAGCAGAAGAGAGGGGAAAGTGAAGAAGAGAGGGGGAAGAGAGAACAAAAGAGAGGGGGGAGAGAGAACAAAAGAGAGGGGGAGAGAGCAAAAGAGAGGGGGAGAGAGAGAAAAAGAGAGGGGGGATTGAGAGCAAAAGAGAGGGGGGGGAGAGAGCAATAGAGAGGGGAGAGAGATAGAGCAAAAGAGAGGGGGGGAGAGAGAGAGCAAAAGAGAGGGGGGAGAGAGAGCAAAAGAGAGGGATGGAGATAAAAAGCAAAAGAGAGGGATGGAGAGAGAGAGAGCAAAAAAAGAAGATAGAGACAGAGCAAAAGAGAGGGGGGAGAGAGAACAAAAGAGAGGGGGAGAGAGAGAAAAAGAGAGGGGAGAGATAGAGCAAAAGAGAGGGATGGAGAGAGAGAGCAAAAGAGAGGGGAGAGAGATAGAGCAAAAGAGAGGGGGGAGAGAGAGAGCAAAAGAGAGGGGAGAGAGAGAGCAAAAGAGAGGGATGGAGAGAAAAAGCAAAAGAGAGGGATGGAGAGAAAAAGCAAAAGAGAGGGCTGGAGAGAGAGAGTGCAAAAAAAGAAGATAGAGACAGAGCAAAAGAGAGGGCGGGGAGAGAGAGCGCAAAAGAGAGAGGGGAGAGAGAGCGCAAAAGAGAGGGGGGAGAGAGAGCGCAAAAGAGAGGGGGGGGAGAGAGAGAGCGTAAAAGAGTGGGGAAGAGAGAGAGCACAAAAGAGAGGGGGAGAGAGCACAAAAGAGAGGGGGAGAGAGAGTGCGCAAAAGAGGGGGGGAGAGTGTAAAAGAGAGGGGAGGAGAGCACAAAAGAGAGGGGAAGAGAGAGCAAAATAGAGGGGGGAGAGAAATCAAAAGAGAGGGAGGAGAGAGAGAGCAAAAGAGAGGGGGAGAGAGAGAGCAAAAGAGAGGGAGCAAAAGAGAGGGGGATAGAGAGAGCAAAAAGAAGTGGAGAGAGAGAGCGCAAAAGAGAGGGGGAGAGAGTGTAAAAGAGAGGGGGAGAGAGCACAAAAGAGAGGGGAAGAGAGAGCAAAAGAGAGGGGGGAGAGAAAGCAAAAGAGAGGGGGGGGAGAGAGAGCAAAAGAGAGGGGGGAGAGAGAGAGCAAAAGAGAGGGGGAGAGAGAGAGCAAAAGAGAGGTGGAGCAAGAGAGAGCCCAAAAGAGAGGGGGAGAGAGCACAAAAGATAGAGAGAGCACAAAAGAGAGGGGGAGAGAGAAAAGCAAGGGGTGGGACCACTATACTGCAATAAATGGCCCGTGTGAACAGGCTTAAGGACTAGTATATATATATATTGCTCACAGTAGCAATAACCAGCCACTTGTAATGGCTGATTATTTATCGCACACAAACAGGCAAGTTTGACCGTTTGTGAGCATGCGATAAATTAGAGCTCCGCTTATAATCTAGCCCTATATATGTTATCATTCAAATGATGTCTGAAAAATAAGTGCGTAATGCATTTAATGGTGTCATAAAAAGTTGAAAAGATGTATAAAAATGTATGAGGAAATAACTATATCTAGTTTTTAAGCAGCAATTCCAGCAAATGTTAACCTAACACTGACACAAACTGCAAAAGGATCAGACATTGGGCCCAATTCTCTAAACTTCTTTTGTCTGGCGAGATTATCTAAAAGGTGTTGTCAGCATTCTGAGGCCCCTCAAGGAATTTTAAAAAGACAAATTTTTAACTTGCGAGCTGTTTAATTATTCAGGGTTGTGATTGTGAAATAGAGAGACACATACATTAGAATTCAATGCTATAAAAAGAAAGCTTTTGCAAACAAATTGTGTAGTGTTTGCTAATTGCTCTAATTAACAGTTTCACTGCTGGGCCGCACACAAAACTGGTCTTAGAGGGAACACTGCCTTTCACCATAGTATTGTATCTTCCAGCATGTTTTCATCCCTTACCTCTTTTATTACTTTTAGGTCCACAATCTCACATTTTAATAGAGTGATATGTTGAGTGTTGCACAAAGACCCTCTCTGTTTTAACTCTGCAAAGTAATATAGGGATGAGAGAAACAGGTCTTACTGGAGTAATGAGGAAATAGTTGTATGAGATAAATAGTGTCTAAAGTGATTTAAAATAAAATAATTTACTGATGTTTTTATGAACAGAAATTGAATTATGTTTTTGTATTATTTAAGATTAATCACTGAATCCCACAAGTATTTAGAAGACAAAGTGATTTGTTGACTAATTAAATATTGTAATGTGCCATGTCCCAATGCAACATTGCAGAGCTTCTGTTACATGCCAAATAGTAGGCATCTTAATATCTAAGATATTTATAATAGATCATACTTGACTTCAATAATTAGAAAAATTATTTTAGTATAAATAAAGAAAATAAAACTTTTAAATGTAATTCCCTAGCCTGTAAAACTTAAATGCTAATGAAAAGTTAAAATAATGACGCTCGAAAAATATAGCAGAAAAAATATTTATTTTTTTGGAAATCTATATTTTGTGCATGATAAATAAATATGCAAAAGTGACTTGTGGACATTCTACCTGTTAATAATAATATCAAGATAATCTGTGCCTTATTTTGAATAATAATTTCTTTAATTTGGGGGGATGACTTTTTTGTTGAATTATAAACTCAAGAAAAACTGAGTCTACCAATTTGTTTTATAGAATGTTCCTTTTAATGTTTGTTATTAAATAGAAAAATAATGGTTTGTATTCCATAATTTTGTTAATTGGACATTAACTTTACTTTTCACCAATAATGTTGTGCTAACAAGCAAAAACCCCTGAAATAACTTAAAAAAACTACCATTACAGAAAATAAAAAAACTACCATTACAGAATTTTTTTTATACCAAAATAAAAAAGTTGAGCCTATTCTAAAAATAAAACTTTACTAACACTAAACTATAGCTCACCTATTCTAAAAAACACCAACCCACCCAAACAATCCTATCACTAAACCCCAAACATTGTACTCTCCATAGTTGAATCTAGCTCCTACATGGTGGCATCACTCCATCTTCATCCCGGCGGTGGTCTTCTATCTTCATCTGGGCTATATTCCAATGCAAACGTCCTCTTCATGCGGTCACATGCTGCATACTTAATTTTGAATTTGAGGTACCCCCTTTATATTGGGGAACCCTTGCATTCCTATTGGCTGATTTTCATTTTCAAATTCAAAATCAACCAATAGAATGAAAGTTTTTTCTATTGACTGTTTAAATTTGAAAATTAGCGAATACGAATGAAAGGTTACCCCTATATAAAGGGGGTACCTCACATTCAAAATTCAGTGTGTGACAGGTGATCGCATTAAGAGGACATTGGCAACGGAAGTGTTACGATCCGAAAGAACCCTCCAAGGATCTACAGCAAAGATTGCATAAAATTGCAGATTACTTGAATGCCCAAACAATAAATGTGAGTTAGGATATAATCCACAGGGCTACTTAGTAGAAGCAATAATTCCTAGGTATGGATGTTGCTGAATAATAAGTCATTACTAAAACTCAAGTGGATAAATTATGTAGCATTTCTTTTCATAAACGTGGAACAATTAATTATTGTGAAGAAATTGTAATCCTTATTTAGGAATGAATTTGACTCACATTACATTGAGTAGTAATATTACTGCTATATACTTAAAGGGACACTGAACCCAAATTTTTTCTTTTGTAATTCAGAAAGAGCATGCAATTTTAAGCAACTTTCTAATTTACTCCTATTATCAAATTTTCTTCGTTCTCTTGCTATCTTTATTTGAAAAAGAAGGCATCTAAGCTTTTTTTGGGTTCAGTACTCTGGACAGCACTTTTTTATTGGTGGATGAATTTATCCACCAATCAGCAAGGACAACCCAGGTTGTTCACCAAAAATGGTCCGGCATCTAAACTTACATTCTTGCATTTCAAATAAAGATACCAAGAGAATGAAGAACATTTTATAATAGGAGTAAATTAGAAAGTTGCTTAGAATTTCATGCTCAATCTGAATCACGAAAGAAAAATTTTGGTTACAGTGTCCCTTTAATAAGAAATTCTTGTAGCGTAACTAGTGAATTTATTTTCAGGATAATGTTAACGACAGAGATGACAACTGCTGGTAGTGTTACAATTATTAGGCACAGAGAACACAGATGGCATACTTATAACAGATCTTCCGGCTTGCATTAGCGCAGAAATGGCAACTATGTTGTTTTACCAGTAACAAGTTTTCATTATACAAGTAAGAACACAGTTTGCAGATAAAATAGTTAGCTTAAGGCTTGCCTTGTTTTATTGAAGAGGAGGAGACTTCCATTGCAACGCAGAATCCCTCAGGTGCTTTGCAGTTCTGGAACAGCTGACAGGAGAGGAGCGCCGTTATGCAACTTAGGCCAGATGATAGCGGCAGTAGGAACAGCGGAGTTAACAGGGAGACTGGCAGAAAACTTTAAAGGAGTACTAAGCAACCTGTGCCAATATATAGGTACCTAGGGGGCGCCTATAATGAGCTACCAAATGTAGAAAGCAAAATGTACTAACACAATTGATGTCAATGATATAGAGATATATACATAGACATATATATATATATATATATATATATATATATATACACATATACTTTTAAATCTAAAAGTGTGTAGGTGGTTTAAATATACACAAGTGAAATATTACTTAAGATATTATATTGATTTAACTCCAGTGTGATAAAGATGGAAGCTACAATGTCCTTAATCAAATCAGGATCTCAAAGTAAACCCATAGATACATCTTCTCATCTGAGAGAATGGGATGTAGTAAATTCTCAGGGCTTTTCCTTTCCTTGATTTTCAGATGACACACAATCTGTGTGGAAATACAAACAGAAAAGGGCACTTCCCAGTGTAATACTGTGGTGTACCAAGCCAATAAAAGGAAGGAAAATTGCTGTACTCACAATTGGGGCAGCACCAGAGTGCTGAATGACACAGATTTTGTGGAATCTTTACATTGTACTCTACATTGTGGCTAATGGTCGTTAGCCGGACTGATGTGCACCTGGCCGTATTAGGCTACTTCTTGTTTGCTGGGTCTCCTTTGTTTTTTCTTGAGCCAATAAGTGAGGCTGAGCATCTCAGTGGGTCACTTTTGTCCCTTTAAACCTCCATGTATTTAGCATATTGCACTTGCATGGTAATAATCATATTTCATGCTCATTTATATGATTTTGTTTGTTGGTAGACATGGATGCAACAGATTCCAAAGCAAAGCTTTATAACCTTTTTTTGTCAATGAATAGGTTAATTAACACTTAAACATCAGTCTAACAAAGAAGTGCAGTCATGCAGTGGTCATCATGTTTGTGGAGCTCATTTTAAAAATGAAATACAGTATATCTGCACTGAGCACTTTATAATGAAACCCTGACAACCCTCTTTACATGTCACATCCATAGTTCTTTACATGACCCTTTTCTAGACTGTGTGGCTGTGTGTGTTTAAGAGTTTGCTTGAGAATGTGAGGGTGTGTGTGCTTGAGAGTGTGACTTTGTGTGTGCTTTAGAGTGTGAGGGTGTGTGTGTGTGTGCTTGAGAGTGTGAGGGTGTATGTGTGTGTGTGTTTGAGAGTGTGTGTTTGTGTGTGCTTGAGAGTGTGTGTGTGTGTGTGCTTGAGAGTGTGTGTTTGTGTGTGTGCTTGAGAGTGTGTGTGTATGTATGCTTGAGAGTGTGTGTGAGCTTGAGAGTCGGATTCAACTTTCATGAGTACAATCTTTGGGGTTTAGGAATAGTATTTTTTGGGGTACGTTATTTTTTTTGAATAGAGATTTTTTGGGGCAGCAAAAGAACAAAATGCCCTTCTAAGGGCAATTCTCAGCCAAATGCCCTTTTCTTTTTAAATATATCCTTTTTTTTGTTGAGGGGGGGTTACTTGTAGAATGATGTAGTGTATTTTTTTAAATTTTTTTTTAATTGCTAAATCACTTTAAGGCAATGCCCTACAAAAAGCCCTTTTAAGGGCTATTGCTATAGTTTAGTGTAAGTATATTTTTTTTATTTTGGATATTTTCTGTAATGGTAGTTTTTTTTCAGGTAATGTTAGTTTTTTTTCAGATAAGGTTAGTTTTTTTTTTTAGTAACTTAGGGGATGTTAAGGAGAGGTTAGCTGGTTAAGGGTTTAGATGTTAGTGGGTATTTTGTAGTGGGGGGTTGGTTGTTAATAGTGTAGTGGGGTAGTTTGTTATGTGGGGGGGTATTGTGGTTTAGGGATTAATATCATAGTGTGGTAGTTTGCCATGGGGTTTGTAGTGATTTGGGGTTAATAGTGTAGTGGGGTATTTTGCAATGTGGGGGTGTGGCACTTTAGGGGTTAAATGGTGTAGAGGTGTAGTTTGCAATGAGAGGTTATGGCAGTTTAGGGGTTTTTGCTCCTCGCATAAATGATTGTGCTCCACTCATAATTTGAACCTGAATACACAATAACAATAATAATAATATTCTGTTTTAATTGTTATTATTATTATTCAATATTTTTCTATGTGAAGTATCTATACATTCTGGCCTCTAGTTATCAAGCCGTCAACCTCAAATACGCTGGAATTCTGCAGCGTATTTGTGGCAATGCTGATTCGCCTTAGTTATCAAGCCCTTTACACCGGCAAAAGTAGAATTTTGTGACGTAAGCTTTGATCCGCCGGACTCAGTCCAACACAGATCGATTCTTACGTCACTCCAGATGTTCCGCACACAAGTTCGGCACAATCTGACTACTTTTGCTAGTTATCAAATGACTAGCAGGTACGCTAGTCATTTTTTCGACAGCTGCCAGTACCCAAGATGGCTCCCAGTAAGGTAGAGGTGGAGGGTTAGAGAGCTGTTTGGGGGGGGGGGGGGATCAGGGAGGTTGGGGGCTAAGGGGGGATCCTACACAGCTGCATATGTAAATATGCTATACAATTTTTTTAATTTTTTTTAAATTTACCTTTTATTTTAGTACTGGCAGACTTTCTGCCAGTACTCAAGATGGCGGGGACAATTGTGGGGTGGGGGAGGGAAGGGAGCTGTTTGGGAGGGATCAGGGGGTCTGATGTGTCAGGTGGGAGGCTGATCTCTACACTAAAGTTAAAATTAACCCTGCAAGCTCCCTACAAACTACCTAATTAACCCCTTCACTGCTAGCCATAATACAAGTGTGATGCGCAGCAGCATTTAGCGGCCTTCTAATTACCAGAAAGCAACGCCAAAGTCATATATGTCTGCTATTTCTGAACAAAGGGGATCCCAGAGAAGCATTTACAACCATTTATGCCATACTTGCAAAAGTTGTTTGTAAATAATTTCAGTGAGAAACCTAAAATTGTGAAAAATTTTAATTTTTTTTTATTTGATCGCATTTAGCGGTGAAATGGTAGCATGAAATATACCAAGATGGGCCTAGATCAATACATGCTCCCTAATTAACCCCTTCACTGCTGGGCATAATACACGTGTGATGCGCAGTGGCATTTAGCGGCCTTCTAATTACCAAAAAGCAACGCCAAAGTCATATATGTCTGCTATTTCTGAACAAAGGGGATCCCAGAGAAGCATTTACATCCATTTATGCCATAATTGCACAAGTTGTTTGTAAATAATTTCAGTGAGAAACCTAAAGTTTGTGAAAATAGTTGGGAAAAAAGTGAACAATTTTTTTTATTTGATTGCATTTGGTGGTGAAATGGTGGCATGAAATATTCCAAAATGGGCCTAGATCAATACTTTGGGATGTGTTCTAAAAAAAAAATATATACATGTCAAGGGTTAATCAGGGATTCTTGAAAGATATCAGTGTTCCAATGTAACTAGCGCTAATTTTGAAAAAAAGTGGTTTGGAAATAGCAAAGTGCTACTTGTATTTATGGCCCTATAACTCGCAAAAAAACCAAAGAACATGTAAAAATTGGGTATTTCTAAACTCAGGACAAAATTTAGAAACTATTTAGCATGGTTTTTTTTTTGGTGATTGTAGATGTGTAACAGATTGTGGGGGTCAAATTTAGAAAAAGTATGTTTTTTCCATTTTTTCCTAATATTTTATCATTTTTTTTAAAGTAAATGATAAGATATGATAAAAATAATGGTATCTTTAGAAAGTCCATTTAATGGCGAGAAAAACGGCATATAATATGTATGGGTACAGTAAATGAGTAAGAGGAAAATTACAGCTAAACACAAACACCGCAGAAATTTAAAAATAGCCCTGGTCCTTCAGGGAAAGAAATTGAAAAATGGCCTTGGTCCTTAAGGGGTTAACTAGGTAGAATAGTTATTAACTATTTAATAACTACCTAGCTAAAAGAAATACAAAATTACCTGTAAAATAAATCCTAACCTAAGTTACAATTAAACCTAACACTACACTATCATTAAATTAATTAAATTTAATTGAAGTTCAATCCGATTGGCTGATCCAATCAGCCAATCAGATTGAGCTCACATTCTATTGGCTGTTCCGATCAGCCAATAGAATGCGAGCTCAATCTGATTGGCTGATTGGATCAGCCAATCAGATTTTTCATACCTTAATTCTGATTGGCTGATAGAATCCTATCAGCCAATCGGAATTCGAGGGACGCCATCTTGGATGACGTCACTTAAAGGAACTGTCATTCGTCATTTAGTCGTCAGTGGAAGAAGATGGCTCCGCGTAGGCTCGTCTGAAGATGGTTCCGCTACTCTCCCGATGGATGAAGATTGAAGACGCCGCCTGGATGATGACTTCAATCGGATGGAAGACTTCTTCAGCGCCGCCTGGATGATGACTTCTGCCGCTCCGGATCTCCTCTTCGGTTCCATTGGTGGTCGGCTGGCTGAAGACGGCTAAAGGTAGGATGATCTTCAGGGGGGTAGTGTTAGGTTTATTTAAGGGGGGTTTGGGTTAGAGTAGGGGTATGTGGGTGGTGGGTTTTAATGTTGGGGGGGGTTGTATTTTTATTTTACAGGCAAAAGAGCTGTTTTCTTTGGGGCATGCCCCACAAAAGGCCCTTTTAAGGGCTGGTAAGGTAATTGAGCTGTTAACTTTTTAATGTAGAATTGGGTAGGGAATTTTTTTTTATTTTCGGGGGATTTGTTATTTTATTAGGGGGCTTAGATTAGGTGTAAGTAGCATAAAATTCTTGTAATATTTTTGAAATGTTTGTAACTTATTTTTTTTATTTTTTGTAACTTAGCTTTTTTTATTTTTTTGTACTTTAGTTAGTTTATTTAATTGTATTTAATTGTAGTTATTTGTAGGTAATTTATTTAATTAATTTAATGATAGTGTAGTGTTAGGTTTAATTGTAACTTAGGTTAGGATTTATTTTACAGGTAATTTTGTATTTATTTAGCTAGGTAGTTATTAAATATTTAATAACTATTTAATAACTATTCTAACTAGCTAAAATAAATACAAAGTTTCCCGTATAGTGTAGTGTTAGGTGTAATTGTAACTTAGGTTAGTTTTTATTTTACAGGTAAATTTCTCTTTCATGTAACTAGGTAGCTATTAAATAGTTAATAACTATTTAATAGCTATTGTACCTAGTAAAAATAAATTGAAATTTGCCTGTAAAATAAAATAAATCCTAGGATAGCTACAATATAATTATTATTTATATTGTAGCTATATTAGGGTTTATTTTAAAGGTAAGTATTTAGTTTTAAATAGGAATAATTAATTTAATAAGAGTTAAAATTATTTAGATGTATTTAATTAATATTTAAGTTAGGGGGGTGTTAGGGTTAGAGTTAGACTTAGGTTTAGGGGTTAATAATTTTATCATAGTGGCGGCGGTGTAGGGGGGGCAGGATGGGGGTTAATAAATTTATTATAGGTGGCAACGGTGTAGGGGGGGCAGGATAGGGGTTAATAAATGTATTATAGGTTGCAGCGGTGTAGGGAGGGGCAGGATAGTGGTTAATAAATGTATTATAGGTGGCGACGGTGTAGGGGGGCAGATTAGGGGTTAATAAGTTTAATATAGGTGGTGGCGGGGTCCGGGAGCGGCGGTTTATGGGTTAAACAATTTATTTAGTTGCGGCGGGGTCCGGGATCGGCAGGATAGGGGTTAATAAATTTATTATAGGTGGCGGTGGTATAGGGGGGGCAGGATAGGGGTTACTAGGTATAATGTAGGTGGCGGTGGGCTCCGGGAGCGGCGGTTTAGGGGTTAATACATTTATTATAGTTGCGGCGGGGTCTAGGAGCGGTGGTTTAGGGGTTAATAACTCTATTTAGTTGCGGGGGGCTCTGGGGGCGCCGGTATAGGGGGTAGAACAGTATAGTTAGTGTGGGTGCTTAGTGACAGCTTGTCAATAAAGCTGTCAAAAAGCTGAAGAGCAGCAAGATCGGATGAGTGATAACTATCACAGTCCACTGCTCATCGCCCCGTACTTGGTGCGCGGCTTTTTGACAGATTTATTGATAACTTTGGCAAGATTTTTCAGGTCTGCGGCAGCGATGGTAGGCTAGCTTAGGCGGGCGTATTGGGCCGGCAAAGGCAGGTAAGTAGACACGTTGATAACTAGAGGCCTCTGTATCAGATAACAGATTTATACTAAAGTTAAACACATTTGTTTTTAGACCCAATGATTACTAATGGGTAAATGCCTCTGACTACTGGGTTTGACAAAAATGCTTTTCAGAAATTTAAAAAAACTACATACCATCCATATATGTGCCCCTTCACTGTTGGAAAAATGCACACAAACACAGGCAAGATCTAAATAGCAGAAGATATACATTTGTCTTAGATTTATTTATTTATTTATAAATTATATGGTAAAATAAAAAGAAATTAAATCAATGCATTTTACAAGTTTACAGAGATCATGTTCTTGTTAAAAACAATATTGCCAATATTGCACTTCAATCTATACTCGTGTAAAATATTTAAATTAACTAAATAAAATAACAAACCAATGTAGTGCAAACAGTACTCAATACAAACATTCAGAGACAATAATGGTTTATAATAGTCCACATAAAACTTATATCAATTATCTCAATTTGTGTACAGAAATGTTTCCAATGATATTTTAGAACAGGTGGATGGACAATATGTTCCACAGTTTATATAACTGAATGCGAAGAATGGCTATAAAAGAAATAATTCACAAATGTTAAGTGGCCTTAACTAAAACTCAACAAAGTAAGAAATAATTTAGAGAGAAGAAGAAGGCATTTGACCAGAAAATTGCCCTCAGAGGAATAGAAACAAAACAAAAGTGTATGCCAGGCAGACTGTTCCTATGATTCTACCAAAGGTAAGAATAAATTGATTCCTCCACTATGTATTTTACTCATAGACCAAAAACCTGGATCTGAAATGGTGACTGATCAATTTACATAAGTCCATTTCTCAGTAATTAGACATATTTGTCCTTAAAGATACAGCTTAAATTTAACTTTCAAAGTGTTATAATATAAAACAGGCCAGTTATAACAACCATATGACCAAACATAATACATTTCAATGTTTGCTACCTATTCATATATCCGTAGGATTATTTAACTATGCTATTCACTTATATAAAAAGGTAAATACCTTTACTTGGTCGATATAAGATTTATAAGAAAAACATGTATTGCTTCCACAAATTGATAAAATCAGCATGTATATTAAAGTCGCTGGAATCCTGGTTCTCAAGGTAAAGATCAGAAATGTTTTCTGTTTAGCCAAGATTGCTTCTCTATCATTACCTAAACAATACATAACCATTTGAAAGTCTCAATAGTGCCCTCATGTACTTCAATAAAGTGTGTCACTTGGGCAAAACATGATGAGATGCTGGACATGGAAAAGGATCTAGAGTTTGCTTACATACTGCACATCAGTGTTTCTCAAATCCAGTCCTCAAGTATCCTTAGCTAGACATTTGCACGTGTATAACATTCGGTTCAGCCAAATCTTTTGGACCAAATATTTGTTAAACAAATGTACATGTTCCTTTGCTACAGGTGAAAAAGTTTACCTGTAGCGTTACATACTTATTTCTAACACGTTAGAGAGCAGCGCTAATCCCGAACCTTCTTCACACAGAGCCCTGGGGTATTCTAATATGATGCTTAGTCTGGCGGATCCCAGTGCTGCTTAATCTACTATTAGCACACCCCAGGGCTCTGTGAGCAAGGGTCAGGATAAGCGCGGCACTCAAGTGTTCTATAGGTAAGTATTTTTAACCCTTAAGTTAAATTAAAGGAAACAAATCCATACAAACAAATTTTGTCCCTATTTCTTCATTTTCTTTAAATTTCATTGTGCATTTCTTTGGATACTGATTTTGTGAAAATCACACGAATATCCGTGTTTCTCTAACAAATTTTAATTTTTAACTAAACAAATGCACTTATCTACCCCTAACAGTCCAGATTTTCATGATATCTTAACTAGAGCACAAGTAAAATAATTAGCTGAAGTGTGAGAGCAGGTTAAAGGGACAGTAAACTTACAAACTAATGTTTGTAGAATTATATAACATTAGCTTACCTGCAGATTTTTACACTAAAGTATTACAGAGAAATTTTATGTAAAAGCTCTTTTTTTCCAGAACGCCGCTACTTGCTCTGCTGAGCGGGTCTGGTTTTTCCACAGCGCAACGCGGCAACATTGCCTAGTCGCAGAGGCGTTCTGGAAAAAAGAGCTATTACATAAAAATTCTCTGCAATATTTTAGTATATAAATCTGCCGGTAAGCTAATGTTATATAATTCTACACTATGTGCAGAATTATATAAAATTAGTTTGTAAGTTTACTGCCCCTTTAATAACTATGGTTACTAATCAGTTGTTTTTTTAACCTGTGCTCTAGTTAAGATATCAGGAAAATCTGGCCTGTTAGGGGTACTTGAATATTGGAGATGAAAAAACTGATGTACATGACAGACTTAAAGGGACACTAAACCAAATTTTTTTCTTTCATGATTCAGATAGTGCATGCAATATTAAGCAACTTTCTAATTTACTCCTACTATCAATTTTCTTTGTTCTCTTACTATCTTTATTTGAAAAGCAGGCAATTAAAGCTTAGGTTCAGCACCCTAGATAGTGTTTACTGGTGGCTACATTTACCAAACCAATAAGCAAGCATTAGGTTCTTAACCAAAAATGGGAGGCTTTAAGCTTTACATTCCTGCTTTGTAAATAAAGATAGCGGGCGCGATCCGATATAGATCGCAGTTTGCGGCGCAAGCGAGGGAACCGGCGTCGCCCGCAGTTTCAGCTCGCAACTCGAGCTATCCTATATAAGTCGCCGTCAGATGCTAACGTGCCATAAGTCTGACAAACCAGCGATGTCCAGAAATCTGCGCAAGTACAAATTTCTGGCGTCACCAGTGACTTGCGGCACGTTAGAAACTGCCGGCGCCTATAAAACCTGACTAAAGTCTAAAACACCCGCACTGTCTAACACGCCTCCCTAACATAGCCCGACAAGTCTAACACGCCTCCCTAACAAAGCCCGACACGCCTAACCCTCTATCCGCTATCCCCCCTCACTATCCTAACAATAAAAAAGCTATTAACCCCTAAACCGCCGCTCCCGTACCCCGCCGCAACCTAATAAAGTTATTAACCCCTAAACCGTCGCTCCCGTACCCCGCCGCCAGCTATATTATATCTATAACCCCCTAAAGTGAGCCCCTAACACCGCCGCCATCTATATTAAAATTATGAACCCCTAATGTAAGCCCCTTACACCGCCGCCATCTCTATTAAAATGATTAACCCCTAATTTAATCTACCTACCCTGCCGCCAGCTATATTATCTATATTAACCCTAAGTATATTATAGTTAATATAGGTATTACATTATATATATTAACTATATTAACCCTAATTAAATTAGGGTTAATATAGTTAATATAGTTACTATAGTATTTATATTAACTATGTTAACTCTATCTAACCCTAACACCCCTAACTAAATTTATATTAAATTAATCTAATTCATTTATAAACTAAAATGTTCCTATTTAAATCTAAATACTTACCTATAAAATAAACCCTAAGATAGCTACAATATAATTAATAATTACATTGTAGCTATGTTAGGGTTAATATTTATTTTACAGGTAAATTGTTAATTATTTTAACTAGGTATAATAGCTATTAAATAGTTATTAACTATTTAATATCTACCTAGTTAAAATAATTACCCAATTACCTGTAAAATAAATCCTAACCTAAGTTACAAATACACCTACACTATCAATAAATTAAATAAACTACAAACATCTATCTAAAAATACAATTAAATTAACTAAACTAAATTACAAAAAAAAACAAAACACTAAATTACAAAAAATAAAAAAAGATTACAAGATTTTTAAGCTAATTACACCTATTCTAAGCCCCCTAATAAAATAATAAACCCCCAAAATAAAAACAATTCCCTGCCCTATTCTAAATTAAAAAAAATTAAAAGCTCTTTACCTTACCAGCCCTTAAAAGGGCCTTTTGTGGGGCATGCCCCAAATAATTCAGCTCTTTTGCATACAAATACAATACCCCCCCCCATTACAACCCACCACCCACATACCCCTATTCTAAAACCACCCAAACCCCCCTTAAAAAAGCCTAACACTACCCCCCTGAAGATCTCCCTACCTTGTCTTCACCACACCGGGCCGAACTCCTGATCCGATCCGGGCGATGTCTTCCTCCAAGCGGCAAAGAAGAATTCTTCCTCCGGCGATGTCTTCCTCCAAACGGCAAAGAAGAATTCTTCCTCCGGCGACGTCTTCCTCCAAGCGGCAGCAAAGTCTTCATTCTTCCAGCGGCATCTTCAATCTTCTTTCTTCGCTCCGCCGCCGCGGAGCATCCATCCCGGCCGACTACTGAACTACGAATGAGGTACCTTTAAATGACGTCATCCAAGATGGCGTCCGCCGAATTCCGATTGGCTGATAGGATTCTATCAGCCAATCGGAATTAAGTTAAAAAAATCTGATTGGCTGATTGAATCAGCCAATCAGATTCAAGTTCAATCCGATTGGCTGATCCAATCAGCCAATCAGATTGAGCTCGCATTCTATTGGCTGTTCCGATCAGCCAATAGAATGCGAGCTCAATCTGATTGGCTGATTGGATCAGCCAATCGGATTGAACTTGAATCTGATTTGCTGATTCAATCAGCCAATCAGATTTTTTTAACTTAATTCCGATTGGCTGATAGAATCCTATCAGCCAATCGGAATTCGGCGGACGCCATCTTGGATGATGTCATTTAAAGGTACCTCATTCGTAGTTCAGTAGTCGGCCGGGATGGATGCTCCGCGGCGGCGGAGCGAAGAAAGAAGATTGAAGATGCCGCCGGAAGAATGAAGACTTTGCTGCCGCTTGGAGGAAGACGTCGCCGGAGGAAGAATTCTTCTTTGCCGCTTGGAGGAAGACATCGCCGGAGGAAGAATTCTTCTTTGCCGCTTGGAGGAAGACATCGCCCGGATCGGATCAGGAGTTCGGCCCGGTGTGGTGAAGACAAGGTAGGGAGATCTTCAGGGGGGTAGTGTTAGGCTTTTTTAAGGGGGGTTTGGGTGGTTTTAAAATAGGGGTATGTGGGTGGTGGGTTGTAATGGGGGGGGGTATTGTATTTGTATGCAAAAGAGCTGAATTCTTTGGGGCATGCCCCACAAAAGGCCCTTTTAAGGGCTGGTAAGGTAAAGAGCTTTTAAATTTTTTTTAATTTAGAATAGGGCAGGGAATTGTTTTTATTTTGGGGGTTTATTATTTTATTAGGGGGCTTAGAATAGGTGTAATTAGCTTAAAAATCTTGTAATCTTTTTTTTATTTTTTGTAATTTAGTGTTTTTTTTTTTTTGTAATTTAGTTTAGTTAATTTAATTGTATTTTTAGATAGATGTTTGAAGTTTATTTAATTTATTGATAGTGTAGGTGTATTTGTAACTTAGGTTAGGATTTATTTTACAGGTAATTGGGTAATTATTTTAACTAGGTAGATATTAAATAGTTAATAACTATTTAATAGCTATTATACCTAGTTAAAATAATTAACAATTTACCTGTAAAATAAATATTAACCCTAACATAGCTACAATGTAATTATTAATTATATTGTAGCTATCTTAGGGTTTATTTTATAGGTAAGTATTTAGATTTAAATAGGAATATTTTAGTTTATAAATGAATTAGATTAATTTAATATAAATTTAGTTAGGGGTGTTAGGGTTAGATAGAGTTAATATAGTTAATATAAATACTATAGTAACTATATTAACTATATTAACCTTAATATAATTAGGGTTAATATAGTTAATATATATAATGTAATACCTATATTAACTATAATATACTTAGGGTTAATATAGATAATATAGCTGGCGGCGGGGGTAGGTAGATTAAATAAGGGGTTAATCATTTTAATAGAGATGGCGGCGGTGTAAGTGGCTTACATTAGGGGTTAATAATATTAATATAGCTGGCGGCGGTATAGGGGGATTAGATTAGGGGTTAATAATTTTTATATAGGTGGCGGCGGTGTAAGGGGTCAGATTAGGGGATAGATAAAGTAGATGACAGCGGTGTAAGGGGTTCTAATTAGGGGATAGATAAGGTAGATGGCGGTGGTTTTAGGGGCTCACAGTAGGGGGTTAGTTTATGTAGATGACGGCGGGGTCCGGGAGCGGCGGTTTAGGGGTTAATAACTTTATTAGGGATTTCGGGGGGGGTTCGCGGTTGACAGGTAGATAGACATTGCGCATGCGTTAGGTGTTAGGTTTATTTTAGCAGCCAGTTTAGGGAGTTACGGGGCTCCAATAGTCAGCGTAAGGCTTCTTACGGCTGCTTTTTGTGGCGAGGTGAAAATGGAGTAAGTTTTCTCCATTTTCGCCACGTAAGTCCTTACGCTGCATATTGGATACCAAACTGCGCTGGTTTAGTATACCTGCCTATAGCCCAAAAAACTACGGGCGACGGCAGAAATATACGCGCGTAACTTCTAGGTTACGCCGTATATGTGATACCAAACCCGCGCAAATATTGGCGTCGCCGGCTTTTGCGGGCGACGATTTTTATCGGATCGACCCCAGCAAGAGAACAAAGAAAAAATGATTATAGGTGTAAATTAGAAAACTGCTTAAAATGACATGCTCTGTCTTAATCATTAATCCCTTAAGGAACACAGCACATTTCCATTTTCTGACCTTTTAGGACCAAGGCTATTTTTACATTTTTACAGTGTTTAACTGTAATTTTCCTCTTACTCATTTACTGTTCCCACACATATTATATACTGTGTTTCTCGCCATTAAAAGGACTTTCTAAAGATACCCTTATTTTCATCATATCTTATAATTTACTATAAAAAAATTAAAAAAATATGAGGAAAAAATTATATAAAACACACTTTTTCTAACTTTAACCCCCAAAATCTGTTACACATCTACAACCACCAAAAAACACCCATGCTAAATAGTTTCTAAATTTTATCCTGAATTTAGAAATATCTAATGTTTACACGTTCTTTGCTTTTTTGCAAGTTATAGGGCAATAAATTAGCTATAGTTACATTGGAACACTGATATCTGTCTCATATCCCAGAATATCCCTTGACATGTATATATTTTTTTTAGAAGACAACCCAAAGTATTGATCAAGGCCCATTTTAGTATTTTCCATGCCACCATTTCATCGCCTAATGCGATCAAATAAAAAAAAATCGTTCCCTTTTTCACACATTTTTTCACAAACTTTAGGCTTCTCACTGAAATTATTTACAAACAGCTTGTGCAATTATAGCACAAATGGTTGTAAATGCTTCTCTGGGATCCCCTTTGTTAAGAAATAGCAGACTTATATGGCTTTGGCATTGCTTTTTGGTAATTAGAAGGCCGCTAAACGCCGCTGCCCAGCAGTGAAGGGGTCAATTAGGGAGCTTGTAGGGTTAATTTTAGCTTTAGTGTAGTGTAGTAGACAACCCAAAGTATTGATCTAGGCCCATTTTGGTAGTTCATGCCACGATTTCACCGCCAAATGTGATTAAATAAAAAAAAGTTAAATTTTCACAATTTTAGGTTTCTCACTGAAATTATTTACAAACAGCTTGTGCAATTATGGCACAAATGGTTGTAAATGCTTCTCTGTGATCCCCTTTTTTCATAAATAGCAGACTTATATGGCTTTGGCAATGCTTTTTGGTAATTAGAAGGCCGCTAAATGCCACTGCGCACCACGCGTTTATTATGCTCAGCAGTGAAGGTGTTAATTAGTGATCTTGTAGGGAGCTTGTAGGGTTAATTTTAGCTTTAGTGTAGTGTAGTAGACTACCCAAAGTATTGATCTAGGCCCATTTTGGTATATTTCATGCCACCATTTCACCGCCAAATGCGATCAAATAAAAAAAAAACGTTCACTTTTTCACATACTTTTTCACAAACTTTAGGTTTCTCACTGAAATTATTTACAAACAGCTTATGCAATTATGGCACAAATAATTGTAAATGCTTCTCTGGGATCCCCTTTGTTCAGAAATAGCAGAAATATATGGCTTTGGCATTGCTTTTTGGCCATTCTGAAGGCTGCTAAATGCTGCTGCACACCACACTTTTGTTATGCCCAGCAGTGAAGGGGTTAATTAGGTAGCTTGAAGGGAGCTTGCAATTTAATTTTAGCTTTAGTGTAGATATCAGCCTCCCACCTGTAACATCCCACCCCCTGATCCCTCCCAAACAGCTCTCTTCCCTCCCCCACCCCACAATTGTCCCCGCCATCTTAAGTACTGGCAGAAAGTCTGCCAGTACTACAATAAAAGTTTTTTTTGTTTTTTATTTCTTAAAAAATATCTATTCTGCTGTGTAGGAACCCCCCTTAGCCCCCAACCCCCTGATCCCCCCCCAAACAGCTCTCTAACCCTCCCCCTCTACCTTATAGTGCACTATCTTGTCTGAGAGTACCCTGTTTGCCATAAAAAATGTTTATTTTTTTTATTTTTTTCTGTAGTGTAGCTGCCCCCCCCCAAATAGCCAACCCTCCACCACCTCCCCGATCACTTAGTTAACCCCCCTCCCGCCTCTCTCCCACCTTACCCTTAGCTACATATACTGTGTCAGTGTAGCTTCCCACGCGCTCCTGCCCCAGCGGGTGCCCCTCCATGCACGCGCATGCCCCGTGAGTCCCCCCGTGCGCACGCCAGCCACCCTGCACATGATTCCACCCCCCCTGCGATGAACTCCTTGCATCAATGGCCGCCCACCCGCCTCCCACATCGGCTCCCACCCACCAATTATCATGGCCATCGATGTCCGATTCAGAGAGGGCCACAGAGGGTCTCTCTCTGCATCGGATGGCTAAAATTTTTTATTGCAGGATGCCTCAATATCGAGGCATCACTGCAATAACATGAAAGCGGCTGGAAGTGATCAGGATCGCTTCCACCGCTTTCAAACACCAACGACGTACAGGGTACATCCTTGGTCGTTAAGGACATTTTTTTATAGGCTGTACCCTGTATGTCGTTGGTCCTTAAGGGGTTAAAGAAAAAAATTGTGTTTAGTGTCCCTTTAACAGCTAATCAAATCAAAAACATATATTGATCAGCAGTTTCTACAATTGCGCAAATGATTAACTGGTAATGCTTTGTGTAACACTTGACTGTCACAAAGCCACAAGACTTACATTGAGAGATTACATGTCTGTAATGTCCAAAACATTGCAACCAGCTTGTTTTGGCCTTTTGTGTAATATAATTCACACTAGGCTGAAATGTACATCTGGGGTTTTTGTTCTTTCTCTCATTCAGAGAAGGATTGCCTGGTATTTGGGGACTGGATTGCACTGTTTATAAAAATCAGACTGATATACTACAGGAAAGTTCTTCTCTATAAAAGGCACATGTTGAGCAAAAAGAGGGTGATCCTAGTGTGTGCCTAGATATAGAACTAGCTAATATGCTATTGTTTGTTCCCAGGCTAAGCACTTCTCTCTTTATATTTATGCAAAGGTTTGCAATAAAGTATCAACTAATTTGATGATTTATGTATTTTTGACAGCCCATCAATAAAATCTCCTTCTCTAATAAATAATAACATGTACTTTTTTAGTCCCATAGGGCTCCATGTACGAAGCAGCGAAAGCTGCTCCGGAGCCTTTGCGGGGCAGGTTTGCATATGCGAGCCTGCTTCCCAAAATGTAAGAAGCAGCGGTCATTAGACCGCTGATTCCTACAGCCTACGAAACCTCTTAGGTGGCGAAGCAAAATCACCGAGAGCACGCTCGCTCTCGGTGATTGACAGCCCCTTCAGTCGCGTGATTGGTAGCGTGATTGAAGGGGCGGGCAATACACACTCCGATGAGTGTGTAATGGTATATACGGGCAAGTGGATCAATAGATCCGCTGCCCATGTGTAGTGGAGGCGGGCGGACAGCTTCGCGAGTTAAGAAGCTGTCCGCCCACCTCTTAGTACATGGCGCCCATATAGTCTACATTTCTATACTGATAATTGTCTTAAAGCTTTTGCTATGTACAGTTGCATTAATCACTCATTAAATTCAGTCTGATTTTAATCTAAGTCACAATTAAAGTCGAACACAATGTGATCAAACTAATTACACACAGTTGTACTTTTTAAATATTTATTGAAGAACATTGGGGCCTATCTATCAAGCTCCGAATGGAGCTTGATGCCCCGTGTTTCTGGCGAGCCTGCAGGTTCGCCAGAAACAGCAGTTATGAAGCAGCGGTCACAAAGACCGCTGCTTCATAACCCTGTCCACCTGCTCTGAGCAGGCAGACAGACATAGCTGGAAATCAACCTGATCGAGTACGATCGGGTTGATTGACACCCCCCTGCTGGCGTCCATTGGCCGCGAGTCTGCAGGTGGCAGCATTGCACCAGCAGCTCTTGTGATATGCAATGCTGAATATGGAGAGCGTATTGCTCTCCGCATTCAGCGAGGTTTGGCGGACCTGATCCGCACTGTCGGATCAGGTCCGCCAGACTTTGTTAAATAGAGGCCATTGAGTAATCAGTGCTGGCTGAAAAAAGAAAGTAAATGTCACGCTGTGCCGCTCTAGCCATTGCTAGGGGCATGGCACCTGCTTCCCTGCTCATTGTCAAGGGCTGTGTTGGCCCCTGCTGCATGCCACAGCTCCTCTCACTGTGAAGCCGGTCAGTATCTCCTGTGGCGTGAATCCTGCACCTATGTAAGTTGCTCACTTTCTACCTATCACTGCCCACGTATAGGTGCTTCTCAGTGTGCTCCTGGGTGTTTTTGTTATTTTTATTATTATCAGGTATTTGTAGAGCACCAATAGGTTCCACAGTGCTATGAACATAGGTTGTATATAAAAATGATTACAGGGATCAAATGGGGAGAGAGGGTCCTGCCGAGAGTTGCACTGTTGTAGTCGGCTCTTATGAAGGTGAACTACAAACAGCTGGGCTCATAGACTTACATGCTATGGGGTTTTAGGGGATAGCAGTGGAGATAGGAAGGTTAGTTTAGGTTGTAAGCGTCCCTTAATAGTAGAGTTTTCAGGGAGCACTTGAAGCTTTTAAAACTAGGGGAGATTATTGTGGAGCGAGGCAGAGAGTTCCATAAAATGGGAGTCAATCTGGAGAAATCTTGAAGACGGGAATGTGAGGAGGTAACAAGAGATGAGGAGAGTAGGAGATCATGAGCGGAGCGAAGGGGACGGGAGGGAGAGTATATGGAGATAAGGTCTGAGATGAAGGGGGAGCAGTGCAATTGAGGGCTTTGTGTGTCAGAGTGAGAATTGCTTGTTTAATCCTGGAGGCAAGAAGAAGCCAGTGAAGGGATTGGCAGAGAGGTGCGGCAGATGAAGAGCGATATGCAAGGAAGATGAGCCTGGCAGAGGCATTCATTTTGGATTATAAAGGAGATAGGCAGCAGCTAGGGAGACCAGAGAGGATAGAGTTGCAGTAGTCAAGGCGGGAAAGGATGAGACAGTGGATTAAAATCTTTGTTGTGTCTTGTGTAAGGAAATTTCTAATTTTAGCGATGATTTTAAGGTGGAAGCAGCAGGCTTTAGCCAAGGATTGAATGTGAGGAGTGAAAGAAAGATCTGAGTCCAGTGTGACCCCAAGACATCGGGCATGTGAGGTTGGGGTAATGATGGAGTTATCAACAGTTATAGAGACATGGGGTGGATATTTTGGAAGAAGGGGGGAAAATAAGGAGCTCAGTTTTGGAGAGATTTAGCTTGAAGTAGTGAGAGGACAACCAAGATGAGATATGAGAGAGACAGTTAGTGACATGGGTTAGCAAGGAAGGAGGTCATTCTGGTGCAGAGAGGTAGATTTGGGTATTGTCGATATACAAATGATAATGAAACCCGTGGGACTTTATTAAGGAACCTAGTGAGGACGTGTAGATTGAGAAGAGAAGGGAACTGAGGACAGAGTCTTGCGGTACCCCAACAGAAAGAGGTAACAGGGCAGAGGATGCCCCAGAGAAGGCTATACTAAACGTATGGTTAGACAGATAGGAAGATAACCAAGAGAGAGCTGTGTCACAGATGCCGAAGGATTGGAGGGTATGGAGCAAAAGAGAGAATTAGGTAGCTTGAAGGGAGCTTGCAATTTAATTTTAGCTTTAGTGTAGAGATCAGCCTCCCACCTGTAACATCCCACCCCCTGATCCCTCCCAAACAGTTCTCTTCCCTCCGCCACCCCACAATTGTCCCCGCCATCTTAAGTACTGGCAGAAAGTCTGCCAGTACTACAATAAAGTTTTTTTGTTTTTTATTTCTTAAAAAATATCTATTCTGCTGTCTAGGATCCCCCCTTAGCCCCCAACCTCCCTGATCCCCCCCAAACAGCTCTCTAACCCTCCCCCTCTACCTTATAATGCACTATCTTGTCTGAGAGTACCCTGTTTGCCATAAATAATGTTTATTTTTTTTATTTTTTCTGTAGTGTAGCTGCCCCCCCCCAAATAGCCAACCCCCCACCACCTCCCCGATCACTTAGTTAACCCCCCTCCCGCCTCTCTCCCACCTTACCCTTAGCTACATATACTGTGTCAGTGTAGCTTCCCACCCGCTCCTGCCCCAGCGGGTGCCCCTCTATGCACGCACATGCCCCGTGAGTCCCCCCGTGCGCACGCCAGCCACCCTGCACATGATTCCGCCCCCCCCCCTGCGATGAACTCCTTGCATCAATGGCCGCCCACCCGCCTCCCACATCGGCTCCCACCCACCAATGATCATGGCCATCGATGTCCGATTCAGAGAGGGCCACAGAGGGGCTCTCTCTGCATAGGATGGCTAACAAATTTTAATGCAGGATACCTCAATATCGAGGCATCATTGCAATAACATGAAAGCGGCTGGAAGTGATCAGGACCGCTTCCACCACTTTCAAACACCAACGATGTACAGGGTACATCCTTGGTCGTTAAGGACATTTTTTTATAGGCTGTACCCTGTATGTCGTTGGTCCTTAAGGGGTTAAAGAAAAAAATTGTGTTTAGTGTCCCTTTAACAGCTAATCAAATCAAAAACATATATATATCAGCAGTTTCTACAATTGCGCAAATGATTAACTGGTAATGGTTTGTGTAACACTTGACTGTCACAAAGCCACAAGACTTACATTGAGAGATTACATGTCTGTAATGTCCAAAACATTACAACCAGCTTGTTTTGGCCTTTTGTGTAATATATACACTAAAGGAAAGATAGTTTCCCAGGGATCTGCTGTGTCTAGAAACAAAGCAGCATCTATTTATATTTATAAGGAATCAAATCATCATCTGCCATTAACACCAGCCGATTGTCTTGTATTATTGTCACCACTGCATTGTACTGGTAACTGTAACAAGTACTAAGGGGCCTATTTATTATGGCACAATCCGATATAGCAGATCATGTCCGCTGCACATCAATAAATGCCGACAGCATACACTGTCGGCATTTATCATTACACCACTAGTTCACGGGTCATCATGCTCCATACGAATCTTGATAAATATGCCCCTAAAAGTCAACTTATCATACCCCACAGACACATTTACATGTGTTTAATACGTTCGCAGTTCTCTTCTGTCCAAATTACACACTGCTTAAAATTATCGTTTTAATAATTTTACATTGCGTCCTCTCTAACAAAGACAGTATTTGAGATCTTCCTTTTCATATCTAGCAATAATTTGGCCATAATTGGCTTGCAATAAGGCTCACTCTTGATCTAATTTTGTATCATCACAAGTAAGAGTGACATCCAAATATGGCATCACACATTTAGGCCTATATGGTGTGGTATTGATAGTCACGGTGCGCTATCAATATATCTAGACTGATCTAGGATTAGTGCATTACAATTCTACGGTAAAACTGAAAAAAACCCCAGAGAATACTTAATGTGTCCGATATCCTTTTTGCACAACCTATACTTTGAATGGATAGAGAGGCACACTAAACATTGTTCATATTACAAGTTGAAAGTTTATACCAGTGCTAAAAAAGAAAGAGCAACTTGAGACCTGAAGTAGAGTGTTAGGTCTAGAATTAAAGTATAACAAAACCCTATAAAATATAATAAATTAAAATCATATATAACTATATCAAATGTAAAATATTTGTGAAAGATTACAAGTTGCTCTGCAAATCAGTAGTGAAAACACCGCACATTTTTCGCATTTGGAAGTTGCACAGCTATTACAAGTTGCAAAATAACATATTTTGCGTGTGCTTAATCTAAACAGCCAAATCACGTGGAAAAGAAAAATAGAAAAAAAATGTTGCGCAAAGCTCATGCTGTATTCCTTTAGGGTCATAATTCACACTAGGCTGAAATGTACATCTGGGGTTTTTGTTGTTTCTCTCATTCAGAGAAGGATTGCCTGGTATTTGGGGACTGGATTGCACTGTTTATAAAAATGATATACTACAGGAACGTTCTTCTCTATAAAAGGCACATGTTGAGCAAAAAGAGGGTGATCCTAGTGTGTGCCTAGATATAGAACTAGCTAATATGCTATTGTTTGTTCCCAGGCTAAGCACTTCTCTCTTTTTATTTATGCAAAGGTTTGCAATAAAGTATCAACTAATTTGATGATTTACGTATTTTTGACAGACCATCAATAAAATCTCCTTCTCTAATAAATAATAACAGGAACTTTTTTAGTCCCATATACTGTACATTTCTATACCGATAATTGTCTTAAAGCTTTTGCTATGTACAGTTGCATTAATCACTCATTAAATTCACTCTGATTTTAATCTAAGTCACAATTAAAGTCCAACACAATGTGATCAAACTAATTACACACATTTGTACTTTTTAAATATTTATTGAAGAACATTGGGGCCTATCTATCAAGCTCCGAATGGAGCTTGATGCCCCGTGTTTCTGGCGAGCCTGCAGACTCGCCAGAAACAGCAGTTATGAAGCAGCGGTCACAATGACTGCTGCTTCATAACCCTGTCCACCTGCTCTGAGTAAAATGTTAAGCTTTTTTACGGCTTATAGATAAAGAGGGCGCCAAAGGCTAAAGGTATCAGACACCAATATAGTGTATTTTAAAATTATTTAATAGAAGTCAATATACAACCTTAAAATCAAACAGTATAAACAGGGACGTCTCCCTAAGTTTTAAAACCCTATGTTACAGCTTATTGCTACAATTAGATAAGCAAAATGAGAACAGATAGAAATAATTATACGATCTGCTATTAAATGCAATAATCAGTGTGTAAATAAAAAAACAAATGGTGATTAGGAAATATTAAAAACAATTCAAGTTATACTTAAAGCTTAGATATATGTATGCCCAAGGGATATAGCAGATATTTCCCAAGTGTACTGTGGGATAAAGGATGGCGTGGAACTTTCCAATAAAGGAGATAAATCCAAAAAATGTCCAGTCCACCTGAAATTGAATATATAGCTTTGATTCAAAAATATATATCACAATGTTAAAGCAGCGCTTTACTTTACCGCTTGTGAGATCTTCGGTCACACCAGGGACCACTACGAGAGCCAAGGCAGTCTCTCCCGAGCTGCAAAAACAGACCACACACGTGTAGGGACGGCGTCTGACGTCACGCCTCTTCCGTTCGTTTCCTATGTAGACAGTTGAAAGCGTGCTGGTATCAAGTGTAGAAAAGTTGTAGATGTTATTACTTCCTTCAGTGCTCAAGCACTATGTTCGTATACTTATACTTGTAGACACAGTTGGATATTAAAATTCATCCACACTGTGAGAGCTTGAGAGTTGTAGTGAAGAGGTTAACCCGGGTTAAATAGTAGCAATATTGTTCATAGATATGGTGATATTTAGTCACTCTTAGTATACTGCTACAAAGTCACAAGGCAATCGACACGTTTCACCCACCTGTGGGCTTTATCAAGATAATTGTGACTTCCAGCAAAGGCCTTTTTAAATGTTCAGAAAGTGTGTGATTGGCTGTGTGTCTAATTGGTGTTCCCCATTCACAGGAGAATTTAAGGTGGTATATACTTATTTCTCTGTTTCAGGTTCATGTATCCCAAGTTAAAAACATGTTGATAGTCCAATAAATCCCTCTGGCACATACATTTGCAAATTCAACCTAGTCCCTTTAAGATATGCTCTCCATAAGCACTCCTGTTGTAAAATCATGTATATTGAGATTGCAACATACCAAAATTAGATTTAAATGAGGTTAGTTTCTCAGATGTATATGCAGATCTTTTTGTATATGATAAACATCTCTCATAAAAAACATATAGAACCTAAAGTCATTATAACATATATATAGATAAGATATTTAAATATGCTCTATTTTAAAAAAGAAGATATATGTGCTTAGTCTAAAAATATTAAAAATATTAAAAGAAGTATATGGTCTAATTAGATGACAGTGCTACCCATAGAATAGTGTGAAAAAATAATGTGAAAAAATAAAGAAAAAAAGAAGAAAAAAGAGAAAGAAAGAAAATTATAAGTGGGGATTAATTTTAAGTTTAAGTTTGTTTCATTCAAATAGAAAAGGTGAAATATCAAATTCAGAATTAAGTCCTTGTGGGTATAAAGTGCTATATTTGTAAATTAATTCCGCTTCTTTAATTAATAGTGTTTTCTCTGTATTTCCCCCCCTCCAGTGTCCTTTAATTTTTTGTATCCCCCAATAACTTAATTCTTTGGTATTACCATGATGAGTGTCTTTAAAGTGATTATATAATGAAGTGTCATCTCTCCCTTTTTCTATACTTAACAAGTGCTCCCTTATCCTGTCTTTAAGACATCAAGTAGTTTCACCAAAATAGAAAAGGTTGCACGAGCATTTCAGTGCGTAAATAATATTTTTGTGTGTGCATCTTATGACTTCTTTTATGTTAAGAATGTTTTTGGAGTTGTTAATCCTAAGAGCCTTCATTTTTGAACTGTGTTTACATGCCTTGCATGTGTAACAAGGGAAGAAACCAGTGGCTCTTTTACCCATCATATCTACCTGAGAGTTGGTTGTTGAGCTTATCTTAAGTTCACTAGGAGCTAGCATTGTTCTAAAATTCCTAGCTTTCTTAAAAATAAATGTGGGTTTATCTTCTAGCTGTGCACCAATTATATTGTCCTCTTTTAACAGATACCATTTTTTTCTTATTATCTTTTTAATAAGGGAATGATCAGCATTGTAATCAGTAATGAAAGGGACTTTGATTCTATCAGTAGTATCTTTAGTTATAATTTTATAATCCAAAAGATTTTCCCTATTTGTCTTTCTAGCTTTATCAATAGCCTTATTTATGTTATTAGCTTCATAGCCTCTACTATGGAATTTTTCTGCCAAAATTGTAACCTGGTTCTCAAAATCCTCTACTCTAGAGCAATTTTTTTTAATGCGTAAGGTCTGTCCATATGGGATGTTATTTTTCCATATTTTTAAGTGGCAGCTTTCTGCATGTATCAGGTTATTGCACTCTACTTCTTTAAAGTGCGTTTTAGTCTTTATCTTACTATTAATTACCATAATTTCAAGATCCAGAAAATTGACTTTTTCTCGGCTAAAGTGACTAGTGAACTTGAGGCCATAATTATTTACATTCATTTTATTAAAAAGCTCAATTAAGTCTTTCTCTGGACCTCTCCAAACAATCAAGAGATCGTCTATATACCGTTTGAACAGTACGAGGTTCGCACCGAGAGAGCTATCACTGAAAAAATTCTCTTCCCAAAAACCCATGAAGAGATTGGCATAACTCGGTGCGAACCTCCTACCCATGGCGGTCCCTTCCACTTGTATATAAAATTGGTTGTTAAATGAGAAAAAATTATGTTCTAAAATATATTTGATACTGGCAAGAATAAAATCTTTTTGTTGTGATTCCATTTTATCATCTTTATCTAAATAATGTTTTACTGCCTGTAGTCCTTGTGAGTGATTTATCACAGTATATAGAGACGATACATCACATGTAGCTATTAACATATCTTTTTCCCATTTAAGGGAATTCAAATTATTTAGTACTTGAGTTGAGTCTTTAAGATGCGATTTAAGTTTAGACACATGGGGCTGTAGGAATCTGTCGACATACTGGGAGAGGTTGGCTGAGATGGAGTTAATGCCAGATATAATCGGCCTACCTGGTGGGTTTGTTAGGCATTTATGGACCTTGGGTAGAAAATAAAAGATTGGTGTCTTAGAATATTTTGGAGTTAAATAGTTAAATTCTTTTTCATTTAATACCCCTTTTTTTCTACCATCAGTTAAGATCTTGTTTAAAATGTTCGTAAATTTCAGATTTTGATTCAGGGGTAATTTTTTATAAGTTTTCTCGTCCTCCAAGAGACGATATGCTTCTGCCAAATATTTATCTGTATCCATTAAAACAACCCCCCCACCCTTGTCCGCCGGTTTGATGGTTATTTCAAGATCTTTTTGTAATCTATTTAGTGCCTCTCTTTCTTTTTTATTTATGTTCTGTTGTCTTATTTTGGGTAGTTGACATTTCTTTACTTCATTAAGTACTATTTTTTCAAACGTATCAATGTAGTTCCCCTTAGCATATGTTGGATAAAACTTAGATTTTGCTTTTAAGTTAGTGTGCTGGAACTTGTTTGTCTCAGTATTATGTGTAGTACTCTGTTTTTCTAGTGGGCTTTTCATAAAGAATCTTTTGAGTGTTATATTCCTAACGAATTTTTTAATGTGAATGTGAGTGTTAAACTTGCTCATCCTTACTGTGGGAGCAAATGAAAGGCCTAAATGTAGTAGTTTTTCTTGTTCTTGGGTTAGTACTTTTTTACTTAGATTAAAGATTCCACTTTTATTTTTATTTACCTCCATCTTTTTGCATCTTTTGGTGTTTCTCCCTCCTCTCTTTCCTCTAAATTTCTTTTTCGTCTTTGCTGATTTTCTGATTCGATTTGTTGTAGTTTTATTGAATTGCCCTCTTTTAGAGGGCTGGGACCTAAAAAAGAATTTTGTTCAACAGTGGACACTTTATCAATAGTTATGGATTCATCTCTTAAGGGTTAGAACCTATTTTGTGTAGGTGTATTGAATTCTCTTTGTTCTTGTCTATTATGTTTCCAACCATTACTGTTTCTATATTTTGGGTATTCCCATTCATTATCTCTGAATCTTTGATCAGAATGGTAATGATTGTTATAATTTTGGTTATTTTGATGGTAATCATATTGTTTGGGTATAAAATTATGATTATAATAATTGGGATGATTGTGTTGATTTTGTCGATTAGAATAATAATAGTTTCTGTTCTGACCATTATAATTTTGTTTATTATAATATGGTCTATTATAATCACTTTGACCATTAAAGTTTTGTTTGTTATAATATGGTCTGTTGTGATCATTATAATGCATCTTATTATGATTATAGTGATGGGATTGGTTTTGATAATCATTACTTCTTGCCACATTCTGAGTATTTTTATTATTAGTATTATTGAATCTTTCAGCATCTTTTTGTTCTCCTTGCTCATTGGTTTTAGCTATTGGCTCTATACTATCCTTAATATCTCTCTCCATTTTGCCTCATTTGGATCTTAAAAGATCTTTATTTAGGTTATCTAACTTATTGATGATTACTCTTTGTTTTTCCTTAAATTCAGATTCATCTCTCATTCCTTTTAGTTTTTCCTTTAAATCGATAATATTACCTTCTATGACTGTTAGGGTTTCTTTACGTGATTTTTTGAGTATTTCAATCAAACCTATAGAGGCAGTTTTTAAAGTGTTTTTCCATTCCAGCTGTAATTCTTCACTTAAGGTGAAAGTGTAGTTTTTATTAAATTGTAATCCCCTTGGGATACTCCCTTTGTTAATGTATCTATTTAAAAACACTAACTCCATTTTTTGTTTAAGTTCTTTAGTCATAGCTGTTTCTAAGTCTGTCATTAGATCTGATAAATTCATAAATGATTTTTGGCTATGTGAACTAGGAATACTTTCATTGTCTAACTCCAAATATATTTTATCTCTAAAATCAAAAAGGTCCTCCATAAAAAATATGTGTGTTATATGAATTTACAAAAACAATTTACTAAATTGGTGTCCTAGGCTGCACGACTAAGAAGGGATGAAACAAGCTAAAGATAAACAGAAAATAGAAGTGCGCTTAGGAACTAATACCAAGCACCTCTCTAAAAGACACTATCCCTAAAAAGTGTCAAGATATATTGAAAGTAAAATGTTAAGCTTTTTTACGGCTTATAGATAAAGAGGGCGCCAAAGGCTAAAGGTATCAGACACCAATATAGTGTATTTTAAAATTATTTAATAGAAGTCAATATACAACCTTAAAATCAAACAGTATAAACAGGGACGTCTCCCTAAGTTTTAAAACCCTATGTTACAGCTTATTGCTACAATTAGATAAGCAAAATGAGAACAGATAGAAATAATTATACGATCTGCTATTAAATGCAATAATCAGTGTGTAAATAAAAAACAAATGGTGATTAGGAAGTATTAAAAACAATTCAAGTTATACTTAAAGCTTAGATATATGTATGCCCAAGGGATATAGCAGATATTTCCCAAGTGTACTGTGGGATAAAGGATGGCGTGGAACTTTCCAATAAAGGAGATAAATCCAAAAAATGTCCAGTCCACCTGAAATTGAATATATAGCTTTGATTCAAAAATATATATCACAATGTTAAAGCAGCGCTTTACTTTACCGCTTGTGAGATCTTCGGTCACACCAGGGACCACTACGAGAGCCAAGGCAGTCTCTCCCGAGCTGCAAACACAGACCACACACGTGTAGGGACGGTGTCTGACGTCACGCCTCGTTCGTTCATTTCCTATGTAGACAGTTGAAAGCGTGCTGGTATCAAGTGTAGAAAAGTTGTAGATGTTATTACTTCCTTCAGTGCTCAAGCACTATGTTCGTATACTTATACTTGTAGACACAGTTGGATATTTAAATTCATCCACACTGTGAGAGCTTGAGAGTTGTAGTGAAGAGGTTAACCCGGGTTAAATAGTAGCAATATTGTTCATAGATATGGTGATATTTAGTCACTCTTAGTATACTGCTACAAAGTCACAAGGCAATCAACGCGTTTCACCCACCTGTGGGCTTTATCAAGATAATTGTGACTTGCAGCAAAGGCCTTTTTAAATGCTTAGTCTAAAAATATTAAAAATATTAAAAGAAGTATATGGTCTAATTAGATGACAGTGCTACCCATAGAATAGTGTGAAAAAATAATGTGAAAAAATAAAGAAAAAAAGAAGAAAAAAGAGAAAGAAAGAAAATTATAAGTGGGGATTAATTTTAAGTTTAAGTTTGTTTCATTCAAATAGAAAAGGTGAAAGATCTAATTCAGAATTAAGTCCTTGTGGGTATAAAGTGCTATATTTGTAAATTAATTCTGCTTCTTTAATTAATAGTGTTTTCTCTGTATTTCCCCCCCCCCCCTCCAGTGTCCTTTAATTTTTTGTATCCCCCAATAACTTAATTCTTTGGTATTACCATGATGAGTGTCTTTAAAGTGCTTATATAATGAAGTGTCATCTCTCCCTTTTTCTATACTTAACAAGTGCTCCCTTATCCTGTCTTTAAGACATCGAGTAGTTTCACCAAAATAGAAAAGGTTGCACGAGCATTTCAGTGCGTAAATAATATTTTTGTGTGTGCATCTTATGACTTCTTTTATGTTAAGAATGTTTTTGGAGTTGTTAATCCTAAGAGCCTTCATTTTTGAACTGTGTTTACATGCCTTGCATGTGTAACAAGGAAAGAAACCAGTAGGTCTTTTACCCATCATATCTACCTGAGAGTTGGTTGTTGAGCTTATCTTAAGTTCACTAGGAGCTAGCATTGTTCTAAAATTCCTAGCTTTCTTAAAAATAAATGTGGGTTTATCTTCTAGCTGTGCACCAATTATATTGTCCTCTTTTAACAGATACCATTTTTTTCTTATTATCTTTTTAATAAGGGAATGATCAGCATTGTAATCAGTAATGAAAGGGACTTTGATTCTATCAGTAGTATCTTTAGTTTTAATTTTATAACCCAAAAGATTATAAACCTGCTCTGAGTAGGCAGACAGACATCGCTGGAAATCAACCTGATCGAGTACAATCGGGTTGATTGACACCCCCCTGCTGGTGGCCCATTGGCCGCGAGTCTGCAGGAGGCAGCATTGCACCAGCAGCTCTTGTGATCTGCTGGTGCAATGCTGAATATGGAGAGCGTATTGCTCTCCGCATTCAGCGAGGTTTGGCGGACCTGATCCGCACTGTCGTATCAGGTCCACCAGACTTTGTTAAATAGAGGCCATTGAGTAATCAGTGCTGGCTGAAAAAAGAAAGTAAATGTCACGCCGTGCTGCTCTAGCCATTGCTAGGGGCATGGCACCTGCTTCCATGTTCATTGTCAAGGGCTGTGTCGGCCCCTGCTGCATGCCACAGAAGCCAGTCAGTATCTCCTGTGGCGTGAATCCTGCACCTATGTAAGTTGCTCACTTTCTACCTATCACTGCCCATGTATAGGTGTTTCTCTGTGTGCTCCTGGTTTTTTTTGTTATTATTATTATTATCAGGTATTTGTAGAGCACCAACAGGTTCCACAGTGCTATGAGCATAGGTGGTATATAAAAATGATTACAGGGATCAAATGGGGAGAGAGGGTCCTGCCGAGAGTTGCACTGTTGTAGTCGGCTCTTATGAAGGTGAACTACAAACAGCAGGGCTCATAGGCTTACATGCTATGGGGTTTTAGGGGATAGCAGTGGAGATAGGAATGTTAGTTTAGGTTGTAAGCGTCCCTGAATAGTAGAGTTTTCAGGGAGCACTTGAAGCCTTTAAAACTAGGGGAGATTATTGTGGAGCGAGGCAGAGAGTTCCATAAAATGGGAGTCAATCTGGAGAAATCTTGAAGACGGGAATGTGAGGAGGTAACAAGAGATGAGGAGAGTAGGAGATCATTAGCGGCGCGAAGGGGACGGGAGGGAGAGTATCTGGAGTCAAGGTCTGAGATGTAGGGGGGAGCAGTGCAATTGAGGGCTTTGTGTGTCAGAGTGAGAATTTTGTGTTTAATCCTGGAGGCAAGAGGAAGCCAGTGAAGGGATTGGCAGAGAGGTGCAGCAGATGAAGAGCGATGTGCAAGGAAGATGAGCCTGGCAGAGGCATTCATTTTGGATTGTAAAGGAGATAAGCAGCAGCTAGGGAGACCAGAGAGGATAGAGTTGCAGTAGTCAAGGCGGGAAAGGATGAGACACTGGATTAAAATCTTTGTTGTGTCTTGTGTAAGGAAATTTCTAATTTTAGCGATGTTTTTATGGTGGAAGCAGCAGGCTTTAGGCAAGGATTGAATGTGAGGAGTGAAAGAAAGATCTGAGTCCAGTGTGACCCCAAGACATCGGGCATGTGAGGTTGGGGTAATGATGGAGTTATCAACAGTTATAGAGACATGGGGGTGGATATTTTGGAAGAAGGGGGAAAATAAGGAGCTCAGTTTTGGAGAGATTTAGCTTGAGGTAGTGAGAGGACATCCAAGATGAGATATGAGAGAGACAGTTAGTGACATGGGTTAGCAAGGAAGGAGGTAGTTCTGGTGCAGAGAGGTAGATTTGGGTATTGTCGATATACAAATGATAATGAAACCCATGGGACTTTATTAAGGAACCTTGTGAGGACGTGTAGATTGAGAAGAGAAGGGAACTGAGGACAGAGTCTTGCGGTACCCCAACAGAAAGAGGTAACAGGACAGAGGATGCCCCAGAGAAGGCTACACTAAAGGTATGGTTAGACAGATAGGAAGAGAACCAAGAGAGAGCTGTGTCACAGACACCGAAGGATTGGAGGGTATGGAGCAAAAGAGGGTGGTCGACAGTATCAAAAGGCTGCAGACAGATCAAGGAGGATAAGTAGAGAGAAGTGGCCTTTTGATTTTGCTGTAAGTAGGTCATTGGTAACCTTAACAATTGCTGTCTCTGTTGAGTGAAGGGGGTGAAATCCAGATTACAGTGGGTCAAGGAGGGAGTTTAGTGTAAGGAAATGGGATAGATGTGCATATACTAGCTTTTCAAGAAGCTTTGGTGCAAGAGGTAGTAGGGAAATAGGGCGGTAGATGGATGGGAAGGTTGGATAGAGAGAAGGTTTTTTGTGGATAGGTGTGACTAATGCATGCTTAAGAGATGTGTGAACTATACCAGTGCTGATGGAGAGGTTGACGATGTGTGTGAGTATAGGGGTAAGTGTAGAAGAGAGGGAAGGGAGTAGTTGTAAGGGGAAGGGGTTGAGGGGACAGGTAGTGAGGTGAGAGGATAGTATAAGGGCAGAAACTTCATCTTCTGTAACAGGGGTAAAAGAGCTAAATTTATGGCTATGTGGGCTTTGGATGATTGTGAGCTTTTGAGGGGGAGGGAGACCGGTAGTATGCTGAGAGCTGATTTCATTTCTGATGGAGTCGATTTTGTTGTTGAAGTAGCTGGCAAAATCATGGGCTGAGAGAAAAGTTGTGGTGGGAGGTGGGGGGGGGGGAGAAGAGTATTAAATGTGGAGAACAGATGTTTTGGGTTTGAAGAAAGAGTAGAGATAAGAGTGGAGAAGTAATGTTGCTTATATAGATTAAGGGCAGAATAGTAAGAGTTCAAGATGAACTTATAGTAAAGAAAGTCAGCAGAACTCCGAGATTTCCTCCAGTGTCGCTCAGCAGTACGGGAACATCTGCATAGGTAGTCAGAGGAGTATGCCAGGGCTGAGGATGAGTGTATGTTTTCCGAGTTATGGTAGGTGGGGCCAGGTTATCAAGGACCGATGTAAGGGTGGAGTTATAGTGGCAGATGGATTCATCAGGACAGGAAAAGGAGGGGATGGAAGAGAGAAGAGGTTTGAGAGAGCTAGCGAGCTGTTGCTGATCTAATGACTTGATTCTTCTGTGAAATTTAGTGTGAGGGGTAGAAGGAGGGAGAGTTGTAGGGAGGGAGGTGATGGTACAAGTGAGGAGGTGGTGGTCAGAAAGAGGAAAAGGTGAGTTTTTGAAGTTTGAGATAGTGCATCAATAACTGAAAATCAGATCAAAGGAGTGACCATCTTTGTGAGTGGGAGAGTCAGTCCATTGTGACAGGCCGAAAGAGGAAGTTAATTGCAGAAGTTGTTTTGCAGAGGGGGCAGTGGGATTATCAACAGGGAGGTTGAAGTCACCGAGAATGAGGGCAGGGGTATCCGAGGAAAGGAAATAAGGTAGCCAGGTGGCAAAGTGATCTAGAAATAGAGTTGCGGAGCCAGGGGGCGGTATATGACTGCAAAGCGTATAGAGAGGGGAGTGAATAAGCGAATCATGTGTGTTTCGGATGAAGAAAATGTGAGGGAAGAGAAGGGCTGTATTTGTTGCAAACAAAGCGCAAGTTCCATAGTGCACAAGCGAAGGGGGTGGTGGTTCTAGATGCAGGAGGAATAAGATTAAGGTTACCAGAGTTTTGTTTTTAAAGTCTGGGAGATGTCGCCAGCAGCTAGTATGAGGAAGAGGGAGAGTGACATGAGATGAGATGCGGATTTGCAGTGGTGAGACTGTTTTTGTGATGAGTTGCAAGGGGGAGAGAGAGTCTTTAGGAATGTGTGAAGTTTGTATCCTGGATTGCCATTACGTTATTGAACTCTGCCTATCTGACTACTCTGCCTGCTTAACCCCTAAAGTACTGGAGTGCCTTATTGATAACAAACTCTGCCTGTCTTACTACTCTGCCTGCTTAACCCCTAAAGTACTGGATTGCCTCACTGTTGATGAACTCTGCCTGTCTGACCACTCTGCCTGCTTAACCCCTAAAGTACTGGATTGCCTCATTGTTAACAAACTCTGCCGGTCTGACTACTCTGCTTGCTTAACCCCTAATATACTGGATTGCCTTAACGTTGCCAAACCCTGCCTGCCTCACCATTCTAGTGGTTTACCTTTGGACTGCCTTACTGTTGCCAAACCCTGCTGCCTGCCTGACCATTCTAGTGGTTTACCCTTGAACCACCATCCCCTGATTCTCCTCTTTCTGCCATCAAAGACTATCCTGCCTATAGTGAGTACCGCTACCTCATCTTGCAAACTTTCTCTGCTCTGGGATATCCCCTATCATTCCGGCTTGATGCCAGGATAAGAAGGCTACTGGCCGAGTTCGGTCTAATAGTGGACTATCCAATGAGCATTACATTATACTTGGGCCATGAAAACAAATGTGGTAGCAAGAGCAGTTGATCTTTAAGGACAGATGTTTGGAACCCATACCACACAGTTGCAGAGTGGATTCCAAACTAGAGGCTATAGCCACTAAATTCTCGGCACTAGTTGCAGCAAGGAATACCTCTCCTGTTGTTGTACCGCCAGTCTCTGCTCCTAGTGCTGCGGCTCATTATGTCTATGAGTAAGCGCCTGTAGGGGGCGCGAAACGCATCAGACACCCGCCTGTGTTCCTCGCACAGCTGTATTGGTATTTTTTGTATTCCATACAATAAATTTGAGGATATTATTTGCAAAGCAACTGTTGTAGTTCCTGCATCCTTCTACTTCCATATTTACCTTTTGCGGATTGGTTCATCTGCTTCTTGCTACGGAACTCCAGGAGAGATGTTTCATGTTTAGTTCCGGTGCTCCGGTCAGAGAGAGATTGAGGGCCTGTTTAGCTGGGACTATTTTTTACTTTTAGTTTTGCTGCGGCTTCTTCCCCTGCTTCTGGAAGCATTCCCCGGATACCATTAACTGACAAATTTGAAGGTACTATTGATTGTAGGGGTTTTCTTAACCAGTGTAGGCTGCACTTCCGTAATGATCCTCCCACCTTTCAGTCACACCAATCAAGGGTCACCTTTATCATTTCCTTACTGAAAGACAAGGCCCAAGCCTGCGTCTCTCCCCTATTGGAACAGAATGTTCCTCTCCTGAATGATGCTGATGTGTTCATTTCTGCATTTTCTTCTGTGTTTGGGACTTCTGGCGGTACTTCTGCTGCAGAATTTTCTCTCCTGTATCTCCGCCAGAGCAATAGAACTGTGACACAATTCGCTATCGAGTTTTGCACCTTGGCACTTGAGACCACTTGGGATGGCAGTGTTCTCAAGGCAGCCTTTAGGAGGGGTCTGCATGAATGCATCAAAGATGAGCTCACTTATCATGATATCCCTTCTTCTTTGGATGACTTTATAACACTTTGTATCAGTCTGGACTCTCACTTCCAGGAGAGACAAACCGAAAGTGACATAACTCGGAGGGTCCTTCCCTCCCATCCTTCTATTCGTCCAGTTTCTGCAGTATCCTCTACCCCTTCAACAGCTCCAGTTACCCCAGTGGAGGAATCCATGGATCTCTCCTCCTTCAAACCCTCAGAGTCTGAAAGACAGAGAAGAAGGTGAATGAGACTATGCTTTTATTGTGGTTCTAACACCCACCAACTAAAGAATTGTGACATTCGGCCAGGAAAAGCTAATGCTTAGGGGATAACACTGGGGTACCTCTAAGCATGATCACTACTAAATCCCCTCACTCCTCTCTGACTCTGGTACCTGTTACCCTTACATTCCTTCAGAATACTGTCCACACTCAAGCCTTCTTTGATTCAGGGGCAGCTGGAAACTTTCTGGATTACCGTTTTATGATTCAAGCTGGCTTGCCTCTTCTGCCCGAAAAGACATTGTCTAAAAATAACTACTCTGGATGGCACTCCCCTTGGTTCAGGGTTGATCTATTTTGAGTCAGCACCCCTGACTCTGGGAGTCCTTCATACCGAACAGCTGCAGTTCAATGTCATTCATTCCCCAGCACAGCCTCTCATTATTGGTCTTCCTTGGCTTTGCATACACAATCCACAGTTCAACTGGGCTGAAGGACAACTGACCTCCTGGGGTGCCTCCTGTTTCTACTGCTGCCTTGCTAAAGTCACTCCTCTGCTCCACATCCCCATAGCCAGTATACAGACTCCTTCAAACCTTCCCTCAGTATATGCAGACTTCACAGATGTGTTTGAGAAGAAAGCAGCTGACGTGCTGTCACCCCACCATCCTTATGACTGCAAAATTGACCTCTTTTCCGGAGCCCCACTTTCTAAAGGGAGGACTTATCCACTCTCCAAAGCTGAAACCAAATGCATGGAGGGGTACATCCAAGAAAACCTAGCTAAAGGTTTCATTCACTCTTCCTCCTCTCCTGCTGGGGTAGGCTTCTTTTTCATCAGTAAGAAGGATGGTGGGCTCAGACCCCGCATCGACTACAGGGCCTTGAACAATATAACTATCAAGAATCGCTATCCCATTCCTTTGATCACCGAACTGTATGACTCACTCCATAATGCTCGCTTCTTCACCAAGCTAGACTTACGTGGGGCATACAATCTGATCCATATCTTTCCAGGCCACAAATGAAAGACCGGCTTCAACACAAGATCAGGGCATTATGAATACCTTGTAATGACCTTTGGACTGTGTAAAGCCCCTGCAGTCTTCCAGGCATTTGTCAATGATGACCTCCTCAATTGCACTGTCATCGTATACCTGTATGACATCTTATTTTCTCTTCCATTCTGGAGGAGCATCATAAGCATGTGAGACAGGTAATTCAACATCTCAGAGACAATTCTTTGGTAGCCAAACTAGAAAAAATGTGAGTTTGAACAAGTTCAGATCCAGTTCCTTGGTTACGTCATCTCGAAAGAAGGTTTTGCCATGGATCCTGCTAAACTCACTGCAGTTTTAGAATGGCTTTAACCTGCTTCATTAAAGGAACTACAGAGATTCTTGGGGTTCTCCAATTATTACTGCAAGTTTATAAAGAACTTTTCTCAAACAGTCGCTCCACTCACTAAATTGACAAAAACTAAACAAAGATTATAAACATTGGCTCCCTGAGGCCATAAATGCCTTCTCTTCTAAAAAATGCTTTCTGTTCTGCTCCTGTGCTCCGCCATCCTGATTGTGACCTACAGTTCACTTTAGAGGTTGATGCATCCGAGATAGGGGCTGGAGCAGTTCTAACCCAAAGGGATCCTTTACCCTCCAAGTCACACCCTGTATCTTTTTCTTTAAATGCTTAACTCCTGCAGAGAGGAATTATGATGTGGGCAATCGTGAACTCTTAGCCATTAATATGGCCTTGACTGAATGGCGTCATTGTTTAGAAGGCAGCGCCAATACCATTCAGATTCTCACTGACCCCAAGAATCTGACTTGCCTAGAGACTGCTCATCGACTCAATCCTCAACAGGCCAGGTGGGCCTTGTTCTTTTCCCGTTTTAACTTTGTGGTCTCTTACCTTCCTGGGACCAAAATCAAGAAGGCTTTTTGTAAGTTGATTGGAACCATGGTTTCTTTGTCTTCTGGCTACGATCCTCAGACCAATGGACTAACTAAGAAAGTAAACTAGAATCTTGAGGCCTACCTTAGAGCCTTTGTCAATTCTCTCCATACCAACTGGTCTGAGTTGTTATCCCTAGCTGAGCTGGCAAGAAACACTCATTGGTACTCCTCTCTATGATATTCTCCATGTCAAACCACATCAGGATATCAACCTTGTGTCTTCCCTCTTTCTGCTCAGTCCACTGAGTTTCCTGCTGCTGACCGACACGTTACTGAACTTACCATTCATTGGCAATGTATTCGCTCTCAGCTATGTTCAGCTGTCTCTAGATACAAGAAGTTTGCTGATCATCATAGAGCTTCTGTACCGTGCCATCTCAGTAGGTGAACGTGTTTGGGTCTCTGCTCGACATATTTGTCTATGTCTAACCCTGTCACAAATTAGGGCCTAGGTTCATCGGTCCTTACAAAGTCCTGAAAAAACTGTCTTCTGTTGCCTACAAAGTGACTTTGCCCAAAAACCATGCACATACATTCAGTCTTCCACATCTCTCTACTCAAGCCTTACATCAAGAATAGATATACCTGACTCAGTACTTCTCCTCTGCTCCTGGTCCATGGCGACCTTGAATATGAGGTTGCTAAGATCCTGGACTCCAGATACAGGCACAGACAACTGCAATATTTGGTACATTGGAAGGGTTATTCTGTGGCGGATCACTCCTGGGTTCCTGCCCGTGACGTGCATGCTTCATCTTTGGTCTCCGGATTCCATGCTGCTCATCCTTTGAAGTCAATTCTGGTTCCCAGAGGGAACCCTTAAGAGCGGGGCTATGTCACACCACTCTAGCTGTTGCTAGGGGCATGGCTTCTGTTTCCCTGTTCATTGTAAATGGCGGTGTTGGCCCCTGTTGAGTGCGGCAGTGAGGTCATCACTGCACGCTCCTCTCACTGTGAAGCCGGTCAGGATCTCCTGTGGCACGAATCCTGCGCCTATGTAAGTTGCTCACTTTCTACCTATCACTGCCCAAGTATAGGTGTTTCTCTGTGTGCTCCTGGGTGTCTTTTTTATGGTATACTGGATTGCCATTACGTTATTGAACTCTGCCTGTCTGACTACTCTGCCTGTTTAACCCCTAAAGCAATAGCTTGCCTCACTGTTGATTAACTCTGCCTGTCTAACTACTCTGCTTGCTTAACTCCTAAAGTACTGGATTGCCTCATTGCCAAACTATGCCTGCCTGACCATTCTAGTGGTTTACCTTTGGACTGCCTTACTGTTGCCAAACCCTGCCTGCCTGACTATTCTAGTGGTTTACCTTTGGACTGCCTTCCTCTGATTCTCTGATTGCTGTCATCAAATACTATCCTGCCTATAGTGAGTACCGTTACCTCATCTTGCAAACTTTCTCTGCTCTGGGATATCCCCTATTATTCTGGCTCAACGCCGGGATAAGAAGACCACTGGCCGAGTTTGGCCTGATAGTGGACTATCCCACGAGCATTACAGTAAACCTCTGTGTTACCAACCTCTCCAAAAGCTATTTAGAGTCGGGTGTTTCAATTAAGGAGATGAGATTATAAGTCTAGGTTGCACAAGTGTCCTGCCCTTTAAATCAAGGCACACAAAGCCTGGTTACTGACAAATCTGTTATTTTCAAGAAAGATTGGTTAGTGTGAACCATACCTCAATCTCAACACTTTCACAAAACCTTAGAAAATTCCTTATTGAGATGCACAAAGCTAGAAAAGGTTATAAAAGCATTGCTAAAATCCTGGTGTTCATTAAGGCCACAGCTAGACAAAGGGGCTGAATTATCAAGCTCTGAATGGAACTTGATGCCCCTGTTTCTGCGCGAGCCTTCAGACTCGCAGGAAATCACAGTTATAAAGCAGCGGTCTAAAGGCTGCTGCTCCATAACTTGTCCGCCTGCTCTGAGGCTGCGGACATCAATCCGCCTGATCCTATATGATCAGGATGATTGACACCCCCTGCTAGCGGTCGATTGGCTACAAATCTGCAGGGGGCAGCATTGCACAAGCAGTACATAAGAACTGCTTGTGCAATGATAAATGTCGATAGTGTATGTTGTCCGCATTTATCGATGTTAGGAATGTTGCTACTCTCCCTAGCAGAGGGTGTCCTGCAAAGATCACTCCAGGAGCATAACAGGAAATCCGGAGGGAGGTGGGAACATACCCAAAAGGAATCAGCAAAATATACCCAGAAAACGCTACAAATTTTGAAATCTTTTTTCATGCTTCCATTATCAGACATATCAAGAACAGTGTCCGTGGAAGGACACCATGAAGGAAACCACTGCTTTTTACATTGTAGCACATCTCAAATTTGCCCAAGACCACCTTGAGGTTCCACAATATTCTTGGTAAATGTACAGTGGAAAGATGAGACAAAAGTTGAACTTTGTGGCAAAAATGCACAACACTATGAGCTAGATTACGAGTGGAACTCTTACAGTTATGCATGAGTGATAAGTAGTTCATTGCGGGTGTTTGCATGCATCGGGTTTTTTGCTCATATTACAAGTTAAAACTAAACGCTATCACTAGAGCACAATTGAAGTTAACGTGCATCGGGTTAGTGCGTCCTCAAAACTCTGGTTAACTGTTTTACAAAATAAAAAAATTTCACAAAAGACATCAAAATTACATTACAAAGTACACTTATATTTATAGTAACACCATCAAAGATAAAAATAAAGAAATAAATTATTATTTAAAAAAAAAAAACTTTGCACACAAAAGTTATAAGGGCTCAAAGATATGAGGTCTTAGGTGATAGAAAAAAAAAAAGTCTTCAAAGGACCTTAACTTTGAGATACATAAATATACATGTCTAGAGATGTATATGTATATAGCTTGCATTGTGTGGCTGTTTTAGGGTCCCAGGTATTGGAAAGGACCTTGACGAGGCACCTGGGCTTGTCCCATTTGGCCAGATGCGATAACTAACCTTTCCATTTTTGCTTTTAAATCTTAGCTGAGAGCTTATAAGTGAGTGCTGGGTTTTCTCTGTGTGTTGTATTAATTTGTTTTGTAATTTTCCCTATGGTTCTTGCACCCAGACCTGAAAGAGGTTAACTGCCTGTGATTCTCGGGACAGCACAGCTTCCTGTGAGTGCCAGTGGCACCCAGGGCTGAGCATCTTTCAGGGTCATGGGATGTGTACCCAGTCCGGTATGATAGTGCAGTTCCCTTCCGTGTTTTGTATATATATATATATATATATATATATATATATATATATAGTCCATGCATCAAGTGTGACAGCACCACAACACAAAAAGTTTCTTTAAAGGTGAAAAATTCAGAGATTGAGCTCGCATTCTATTGGCTGTTCCGATCAGCTGAACTTTTTTAATTTAGAATAGGGTAGGGCATTTTTTATTTTGGGGGTCTTTGTTATTTTATTGGGGGGCTTAGAGTAGGTGTAATTAGTTTAAAATTGTTGTAATATTTTTCTAATGTTTGTAAATATTTTTTTATTTTTTGTAACTTAGTTCTTTTTTATTTTTTGTACTTTAGTTAGTTTATTTAATTGTAGTTATTTGTAGGTATTGTATTTAATTAATTTATTGATAGTGTAGTGTTAGGTTTAATTGTAGATAATTGTAGGTATTGTATTTAATTAATTTATTGATAGTGTAGTGTTAGGTTTAATTGTAGATAATTGTAGGTATTTTAATTAATTAATTTATTGATAGTGTAGTGTTAGGTTTAATTGTAGATAATTGTAGGTATTGTATTTAATTAATTTATTGATAGTGTAGTGTTTAAGTTTAATTGTAACTTAGGTTAGGATTTATTTTACAGGTAATTTTGTAATTATTTTAACTAGGTAACTATTAAATAGTTATTAACTATTTAATAGCTATTGTACCTGGTTAATATAATTACAAAGTTGCCTGTAAAATAAATATTAATCCTAAAATAGCTACAATATAATTATAATTTATATTGTAGCTATATTAGGGTTTATTTTACAGGTAAGTATTTAGCTTTAAATAGGAATAAGTTATTTAATAATAGTTCATTTATTTTGTTAGATTTAAATTATATTTAACTTAGGGGGGTGTTAGGGTTAGGGTTAGACTTAGCTTTAGGGGTTAAAAAATGTATTAGAATAGCGGTGAGCTCCGGTCGGCAGATTAGGGGTTAATGTTTGAAGTTAGGTGTCGGCGATGTTAGGGAGGGCAGATTAGGGGTTAATACTATTTATTATAGGGTTATTGAGGCGGGAGTGAAGCGGATTAGGGGTTAATACATTTATTATAGTAGCGGTGCGGTTCTTCCGGAGTGGAGTGGAGCCATCTTCTTCCCAGCCGACGCGGATCCAACCTCTTCAAGCGACGCCTACTTGCCGAATGACGGTTTCTTTAAATGACGTCATCCAAGATGGAATCCCTCAAATTTGAATTGGCTGATAGGATTCTATCAGCCAATCAGAATTAAGGTAGGAATATTCTGATTGGCTGATGGAATCAGCCAATCAGATTCAATTTCAATCCGATTGGCTGATCCAATCAGCCAATCAGATTGAGCTCGCATTCTATCGGCTGTTCCGTTCAGCCAATAGAATGCGAGCTCAATCTGATTGGCTGAACTTTTTTAATTTAGAATAGGGTAGGGCATTTTTTTATTTTGGGGGTCTTTGTTATTTTATTGGGGGGCTTAGAGTAGGTGTAATTAGTTTAAAATTGTTGTAATATTTTTCTAATGTTTGTAAATATTTTTTTATTTTTTGTAACAGTTCTTTTTTATTTTTTGTACTTTAGTTAGTTTATTTAATTGTAGTTATTTGTAGGTATTGTATTTAATTAATTTATTGATAGTGTAGTGTTAGGTTTAATTGTAGATAATTGTAGGTATTGTATTTAATTAATTTATTGATAGTGTAGTGTTAGGTTTAATTTTAGATAATTGTAGGTATTTTATTTAATTAATTTATTGATAGTGTATTGTTAGGTTTAATTGTAGATAATTGTAGGTATTGTATTTAATTAATTTATTGATAGTGTAGTGTTAGGTTTAATTGTAACTTAGGTTAGGATTTATTTTCCAGGTAATTTTGTAATTATTTTAACTAGGTAACTATTAAATAGTTATTAACTATTTAATAGCTATTGTACCTGGTTAATATAATTACAAAGTTGCCTGTAAAATAAATATTAATCCTAAAATAGCTACAATATAATTATAATTTATATTGTAGCTATATTAGGGTTTATTTTACAGGTAAGTATTTAGCTTTAAATAGGAATAAGTTATTTAATAATAGTTAATTTATTTTGTTAGATTTAAATTATATTTAACTTAGGGGGTTGTTAGGGTTAGGGTTAGACTTAGCTTTAAGGGTTACAAAATTTATTAGAATAGCGGTGAGCTCCGGTCGGCAGATTAGGGGTTAATGTTTTAAGTTAGGTGTCGGCGATGTTAGGGAGGGCAGATTAGGGGTTAATACTATTTATTATAGGGTTATTGAGGCGGGAGTGAAGCGGATTAGGGGTTAATACATTTATTATAGTAGCGGTGCGGTTCGGTCGGCAGATTAGGGGTTAATTATTGTAGGTAGGTGGAGGCGACGTTGTGGGGGGCAGATTAGGGGTTAATAAATATAATATAGGGGTCGGCGGTGTTAGGGGCAGCAGATTAGGGGTACATAGGGATAATGTAGGTAGCGGCGGTTTACGGAGCGGCAGATTAGGGGTTAAAAAAATATGCAGGTGTCAGCGATAGCGGGGGCGGCAGAATAGGGGTTAATAAGTGTAAGGTTAGGGGTGTTTAGACTCGGGGTACATGTTAGAGTGTTAGGTGCAGACGTAGGAAGTGTTTCCCCATAGAAAACAATGGGGCTGCGTTAGGAGCTGAACGCTGCTTTTTTGCAGGTGTTAGGTTTTTTTTCAGCTCAAATGGCCCCATTGTTTTCTATGGGGGAATCGTGCACAAGCACGTTTTTGAAGTTGGGCCACGTCCGTAAGCACCGCTGGAATTTAGAGTTGCAGTGGCGTTAAATTATGCTCTAAGCTCCCTTTTTGGAGCCTAACGCACTGAAAACGCAGCCATTTTGTGAACTCTAAATACCAGCGGTATTTAAAAGGTGCGGGGGAAAAAAAGCATGCGTAGCTAACGCACCCCTTTGGCCGCAGAACTCTAAATCTAGCCGTTAGTCTTTATATGCAGACCTAGGATGTAATGTGAATCCATAGCCTTAAGACAGACTAATATCCATATCTAGGTAAAGGACGCAGAAAGTGGGAGGATTCAAATAAAAATTGAAAGTCAGGTCGGTTTATATAATATTATGTTGGTAACGTGAGTATAGTGATTATGGTATATAGTGGTATACCATGTACATATATTTAGTCTTATATAATGTTATAACTGAGAAGAAGTTGGTATCTTAACATTGACAAGGTATGGAAAATTATGCAGGAAATAGTCCTGTCGTTATGGCTATAACCAGTAAATATCTTGTTTCAATGTTGGCTTTAGAGAAAAATCAGCTATAACTGTTATAATATGCACTTGACCGGTAATACACTTATATCCAAGTGTGTACTTGTAGGTGACCACTCAGCCATAAATAATATTATAACTGAGAAAAAGTTTTCACTTTAATATTAACTCAATATATTGGATTTAGTTCCATCATTAGTGCATTAGCCAGCAAGTGTATTTATTTCAATATTTGGCTTAAGAAAAAAACCCACTTTAGCAGTTATAGTATATGTTAGAGCGGAAATGAAATTTAGTCCAACTAAGTACAGTCTAAGACCGTTCCGCTTTTGTCCCACCTATAAAATTGCTAGTTTTAAATATCAGGCTTTTGTAAGTAGCACAGAACTATCATATGTACATTATGTTGGGTATTACCCGAATTGTACTGTTAACATGTACCCATAATACGCTAAGGTAGTCTATATGTCTTGTTTAGTACAACTTATTCAATCACTTTATGCTGTATATTATTAGTTGCTGTATATCATTATTTACTCACTATATAAAGTAAGTTATGAACTACGGTTCTATCTTAATCCAGCAAAAGAACAAGCAATTTGATGATTAATAAGCTGGAGTAACGCCTATCTAGCTCTCCATAATGAGAGAGAAATACTCGGGTTTGTTTATATCCCACTATAAGAAAACCAACATTAAATTGAAACCGGCTATATTGGTGCCAGATTCTGCTAGCGTTCAGTTTCATCAAAATCACAAACTGCTTCTTATTGACATAGGCTCGCCTGCCGCTGTCTGAGTAAATTAAAAATATGCATAACACTCAGCTGCTTATATAATTAAATAAATTCTAAGTCACAATGTGACTAATATATAGTAAACTGAGTTGCAAATTTAAATTGTTATTCTAAGTTGAATTCCTGCTAAAAAATTATATTTTTTTTTTTATAAAGCCGAGGCACTCGGTGAAACATGTCAGGGGAGGTTGGGAGATAATGGGCTCCTTAGATTTGTGCTTTTAAAAATTTTTGCAGGAATTCAACTTGATGCTTGGACTGTACAAATTGAAGTTTTTGCTGATTCTCCACAATGACGAGCACACAGTTTGAGAAAAATATCTATGGGTATAGTGCTGGACTCTATTTGCCTATATATATATATATATATATATATATTTTTTTTTTTTTTTATATATATATATATGTGCAGGGGTCAAGTCCTACAAAAAAAAGTGTAGGAACTCACCACGACTTCCACCCCCCCTCACAACTAGTATTGTTTTATATATACACATACACACATTCACACTCTATTTATTTGGATTTAATCTATACACTTTGGCTAATGAAAGAAAATGAAATCCAATGAAGGGTTTAATGGTTGCCTTTGGGCCTGAGAATCCTCCTCTGTCACAAAGTCTCACCCACTTAAGGTGCCATAGTCCTTTTTCTGCTGAGGGGAGTTAAATAACCCTAGAGCAAGCTGCACAGTAATGTAAGCCCCATGTGTTACACACATTGCGGGGTGATCACACAGCAGGACCGCTGACAGTCTTGCATTTAGTGTATTATAGGAAGTGTTACTGCCCATTACCCCATGATCTCACTATCCCTCTAACCAGACTCCAGCTCCTCCCACCACCATCAGCAGTGTTTACTGAAGCATTTCTGTTCTCAGTCCAGGGGGAACATAGTGCAGGAACTCCGCTCCCATGCGTTACAGCTCAACTTGACCCCTCTATATGTGTCTATATATGTCTATATATGTATTTATGTATTTATATGTGTATATATGTTTTTACAGACATATATACATATAACCAGATAAATACATATGTACACATATATAGACACATTATATAAATGCATTGGAGCCCGTTGCAGTTGAGTAGAAGCAAAAATGTAAAATCATATTTTTACAATTTACAGTGTGTATTTACTGTAACTATTTGAAATTTCAATGTTTTGCACATAGCAGAATATGCTTTAAGGACTAGATTACAAGTGAGGGGCAAATGGTTTTGCGCTAGCACAATCGCGATTTAGCGAACCATTTCCCTTCCACTGATATTACAAGTTAGCGCAATTGCCTTTTATGCTTCAATCCTTTTCGCAATCTAAAAGCTGTGATAAACTGGTTTCTGAAATTAAAACATTGCACAAAACACAACAAAAATACATTACAAAGTACACTTGCACCCATAAATAAACTAATAACCCTTAAACCGCCACCACCCACATCGCAAAGTACCTAAATAAACTATTAACCCCTAAACCGCCATCCCGCCACATTGCAAAGTACTTAAATTAACTATTAACCCCTAAACCACCATCACCCCACATCGAAAAGTACCTAAATGAACTATAAACCCCTAAACCACCATCCCTCCACATCGCAAAGCACATAAATAAACTATTAACCCTATGCTGCCATCCCCCCACAAAGCAAAGTTATAAATTAACATCTAAACTCCTTAACCTAACAACCCCTATCTTAACCCAAATTAAAATACCCCTAAATTTAGTAAAAAAAAAAAAAAAACCTTAAAAATAAACTTAACTGTATAATTAAATAAAAACCTAATCTTACCTTAAAAAAAACTTATATTACACAAAAAAAACAAAAAACAAAAAGGCAAAACACAACTGACGTATAATTGTCAGTTCAGGAGTGCACGGATAAGCAGCAAAGTGTGTACAAAGGTATCTTCCCGGAGGCTATGCTAAAAAAGGAGTCCTCCTCACTGAAGTAGGTGGAAAAAGAATCTAGAAAACAGAAAATGAGGAGACGCTCCACACCAGAAAGTGCAGATCAATAAAGTTCATAAAATATTTAATAACACACGGCAAATGTACACTCACAATGGAAACCTAGTTCAGAGCTGAGGTACACTACACATGTTCATAAAATGATGTACAATATCAGGGTACATGGAACGTCCTTTTCAAGGGGCTGCAGTCTGTATAGTGTCCCAGAATCCTGCTGACCTGTCCTGGAAATATGTGCTCCGTTGATCCAGGTAGACTCTCCCTTAGTGGCCCAATGCCAACTTGTATCAAGTAATGTCTGGGAGTGCTGAATACAGTTCAAACAGTCCAGCACACAAAACACTTTCACTAAAACACAATAAAAGTGCCAAACAACATCAGCAACAAACTATCAAAGATAAGAGACTCTAACACTGTACTCGCGCTGATATGCTACGGCTAGTGGGTAAGACCTTAACGCATTTTGCGGGTCCAATCCTGCTTTGTCAGAGGCTTGTTATATATACACTCTGAGTAAGGAGGGTACTAGTCACGCCCCCTAGCCATTGCGTAAAACTCTTTCCTTGAAACCATTAAAATTCTGTGACAAATATACTCCATCCATACCGTAGCCCTGTACCTATATTGTGGCAATCCTAATTATTCTAACAGTTTCGCTAGATGGATATACGTGCATGAAACGGCTATACTTGTTCTTTTATATCCAGTTACACCTTATACTATTTCATTGCAGTTGTGTCAAAATATTCAGTTATGTGACTCATCCCTGCTTTTTACTTCTAAACTGGACAAGTAGTAAATGCACCCCACATGGACATTATATAATGCTACTACGGTACCTTTACCTAAGGTTTCTTCAGCGCTGCGGAATCTGTTGGCGCTCTACAAATAACCGATAATAATAATAATCCTGCTACCCTAGAGTTTATTTTCAGGGGCACACTCTCTATCATAAATACCCCTTAATATAAACCACCTCACCTTTAGGTGTTAAATGATTCTATACTAAAAACGCTGACAGATAAATATGTATATTGAGTCCACCTGGATTCAATGTACCTAACCTATGCATCCAATATGTCTTACTTTTACGAAGGGTCAACACCCAATCCCCTCCTCTCATATCCCTTTCTACATGTTCAAAGGCTTTCACCCTCAAGCAAGCTGGATTTTTAGTATGGATCATAGTGAAATGGGCAGAGACACTATGTTTCATGTAACCCCCTTATATATTTTTAATATGTTCAGCTACCTGGTCTTAAAACACCTCTTCGTTCTACCAATGTACCTTAGAGAACACTCACATTCTAATTGGTAAACTCTGAAATTAGATCTACAATTAATAAACCATAAATGGAAATATATATATAGGCTTTTTTTCCCATCGCTAGTTGCCGTAACACATTTGTTCTCTCTATTCCTATGCTTGCAACATACACAATTCTTTCTTCTGCACCCAAAGAAACCCTCCACTAGGGGATTTCTATTCCCGGTTCAATTTTTTTCCTCCCCCTGCTAGGGGTGGGTGCAACAATGTTCTTGATAGTCTTGTTTCTCCTTAATGTGATCTTAGGGTTCACTTCAATGATATATTTTACAAGTGGATCATTTAACGAGATAAAGAGCAGGGGTGACAGCGGGTGTAATATCCCTTTTAAGCTGCCTCCTCCCACACTGCGTACGGCTACTTAAGCCTCAACATTCCTTCACTCCTTGCCTGAATATTGAAGTACTGTGTGTTCATTCATTCGGAACATAAGCTTAACTTCTAACATTTGGAATAATTTGTCAATTTCTCCCTGAAGTCTTTTTTCGTCTGCCTTTCTACAGAAACCTGAAGCCTTGCTGATCTCGCTCTGCTACAGTGTTTGTTCTCATTACAATGTCCTGACTGGAACTCTCTCTCTTCCTGTCTGCATTCATCAGCTGCCATCAATCTTCCACTGGAGCGGTCTTGTTTGAGAACGCTGTTCTCAACTTACCAATTTCTTCATTCAGCACTGCCACTAAATCCTCTTGCTCAGCTTCCAGCTACTGAGTTATTTTGTGGTCATAAGGATTACTGTTATCACTATCTGCCATCCTGTCATTCCTGCATCTACGTTCCCTGCAGTTTGCATGCTTTTCACAGGACTCCTGAATTGCAAGTATATCTTTGTAATGTTTCTATCTACTTGTCAAGTGAACTTGAACTTGTTATTTGCATTCACTTTATAAAATTTTCAATCTGTTTTATTGTCAACTCTGCAAGGACTGATTTAAGGTTACTCTCTGGAACTTTGCAATATTACTATCTACCAGCTGCAATACCTTACTTCCTGAATTCCTGCTTACACCTACTCTTTTAGCAGCTCTGCGTTAAAGGGACACTGAACCCTTTTTTTTCGTTCGTGATTCAGATAGAGCATGCAATTTTAAACAACTTTCTAATTTACTCCTATTATCAATTTCTCTTTGTTCTCTTGCTATCTTTATTTGAAAAAGAAGGCATCTAAGCTTTTTTTTGGTTTAGACCTCTGGATAGCACCTTTTTATTGGTGCATGCTTTATCTGAATCGCGAAAGAAAAAAATTGGGTTCAGTGTCCCTTAAATCTATGTTTGTGTCTTTGCAGCAGTCTCTGGCAATTACCTTATTTTAGTGTCCTATACTACTCAGTAACCTGCTATTTGGTCGCATAATATATTTGTGTACCATTTAAATAGCAGATAATATATTTTCTGACTAACTGCTATATTGGAATCTACCCAATCTTTTCCCTGTAATTTTGGGTGAAATTCAGTTTCATGCTACAGTTTTAACTATATTTAAGTATTCAGTCAGACCTTACAGCTGGAGCCCCTGCCTTGTACCATTCTTTATTAATATTTATTTTGACTGATACCCTGCTACCTTAATAAATGCTCTAGGGTCTGTGAATAGTATCTGGATTGTCTTAAGAAAGTTTCCTCCAAAACTGAAAGTTTCCAGAATGTTAAGTAAGTAGTTCCAATTGACCCTATCGAATGCCTTCTCTGCATCCAACGCCAGAAGTAGAGAAGGTATCTTGTGTACTGAGGCTTAGTTAATTAAGTCATCAGTTCTCTGAATATTATCAAGGGCTTCGCGTGACTGGATAAACCCTACCTGGTCAGGGTGGATCAATTAAGTCATAATGGGATTGAGTCTATCTGCAATAATTTTTGTTAGTAGTTTGATATCTTGGTTAATGAGTGATATAGGTCTTACATTTCGGCAGTGTTGTTTATTTTTCCGGGCATAACTGAGATCCTGGCTAGCATTAATTCTGGTGGAATTGTTGCTCCAAGCATGATGTTATTAACCATTCTAAGCAATTGTTGGGCTAGTATTTCTTTCAAGTGTTTATAAGTGGCCCTGGTGCTTTTGAGAGTTTGGTATTTTTAATGGCCTTAAGCACCTCTTGTAAGGTTATGGGTAAATTTAGTTTTTCTGATGATTCGTTATCTATCTTTGGTAGGTCACAGTCTGCTGTAAATATTTTTTTTAGATTTTAAATGTTCTTTCCTTTTAGAGAATGGGAGGTTATATAGTTTGTGGTAAAATATAGCAAATGTGTTAGCAATATCTTGTGGGTTATTTGTTAATGTGCCATTTGGTTTCTGTATTTGGGGAATTGAAGTTGTCCTGGTAATATTTTTAAGTTTATTTGCTAATATCAGGTTTGTTTGCATATATAAAGTAGTGAGCGTATAGTATTTGTATTGACTGTAGGACTTCTTGATTTAAGAGGTTATCTAATTCTGTATTTTTTTGCTTTCAGTCGTTCACTTAAGGGAGCGGATGGATTTGTTTTATGTAGCTGGGATAATTGTGTTTGTTCTGTTCTCAATTGTTCATGTTTGGTGCAGTGGATTTTCTTTTGTTTGTTTGTTTCCCCTATTATTATTCCTCTTGGGAATGCTTTAAATGCTCCCCACTCATAGAGTAGGCTAGACGAGGTGTTATGGTTATCTGCTGTGAATTCTATTAGTTTGTTTTTATATACAGTATATAGGTGGGGTTTAGTGTCCAAAACCTGACTCTGTTGGGATTGAGTATTCCTATAAGTTAGACTATTGCATGATCTGACCATGTTGTATCTAATATGTGGGATTTGGAGATCAACAGTTACATAATTTGACTCAAAAGAATGTGATCTATGCACGATGAAGTGTCATGTACAGAGGAATGAAATGTGTAATCTCTCTCTCCCTTATGTAGTGTTCTCCAGATATCTACCAAATTGTGGTCTAATATGAAATCTAATAGAATTTTTTTGGGTAGGGACCTCTCTAACTTTCCCCTTTTTTTTAGTTCGGTCACACTTTGGGTCGACAAGGTTAAAGTCTCCTCTAGTATGATTCTATATTTTTTCCAATGTATAAACATTCTAGAGATTTTTTTAAAAAGGTTTTTTGAGAGTCATTAGGCGCATATATGTTTCCTATAATTATCGGTGTGCCCTGTATTTTCCCCTGTAGGATGATATATCAGCCTTTTGGGACTTTAATGACTGCCTCTTCTTGGAAGTTAAAGTAGGAATGTATGAGTATATATACTCCACATTGGTTTTTGATGCTGGTGGCATGATATTGAGTTGTGTATGCTCGTTCCCAATATTTTGGGGTGGTTGTTTTAATAAAGTGGGTTTCCTGAAGCATGATTAGATTAGATGTGTTTAGTATGCGAGTGAAGGTCACAGACATTATGGGTTAAGATTCTAAGTGTCATTACTTAATTAGAGTAATATTTTGGTGTGTATGCTGAATAGGAATCAAGCTGCTTAGCGCTTTGGTGTAGACTGAAATTCCCCCTGAATAAACATAAATCTTGAGATACAGTCTGAATATAAGATCTGTTTAGTTAATTCAACAAAATTGTGAACATAACAATAAATCTTTCAACAAGAAAATTTGAGCATAAATAGTAAACAAATAGTAAAACATAATTAGATTTAACAAAATTATAATACGGTAGGCTGGCAACCATTTAAATAGTTATAGGTCATGGCCTAAATCTTTGCATCTTCTTTATTATATTGGAGATAGGGAAGGGGGGATTAGGGATCGTTAAGGGATGGGATAGGGGTAAGGGGAGGGGGGAAGGGCAGGATGGGAAGGTATTAGGGGCGAGGGACGGGTAGAAGTAGGTGTGGACATTCTTCTATGTAACAGATGCTTTAAGTTAGAGAACTTAATACCCACATGAACAGGTGAAGCAAGTAGAAAAAACTTAGATTCTCCAGTCAGGAGAGATTAGGGGTTCAAGTGCTCTACTTTCAGAGTAGTAGTGGGGTGTGGTTTTGTTATAATTTTAGAAAAGTGAGCAATTGGGTATTCATTGAAAGTTAGTATCTCTGTCCATACAAGATGGCTAGAGTTGGAGGGTGGCTTGGTACTCACTGCTCATTGGTTAAGTGATTGCATCCTAGTTGGCATTTTGGCCTCCCTTATTTAGCAAGTTCTGCTTAGCTTTTTTAGGTTGTCCCGTGTTCTGAACTGTGGTCCAGGTTGTGTTCAAAGCTTTTCTGGGACTGCGTTAGGGGAGAGGTGTCTCATGATCTTGAATTGGAATTTTTAATTTGGCGAGCTGTAAGAATCCTTCTTGCATGGTGGTACATGTGCATGTACTCTCATTGAATTGAAATAGCAATCTGAATGGGAAACCACATCTGAAGTGTATTTTAGCTTCCTTAAGAGCATTAAGAACAGGTTTTAAGTCCCTTCTTTTTTCGGTGTGATCGGAGAGATGTCAGCAAAAATTTGGAGCACTGAGCCTTCAAACTCTATTCGTGGGAGTTTGCATGCTTCTTGTAGAATTTATTCTTTAAAGTGATGATAGTGTAGCTTTAATACCACATCTCTTGTGGACGTTCCTTGATGTTGGCTTGAAAAGTGTTCTGTGTATTCTGTCGAATAAAAGCATATGTGAGTCAAGTGTGGGTACAATCTGTTGGAAGATTTAAGTGATGGTGGTTTGGAGATCTTTGTAGGACTCAGGGAGATTTCTAATTCACAGGTTTTGACCTGTAATATCTGTTCTCTAAGTCCTCTAGTTGTGATTCCAGTCTCTGTAATTGTGTCTGTTGTTCTTCCACGTTGACTTGCAATGTTGTTGAGGCTTCCATTATGTCCTCAACTTTCTCTTCCAATTCTGAAGTTCTGCCTCCAATATCTTGTATGTCTTGCTTTAGCTCCAGCATTGCTGAACAAAACTTCTCTTGGAAGAGGGCCTTTATTTGAGTCAGTAGCTCTTGGTTAGGGTTGGAGCATAAGTCTGATACTGACATGTCTGCTGGAGTTTCTTGTGAGTCTTCACTAGCTGTCGAGGGAGTTCGGCTTCCTCCTCTATTTTTCTTTTGCTGTTAAGCAATCTCTCATGGTCTGTGTTCTGCTTTTTTTTTATTACATTTTTATTAAGTTTTTCAGATATATTGAACATAGACAACAATGATGAAGTAAAGATAATCATGTCGATGTACAAAGTACAAAATCATACAAACAAGCACAATACATGAAATGAAACTGAAAAAGTGAAGTAAAATTATACTACCTAATATATACATAAACATATACTAACACAGCATTGTGAGGATCCATACGAACTAGGCATATCATTTAGTTAACCAATGTGAAAACATACTGTGCCACAGCATAATTAATAACGATGTTGTCACACTTATATTGTACTTATATATGTAAAAGAAGGAAAAAAAAAAAAAAAGGACCTGTGGCAGTATCTTCAGTATATTAGATTATTTAAAAATGAGAGGAAAAAACACAATAGACTACTTATGGCCGGCAGCAGGGAATCAAAACAGTCAGTAAATATATAGAAATATACACACGTACATACATATATATATATATATAGGGTAAGTATATATGAAACTAAGAAAAATAGCCTAATGTATGACAGCTTGATATGTCATTCCATTGGACCCGGTGCCACACCAGGCCCCCAGAAAACAAAAAGCTCACTTATTAAACCCCTTACTGTAGTTGTATGACAGCTGAATATGATAATTCCTGCTCACACAAAGTCTACCCAAAGCTACCAAAGTAATAACATAATGTCAGTCATTGCTGCAACAGGACGTGAAATTGGATTAGTGGCGGTGCTTTTGAGAGAAACTGCAATTTAGTCTCTGGTGGCTAACAGATGCACTCAGAGAACTGTAAATAGGGGGGGGGGGAGTAATATAATACAGGTAGCCCTCAGTTTATGCCGGGGTTAGGTTCCAGAAGGAATGGTTGTAATTCGAAACCGTTGTAAATTGAAACCCAGTTTATAATGTAAGTCAATGGGAAGTGAGGGAGTTAGGATCCAGGCCCCTCTCAAAATTGGCATAAGTAACACCTAATAAATTATTTTTAAAGCTTTGAAATGAAGACTTTAAATACTAAACAGCATTATAAACCTAATACAATAATCACACAACACAGAATATATAATTAAACTAAGTTAAATGAACAAAAACATTGGCTAAACAGCATTATAAACCTAATAAAATAATCACACAACACAGACTTTACTTGCATTTTTCTGCAAACAGTTCTTCTTTCTATGCATTCCAATTTGGACTGATTTATAGACAGGAAGATATTGTTCCTTTGCAAGCTGCTCGATAGCTCAGGTCTGGTTAAACTGATTAATTTTAGCTTGCTTGGCTTGCATATCTTTGCTGCAACACAAGCGGACAGCTCCACCTACTGGCTATTTTAATCAATGCACTGCTTCTCAATGCTTTTCAATAGCAATCACATGACTGAAAAAAAAGGTTGTTATTCTGAAACGGTGCAAATTGAACCGTTGTAAACCGAGGGCCACCTGTATATATCAGCTATTTGAAGAAAGAGCTATAAGCCCTACGTAAAAAACATAACCATATTAATTGCAAACATCCTTATGAGCAGTTTCATATTATACAAAATGTTTAACCTGGCTAACATATATATATAGCAGTAAAAGCAAAATTACCACACTGAAGTTGATCACTATAGTTATTTCTTTCTTATGTTATATCTTATAGAAGATGGAGGCTTACTTATCCTAAGATGAGGCTAACTCTAGTTCAGTTAAAAGTGAAAAATCTAGCAATAAGCATTAGTAGGTTCTAAAGGGAACATAGGCCTCGATCCGATATGCAGCGTCGCCTGCAAAAGCCGGCGACGACAAATTTTGCATGGGTTTTGGTATCACATATACGGCGTAACGTAGAAGTTACGCTCATATATTTCTGCCTTCAGCCATAGTTTTTTGGCCCATAGACAGGTATACCGAACCCACGCAGTTTGGTATCCAATATACAGCGTAAGGAATTACGTGGCGAAAATGGAGAAATCTTACTCCATTTTCACCTCTCCACAAATTGCAGGCGTAGTAAGCCTTACGCTGTGTATTGGAGCCCCTAACACCTAACGCATGCGCAATGTCTATCTACCTGTCAACCGCAATCCCTAATAAAGTGTTTAACCCCTAAACCGCCAATCCCGGACCCCACCTATATTAAATGTATAACCCCCTAATGTGAGCCCCTACCCCGCCACCATCTACATTACCTACCCCCTAATGTGAGCCCCTTACACCGCCGCCACCTACATTACCTACCCCCTAATGTGAGCCCCTTACACCGCCGCCACCTACATTAACTACCCCCTAATGTGAGCCCCTTACACCGCCGCCACCTACATTACCTACCCCCTAATGTGAGCCCCTTATACCGCCACCACCTACATTACCTACCCCCTAATGTGAGCTCCTACCCCGCTGCCAGCTATATTAAAATTATTAACCCCTAATCTAATCCCCCTACACCGCCGCCAGCTATATTAAAATTATTAACCCCTAATTTAATCCCCCTACACCGCCGCCAGCTATATTAAATACATTAACCGCTAATCTAATCCCCCTAAAGTTACCAGCTCTATTACCAGCCCTTAAAAAGTCATTTTGCATGGCATTGCCCCAAAGTAACAGCTCTATTGCCAGCCCTTAAAAGGGCTTTTTGCGGGGCATTTCCCCAAAGTAATCAGCTCTTTTACCAGCCCTTAAAAGGGCTTTTTGCGGGGCATTGTCACAAAGTAATCAGCTCTTTTGCCTCTAATCTAAATCCCCCTACACCGCCGCCACCTATACTAAATGTATTACCCCCTAATCTAATCTCCCTACACCGCCGCCACCTATATTAACTATATTAACCCTAATTATATAAGGGTTAATATAGTTAATATATTATATATATTAACTATATTAACCCTAATTATATTAGGGTTGATATAGTTAATATAGTTATTATATTATATATATATTAACTATATTAACCCTATCTAACTCTAACACCCCTAACTTAATTATTATTAAAATAAATCTAAATAAAATTAATAATATTAACTAAATTATTCCTATGTAAATCTCAATACTTACCTATAAAATAAACCCTAAGATAGCTACAATATAATTAATAATTACATTGTAGCTATTTTAGGGTTTATAATTATTTTACAGGTAACTTAGTATTTATTTTAACTAGGTATAATAGCTATTAAATAGTTAATAACTATTTAATAGCTACTTTGTTAAAATAATTACCAATTTACCTGTAAAATAAATGCTAACCTAAGTTACAAATACACTTACACTATCAATAAATTAAATAAACTACAAATATCTAAACTAAAATACAATTAAATACACTAAACTAAATTACAAAAAAACAAACACTAAATTACAAAAAAGAAAAAAAGATTACAAGAATTTTAAGCTAATTACACCTATTCTAAGCTCCCTAATAAAATAATAAAGCCCCCCAAAATAAAAAAAATCCCTAATCTAAATTAAAAAAGGTAACAGCTCTATTACCAGCCCTTAAAAGGGCTTTTTGCGGGGCATGCCCCAAAATAATAAGCTCTTTTTCCTGTAAAAAAACACAATACCACCCCCCAACATTATAACCCACCACCCACATACCCCTACTCTAAACCCACCAAACCCCCCTTTAAAAAACCTAACACTAAGCCCCAGAAGATCTCCCTACCTTGAGTCGTCTTCACCCAACCGGGCCAAACCCTTATCCAATACGGGCGATGTCTTCATCCAAGCGGCAAAGAAGAAGTCTTCCATCCGGGCGATGTTTTCATCAAAGTGGCAAAGAAGAAGTCTTCCATCCCGGCGATGTCTTCATCCAAGCGGCAATCAGATTGAGCTTGCATTCTATTGGCTGATCGGAACAGCCAATAGAATGCGAGCTCAATCTGATTGGCTGATTGGATCAGCCAATTGGATTGAACTTGAATCTGATTGGCTGATTGAATCAGCCAATCAGATTTTCTTACCTTAATTCCGATTGGCTATCAGCCAATCGGAATTCGAGGGACGCCATCTTGGATGACGTCATTTAAAGGAAACTTCATTAGTCTTTCAGTCGTCGGGCCAGCTGGATGTTCCGCGTCGGGGGTCGGAAGAAAGAAGATTGAAGATGCTGCTTGGAGGAAAGCTTTGTCCCGAAGGAGGACCTCTTCTTTGTTGCTTGGATAAAGACATCGCCCGGATGGAAGACTTCTTCTTTGCCGCTTGGATGAAAATATCGCCGGGATGGAAGACTTCTTCTTTGCCGCTTGGATGAAGACATCGCCCGGATGGAAGATTTCTTCTTTGCCGCTTGTATGAAGACATCGCCCGGATTGGATAAAGAGTTTGGCCCGGATGGGTGAAGTCGACTCAAGGTAGGGAGATCTTCTGGGGCTTAGTGTTAGGTTTTTTTAAGGGGAGTTTGGGTGGGTTTAGAGTAGGGGTATGTGGGTGGTGGGTTGTAATGTTGGGGGGTGGTATTGTGTTTTTCTTTACAGGCAAAAGAGCTGATTACTTTGGGGCATGCCCCGCAAAAAGCCCTTTTAAGGGCTGGTAATAGAGCTGTTAACTTTTGTAATTTAGATTAGGGTAGGGGCATTTTTTTATTTTGGGGGGCTTTATTATTTTATTAGGGGGCTTAGAATAGGTGTAATTAGCTTAAAATTCTTGTAATCTTTTTTTCTTTTTTGTAATTTAGTGTTTGTTTTTTTGTAATTTAGTTTAGTGTATTTAATTGTATTTTAGTTTAGATATGTGTAGTTTATTTAATTTATTGATAGTGTAGGTGTATTTGTAACTTAGGTTAGCATTTATTTTACAGGTAAATTGGTAATTATTTTAACAAAGTAGCTATTAAATAGTTATTAACTATTTAATAGCTATTGTACCTAGTTAAAATAAATACCAAGTTACCTGTAAAATAAATATAAACCCTAAAATAGCTACAATGTAATTATTAATTATATTGTAGCTATCTTAGGGTTTATTTTATAGGTAAGTATTTAGATTTAAATAGGAATATTTTAATTAATAATATTAATATTAATTAGATTTATTTTAATAAGAATTTAGTTAGGGGTGTTAGAGTTAGATAGGGTTATTATACAATATATATATATATATATATATATATATATATACAGGGAGTGCAGAATTATTAGGCAAGTTGTATTTTTGAGGATTCATTTTATTATTGAGCAACAACCATGTTCTCAATGAACCCAAAAAACTAATTAATATCAAAGCTGAATATTTTTGGAAGTAGTTTTTAGTTTGTTTTTAGTTTTAGCTATTTTAGGGGGATATCTGTGTGTGCAGGTGACTATTACTGTGCATAATTATTAGGCAACTTAACAAAAAACAAATATATACCCATTTCAATTATTTATTTTTACCAGTGAAACCAATATAACATCTCAACATTCACAAATATACATTTCTGACATTCAAAAACAAAACAAAAACAAATCAGTGACTAATATAGCCACCTTTCTTTGCAAGGACACTCAAAAGCCTGCCATCCATGGATTCTGTCAGTGTTTTGATCTGTTCACCATCAACATTGCGTGCAGCAGCAACCACAGCCTCCCAGACACTGTTAAGAGAGGTGTACTGTTTTCCCTCCTTGTAAATCTCACATTTGATGATGGACCACAGGTTCTCAATGGGGTTCAGATCAGGTGAACAAGGAGGCCATGTCATTAGATTTTCTTCTTTTATACCCTTTCTTGCCAGCCACGCTGTGGAGTACTTGGACGCGTGTGATGGAGCATTGTCCTGCATGAAAATCATGTTTTTCTTGAAGGATGCAGACTTCTTCCTGTACCACTGCTTGAAGAAGGTGTCTTCCAGAAACTGGCAGTAGGACTGGGAGTTGAGCTTGACTCCATCCTCAACCCGAAAAGGCCCCACAAGCTCATCTTTGATGATACCAGCCCAAACCAGTACTCCACCTCCACCTTGCTGGCGTCTGAGTCGGACTGGAGCTCTCTGCCCTTTACCAATCCAGCCACGGGCCCATCCATCTGGCCCATCAAGACTCACTCTCATTTCATCAGTCCATAAAACCTTAGAAAAATCAGTCTTGAGATATTTCTTGGCTCAGTCTTGACGTTTCAGCTTGTGTGTCTTGTTCAGTGGCGGTCGTCTTTCAGCCTTTCTTACCTTGGCCATGTCTCTGAGTATTGCACACCTTGTGCTTTTGGGCACTCCAGTGATGTTGCAGCTCTGAAATATGGCCAAACTGGTGGCAAGTGGCATCTTGGCAGCTGCACGCTTGACTTTTCTCAGTTCATGGGCAGTTATTTTGCGCCTTGGTTTTTCCACACGCTTCTTGCGACCCTGTTGACTATTTTGAATGAAACGCTTGATTGTTCGATGATCACGCTTCAGAAGCTTTGCAATTTTAAGAGTGCTGCATCCCTCTGCAAGATATCTCACTATTTTTGACTTTTCTGAGCCTGTCAAGTCCTTCTTTTGACCCATTTTGCCAAAGGAAAGGACGTTGCCTAATAATTATGCACACCTGATATAGGGTGTTGATGTCATTAGACCACACCCCTTCTCATTACAGAGATGCACATCACCTAATATGCTTAATTGGTAGTAGGCTTTCGAGCCTATACAGCTTGGAGTAAGACAACATGCACAAAGAGGATGATGTGGTCAAAATACTAATTTGCCTAATAATTCTGCACTCCCTGTATATATATATATATATATATATATATATATATATATAATATAATAACTATATTAACCCTAATATAATTAGGGTTAATATAGTTAATATGTATAATATAATAACTATATTAACTACATTAACCCTAATATAATTAGGGTTAATATAGTTAATATAGGTGGCGGCGGTGTAGAAGGATTAGATTAGGGGGTAATACATTTATTATAGGTGGCGGCGGTGTAGGGGTATTTAGATTAGAGGCAAAAGAGCTGATTACTTTGTGACAATGCCCCACAAAAAGCCCTTTTAAGGGCTGGTAAAAGAGCTGGTTACTTTGGGGCAATGGCCCTCAAAAAACCCTTTTAAGGGCTGGCAATAGAGCTGTTACTTTGGGCCAATGCCACGCAAAAGGCCCTTTTAAGGGCTCGTAATAGAGCTGGTTACTTTAGGGGGATTAGATTAGGGGTTAATGTATTTAATATAGCTGGCGGCGGTGTAGGGGGATTAAATTAGGGGTTAATAATTTTATTATAGCTGGCGGCGGGGTAGGAGCTCACATTAGGGGGTAGGTAATGTAGGTGGCGGCGATGTAAGTGGCTCACATTAGGGGGTAGGTAATATAGCTGGTGGCGGTGTAAGGGGCTCACATTAGGGGGTAGTTAATGTAGGTGGCGGCGGTGTAAGGGGCTCACATTAGGGGGTAGTTAATGTAGGTGGCGGCGGTGTAAGGGGCTCACATTAGGGGGTAGTTAATGTAGGTGGCGGCGGGGTCCGGGAGCGGTGGTTTAGGGGTTAATAACTTTATTAGGTGCGGCGGGGTCCGGGAGCGGTGGTTTAGAGGTTAATACATTTATTATTAGGAGAGTGAGGGGGGATAGCGGATAGAGGGTTAGACGTGTCAGGCTATGTTTGGGAGGCATGTTAGACAGGAGATTTAATAACTTAGTCAGGTTTTGTAGGCGCTGGCAGTTTCTAAAGTGCTGTAAGTCACTGGCGACTCCAGAAATTTGTACTTACGCAGATTTCTGGACATCGCTAGTTTGTCCGACTTACGGCACTTTAGCAATTGCCGGCGGGGTATATTGGATAGCTCGAGTTGCGAGCTGAAACTACGGGTGGCGGGGGTTCCCTCGCTTGCGCCACAAACTATGATCTATATCGGATCGCGCCCATAGTGTCTAGGGGCCTACAGGACTCCCAAACAAAATAAAGTGAAGGGAGAAAGCAGTTATTTGAATTTAAAAGGGGGCAATATTATGTATTAAAGGGGCACTAAACCCAAATGTTTTCTTTCATGATTCAGATAGAGAATACAAATTTAAACAACAATTAAATTTACTTCTATTATTTATTTTGCTTCATTTTTTAGATATCCTTAGTTGAAGAATAGGCAATGCAGATGAATGAGCCAATCACAAGTGGCTTATATGTACAGCAACCAATCAGCAGCTACTGAGTCTATCTAGATATGCTTTCCAGCAAATTATATCAAGAGAATAAAACAAATTAGATAATAAAAGCAAATTAGAAAGTTGTTTAAAACTGCATGTTCTTTCTAAAACGTGAAAGAAAATGTTTGGGTTTCATGTCCCTTTAAGTATACTGCTAAATCCAATAAAGTGCAGAGCATTGTCTCGGCCGCCGGCAACTTCCTTGTATTAGCCGGAAAAAAAGCAACATTTAAAAGTATAAAATGTATCCTCCCCACCTCAGAGAAAAGATAGGAGTGACTATATTGCACAAAGATCCCTCTGTGTAATGCTCAAAGGTATAATCACTTTAAGACTATTCACATACAGTATATATAAATTGCCATTCCTAACAAACGGCTAACTAGTAATACATAAACACACATGTTCCCAGCAGGGACTAAAATGAACAGTAAGTAGAATATCAATATATTAAACAAATTGCAGCTAATCAACTACCCAGTGTATATAATTAATTTGTCACACATAACAAAAAAAGAAAAGTCTCATAACCCTTGATCCTCAAACATAGCCAGTTGAAGGGGCTTAAGTAACAGTGTCCTCACCAAAGTCCACCGGTGAAATGTTCTGCCCCATTACCCCACACCAATCGTTGGCAACGAATAATGAATCCCAGATACCTGAGGGGAATCACCAGTGTCCCAACTAAGTGACCATGATTCTGAACATTGGGAAGTCCTTAACTGCAGCAAGTTCGATGTGGGGTATTTCACTTGTGGCCATGCTTCTTCTAGGGCATGGGAGAACTGTTTAGGGAGAGTAGACCCCATCTAGCTCCCTGATCGGCTGTTGTGGAGGCTGACCGGGTACCGGCAATGCCGTTTTCAACTATCACCATAGGAGTAATCGTGCTTTCAGCAGCACTGGTATTGGTAAGTTCGCCAATCCCAGGTGTGGGTAATATAAAAGCAAATTTTTGGTCCTCCTATTTTCTCTCATTGGTCTGTTACTTCCTCCGGAGCGGAGCCCCGAACCTCCGGAGGGCAATCAGATGCAAGTAATGTGCAGTTGGAGTCCCCCTTTCCAGGGGTTGTGTAACTCATGATAATTTGGCATGTAGGCCTTAGTACTCGATCTCCGTTACTGGTAAGCGGCTGTCTGTTGTTTTTCCCCCACTCCGGAGCCGAGCCTTGACCTTCCGGAGTTTGTTTAAGTCTCTTTGATGTAACTCTTGTCGGGATTGTGTGGCGAAGTCTTAAATAATAGAGGCCATGTGTGTAGTTTGTGTTCACAATGCACTTCTTCAATGTAGCACTTCAGGAAGTTTCAGATTCGGCTTTAGGTCGAATCTCTGCTGGCTAGATAGTAATATTATACTTCTTCTGCAAAATATTTTTTGTTTTAGCTAGTTTTAGCAGCTTTTAATATGTTGTGCAGCCGGAGCTCTGCAGAGATGCGTCCTACTCTCTTGATGGCTAACTCTGCCCCTAAAGGTAAGTATTTTAACTATTTAAATGAAACAAATGAAGACTGACACATTTTTCATTATTCATTCATTTTCTTTGGTTCTCACACTGAATTAGTTTGGATATTTGTTTTGTGGAAACAAGATGAATATCCATGTTTCGTAACGAAACAAAAGCAGATGTTATAAATCAGAAGGGTTTGCAAAAAAATCAGACTGAGCTAAGCCAATTAACTTATTCCACAAAATGAGATACTATTACCCAATACCAGTTCGTGGCTAAGAAGAAAAACTGCCAGGGGTCATAAAAGAAATAGGGATGAAGGTTAAACCCTGGCAAAGTCTAACATGATAACAAAAAAAAACAAGTATATGTGTGAATATGGCACATAAAAGACTTTTTTATTCAATAAAGCACCTTATAGGTAATATACTAAAATAAGCCTTTTATTTATTTATTTTTGTGGGGGGAGAATTTATTTGGGAGTTAAGCATTTGAGCCGCTGCATTTTAAAAGGACTTTCATCTAACTCATAGACGGATTGCAATCAATTGCAAACTGTTTAAAATAGTTGGTAATGATGTTTTAGAGCTCACATTTGGAATATCGGACCTTAGAAATAACTTGTACCATTCTATATGTGTTTGTTAATTGTTTCTTAAATGTAGCCACCAATCAGCAAGTGCTACTCAGGTGCTGAACCAAAAATGGGGTGGCTCTTAAGCTTACATTTCTGCTTTTTAAGCAACTTTCTAATTTACTCCTATTATCGAATCAGCCAATAGAAATGAGAGCTGCTTAAATCATATTGGCTGATTTGAACAGCCAATAGGATTTTAGCAGCCCTTATTCCTATTGGCTGATTTAAATTTTTCAGCCAATAGGAATGCAATGCACCACCAATATAAAAGGGGTACCTTGCATTTAAATCCTCAGTGTGCGGAAGATGATCGCATGAAGAGGACCTCCACGTCGAATCGATGGACCTCTGTCTGGACCTCTGCCTTGGACCTCCGCCTGGACCTCCACCTTGGACCTTTGCCTGGACCTCCGCCTCCACACATTGACCGCTCGGCCTCCGCAGGGATGAAGAAGATACCGGTCCCTCGATGGATGAAGATGGAGCCGTCTGGATGAAGATGGAGCCGCTGTGATGAAGATCTTTCAAGCCGGACTTCAGCAACTGTGAGTATCTAAAGAGGGGTTAGTTTTAGTTTTTTTTAAGGTTTTTTTGGGTTGGTTTTTTTAGATTAGAGTTTGGTCAATTCTAAAAGAGCTGAATGCCCTTTTAAGGGCAAGAAAAAGAGCTGAATGCCCTTTTAAGGGCAATGCCCATACAAATGCCCTTTCAGGGCAATGGGTAGATTAGGTTTTTTTAAAGTTATGTTTGTTATTTTGGGGGGTTGGTAGGGTGGTGGGTTTTACTGTTGGGGTGGTCTTTGTATTTTTTTTCGGGGCAAAGAGCTGATTTCTTTAGGGCAGTGCCCTACAAAAGACCCTTTTAAGGGCTATTTGTAGTTTATTGTAGGCTAGGGTTTATTATATTTTGGGGGGACTTTTTTTTATTTTGATAGGGCTATTAGATTAGGTGTAATTGTTTTTATTTTGGATAATTTTGTTTGTTATTTTTTGTCATTTAGTATTTTTTTCTTTTTTGTAATTTAGTATTTTTTTCTTTTTTTGTAATTTAGTATTTTTAATTATTTATAACTGTAGATTTAATTTATTTAGTAGTGTTAGATTTTTTTAAGAGTAAATTAATTTATTTAATTGATAGATATTTTAATTTTGGTCTAATGTTAGTTTAATTTATAGTTTAAACTTAAGGTTTTTTTAATTTCACAGGTAATTTTTTATTTATTTTACGGTAGGGATCTTGTAATTTTAATATAAAGTTAGGGGTTTGTTAAGTTTAAGGGTTAATAGCTTAATTTAATTTCTGGTGATGTGGGGGGCTGGCAGTTTAGTGGTTAACAGGTTTATTTAGTGGTAGTGATGTGAGAGGCCAGAGGTTTAGGGGTTAATAGCTTTATTAAGTGGTGGCGATGTTGGGGGGGGTGAATAGTGGTTAATATATTTAGTATAGTGTGGGCAATGTTGGGGTGCGGGGGAATAGGGGTTAATAACTTTAGTATAGTGGCAACGATGTTGGGGACTGGCAGAATAGGGGTTAATCAATTTTATTAGTGGCGGCGATGTCGGGAGCGGAAGATTAGGGTTAATAAATTTATTATAGTGTTTGCGATGTGGGAGGGCCTCGGTTTAGGGGTTAATAAGTAGTTTATGGGTGTTAATGTACTTTGTAACACTTTAGTTCTGAATTTTTTTTTTATTTTTTTTTGGTTTTCAAAGCTTTATTCAAGAATAAATTAAAAAGAAAACAGTACATACAGGAAAGGTCTTAAGATACATTAGGTTTAGGTACAATGTTCACAGTGGAGACAAGTATGAGTCAAAGGTCCTGATTGCCCACAAATGGGGCCAGTGTGGCAAAAAGTTCAAGGGTGGCTCCACAGTCCTATGCATGCTTTCTTTGCTGTACAACAAATTATCATAACAGGTTTACAATGTAAAATTAAGATAAATAACATAGAGTTCGGACATGGGCTAACTCACATAACCACGTCAGAAATGAATGTGAGCAGAGTAAGAGAAAGGAAGAAAAGCAAGAGGGAGGGAGAAGGAGGGGAGGGGAAAAAAAAAGGGGGAAGGAAATGGAGGGAGGGTAAATCAGTGTGTGGAAGAGGCTAGGGAGACAGTTGGACCTCCCCAGGGAAAGTGAGGATTCCTAACCGAGTCATAGCAAATCTGCTGAGATCGCATCATCGCCCCAGCCAAACAAGTCTTTAGACACCAGGCCCCTGGCCGGTTATCACCGGTTTCCAGAGTTCCATCATATATTCGTGTATTTCTATCCTGTCATCTCTCAGAAGTCTGTACCTTTCCAACTGGAGGTATCTGTCTACTTGGGCAGTCCAATCTTTCACCAGCGGCACTTCTGTGCTCTTCCACCTCCTAGGGATAAGGGACTTGGCCCTATTAAGCATAATAAAAAAAAGCTGCTTTGTAGGCTTATCTTTAAATTTAGGGAGGCCATGAAACAATAGAAGACCATGTGACCTGGTCAGGGATGCCCCAATCACCGTCTCCATTATGTCCAACACCTAGTGCCAGTATGGCCCGATGTTCCCACACCCCCACCAAATATGTAGAAGAGTGCCAATCTCTCCACAACCCCACCAACACCTCCCATCTGTCTGTTTATATATCTTCTGTAACCTGTCAGGGGTAAGATACCACCCGGACAGGTATTTGTAGTTAGACTCTAACACTCTCGCTGAGACAGATGCCTTTGAGTGTGTCTTAAAATTTTTTCCCCAATCCTTGTCACTTGGTGGGGGAGTAATTTCTCTATTCCATTGTTTTACATAACTAGGCAGTGGGGTTTCTTTATGTGAGAGGAGCAGGCGATAAGCTATGGAGATCAGGTGTTTAGGCATATGCTGCAGGAGGCACAGGGACTCTAAGATGGTTAGGTGTCTGGTTATATTGCTTGGTCTTTTATGTGTCTTCAAAAAATGTTAAAGTTGTGTTTGAAAATACCAGAAGAGTTCGAGTCCTGACCTCCCTAGATCAGCCCTGTCTCTAAGCTTCTGTTCCGTGAGAAGTCGGTGGAAGGACGCCTGTGAGATCTGGGTTTTGTCAATCTGGGTATGTTGTGCACATGTAAAGGGTATGTCTGGATTGTCCAGGAATGGTGTAAGAGGTGAGAGGTTGGAGGTAATGTGTGGGTGTTCTACTATTAATTGGTCCCAACATTTGAAAAATTCTCTAAGTTAAGGATAACTATTTATTAGTTCTGGTCGGGATTTGGCTGAGGTCCATCCCAGGGTTCCCATATTCTGCACTCCCAAGATTGTCCTACAAATTTGGACCCAAGTTTTATCTAGAGAATTGTGACTCCATTCTACTTGGTGCTGAATGTTAATGGGTTTTTTTTATATGTAACTAGGTTAGGTACCCCCAGACCTCCTTTGTCTTTTGCTAAGTAGAGGGTTTTTCGTGCAATTTGCGACCTAACACCTTTCCAGATAAACTCCTCCAACACGCCCTGCAATTTCTGCAGGTAGTGTGTAGGTAGAGGAATCGGGAGTGTTTGGAGATAGTATAGAACTTTAGGTAGTGTATTCATTTTTACAATGCCAATTCTACCCAGCCAGGAGACCGGCTTATTTCTCCAAGAGGAGAGATTTTAGTTCTGAATTTTATGCAACAGTTTTGTTGCGTAAAACTCATAAGCTTTTTAGCCTCACCGCAAACCTTGTATATATATACATACATAGTCATGGCCAAAAATATTGGCACCCCTGCATTTCTGTCAGATAATGCACCACTTCGCCCAGAAAATTGTTGTAATTACAAATGTTTAGGCATTCTCATTTTCATTTATTTTTAGCAAAATTATAAGTTGTGCGGTACAACTATACCTCTGAAAAATTGGCCATTGCACACAAAATATGCAGGTCTGATCGTATTACATGTTACAGTGGTACAGTTATACCTCTAGTGTTTTAGCCTTTATGCAACTCTCCATTCTGCACTCAAAAAATGGCTTTTGAGTGCAGGATTTTCATAGCGCCTGTATTACAGGTTGTGCGGTCTGGCTATTACGCTAGCGCTATAGTCTATACCACCGCAACCTATTCCGCTTTTGTCATACCGCACAGCTCTAGCCGTTGCTACAGGCGCGGCGTCTCCTTCCCTGCTTGTTGCCAGGAGAGGTGTCGGGTCAAGATGCATGCAGTGCTGACATCAACGCTGCACACTCCTCTCTCTCGATACCGGTCTTGATGCCTGTGGCACTAATCCTGCGACTATGTAAGTCTTTTCAAACCGATCTATCACTGCCCAAGTATAGGTGTTACTTTGTGTGCTCCTGGGTGTAATAGATCGTTTGTACTCTGATTGCCTTATTGTCGCCAGGGCCGGATTTACATCTCAGATGCCTGTAGGCACAAAAACCTGAAGCGCCCCCCCCCCCCCAAAAAAAGTGAAAAAAATGAGGATTTTTTTTTTTATTATTATTATTTAGGACCGCTAAAAAAAAATTGGTGTAAAACATTAAAGCCCAGTTTTTCTTGAATTCATATACAGGATTTACTGTTACTAACATCTAAGGGTTGTTGTTGTTTTTTAAATGAATCAACCACTTGGAAGTATTTAGACAAAAAACTTCTAAATATATTGTCCTTCTACAACAGTTTTGTTAAAAATGCTTTCATCTTTGTTTTTTTGTTTTAAATCCCTTAATAGATTTTAGGTTTATATCACCTCTCTTTCATCTCCTCTAAACTATAAATATATAAGGGGTATGAAACACTTTAAATAAAATAAATTATAATTTAGGGGCAATTGAAAAACAGTTGCAGTAAGTAACATGCTCATTTATTCAAAAGATTGTCATGTTATCACACATTATTATTATTATTATTATTATTATAATCAGCTATATTTATAGCAGCATTGCACATGGTTAGTATGTTAATTTATGAAGCAAAAAGAGTTGTAATTACAAGATATTTGACCATTTTAAGGTCATGGGGTCACCATTCACCAGTTTACCAGCCCTTCTTTGAAGATAATATGGATGTATTTGAGTTACCTGTAGATCTGGCAGGATGCTTGTATGGATGTATGTATCTTGGTCAGTTTATATATGTTTCTATGAATTGAGCAACCATCCATGTATTATATGAAACAGACAGGAGGACCCTGCAGCAGATGTGCAGAAGAGGTGCTCAGTTGCCTACAATCACTTCAGAAGGGGCCACAACAGGGGCATATATCTAAATGTGCCTACATACCTTAACTTTATGCAGTTACAGTGACATCACTACCTAATGCATAAATCAGGCAATATTCCATGCTTTGTGTGTGCCAAACCATTACTACAAGCCAAGACATATAATAAATATCATGTATAGGTCTGTGTATCAGATTTCCATAACATGCAATATTTTTATTTTTTTAATTGCTAATCTGTAATTCACTTTGTCTCTAGCTAGCATGTTTCCTGGTCACTAACTGTCGCGCCCATAGCTTGCAGTGAGATTTTAAATGCACATTTATTTTTAAAAAACTGAGGGTATTGCATTATCAAACAGCTCTTATTTTTTTCTTTGAGATACCCTTATTTATATGTTTGCTATATTCTAGTAACCTAATCATGCAATTTGATGCTATAACGTTAGCAATCTATAATTTCAAATACATTTATGCACTGTCTGTTGCCGTTACTCAATGTGTCTAATGCAGCAGGAAACACAAGGGCCTAGATTTGGAGTTTAGCGGTAGCCATGAAAACCAGCGTTAGAGGCTCCTAACGCTGGTTTTAGGCTACCGCCGGTATTTGGAGTCAGTCAGGAAAGGGTCTAACGCTCACTTTTCAGCCGCGACTTTTCCATACCGCAGATCCCCTTACGTCAATTGCGTATCCTATCTTTTCAATGGGATCTTCCTAACTCCGGTATTTAGAGTCGTGTCTGAAGTGAGCGTTAGAATTCTAACGACAAAACTGCAGCCGCAGAAAAAAGTCAGTAGTTAAGAGCTTTCTGGGCTAACGCCGGTTTATAAAGCTCTTAACTATTGTGCTCTAAAGTACACTAACACCCATAAACTACCTATGTACCCCTAAACCGAGGTCCCCCCACATCGCCGCCACTCGATTAAATATTTTTAACCCCTAATCTGCCGACCGCCACCTACGTTATACTTATGTACCCCTAATCTGCTGCCCCTAACACCGCCGACCCCTGTATTATATTTATTAACCCCTAACCTGCCCCCCACAACGTCGCCTCCACCTGCCTACACTTATTAACCCCTAATGTGCCGACCGCAAAGCGCCGCTACTTACGTTATCCTTATGTACCCCTAATCTGCTGCCCCTAACACCGCCGACCCCTATATTATATTTATTAACCCCTAATCTGCCCCCCACAACGTCGCCTCCACCTGCCTACACTTATTAACCCCTAATCTGCCGAGCGGACTGCACCGCTATTATAATAAAGTTATTAACCCCTAATCCGCCTCACTAACCCTATAATAAATAGTATTAACCCCTAATCTGCCCTCCCTAACATCGCCGACACCTAACTTCAAACATTAACCCCTAATCTGCAAAATGGAGCTCACCGCTATTCTAATAAATGTATTAACCCCTAAAGCTAAGTCTAACCCTAACACTAACACCCCCCTAAGTTAAATATAATTTAAATCTAACAAAATAAATTAAGTCTTAATAAATAAATTATTCCTATTTAAAGCTAAATACTTACCTGTAAAATAAATCCTAATACAATATAAATTATATTTATATTATAGCTATTTTAGGATTTATATTTATTTTACAGGTAACTTTGTATTTATTTTAACCAGGTACAATAGCTAAAATAGTTAAAATAATTACAAAATTACCTGTAAAATAAATCCTAACCTAAGTTACAATTAAACCTAACACTACACTATCAATAAATTAATTAAATAAAATACCTACAATTACCTACAATTAAACCTAACACTACACTATCAATACATTAATTAAATACAATATCTACAAATAAATACAATGAAATAAACTAACTAAAGTACAAAAAATAAAAAAGAACTAAGTTACAAAAAATAAAAAAATATTTACAAACATCAGAAAAATATTACAACAATTTTAAACTAATTACACCTACTCTAAGCCCCCTAATAAAATAACAAAGACCCCCAAAATAAAAAAATGCCCTACCCTATTCTAAATTACTAAAGTTCAAAGCTCTTTTACCTTACCAGCCCTGAACAGGGCCCTTTGCGGGGCATGCCCCAAAGAATTCAGCTCTTTTGCCTGTAAAAAAAACACATACAATACCCCCCCCCAACATTACAACCCACCCCCCACATACCCCTAATCTAACCCAAACCCCCCTTAAATAAACCTAACACTAAGCCCCTGAAGATCTTCCTACCTTATCTTCACCATACCAGGTTCACCGATCGATCCAGAAGAGCTCCTCTGATGTCCTGATCCAAGCCCAAGCAGGGGGCTGAAGATGTCCATGATCCGACTGAAGTCATCATCCAAGCGGGAGCTGAAGAGGTCCATGATCCGGCTGAAGTCATCATCCAAGCAGGAGCTGAAGAGGTCCATGATCTGGCTGAAGTCTTCTATCAACGGCATCTTCAATCTTCTTTCTTCTGAATCCATCTTGCAGACCTCCGACGCGGAACATCCTGCTGGCCCGACGGACTACTGACGAATGAAGGCTCCTTTAAGGGAAGTCATCCAAGATGGCGTCCCTCGAATTCCGATTGGCTGATAGGATTCTATCAGCCAATCGGAAGTAAGGTAGGAAAATTCTGATTGGCTGATGGAATCAGCCAATCAGAATCAAGTTCAATCCGATTGGCTGATCCGATCAGCCAATCAGATTGAGCTCGCATTCTATTGGCTGATCAGAACGGCCAATAGAATGCGAGCTCAATCTGATTGGCTGATTGAATCAGCCAATCGGATTGTACTTGATTCTGATTGGCTGATTCCATCAGCCAATCAGAATTTTCCTACCTTAATTGCGATTGGCTGATAGAATCCTATCAGCCAATCGGAATTCGAGGGACGCCATCTTGGATGACGTCCCTTAAAGGAGCCTTCATTCATCGGTAGTCCATCGGGCCAGCAGGATGTTCCGCGTCGGAGGTCTGCAAGATGGATCTGGAAGAAAGAAGATTGAAGATGCCATTGATAGAAGACTTCAGCCGGATCATGGACCTCTTCAGCTCCCGCTTGGATGATGACTTCAGCCGGATCATGGACCTCTTCAGCTACCGCTTGGATGATGACTTCAGCTGGATCATGGACCTCTTCAGCTCCCGCTTGGATGATGACTTCAGCCGGATCATGGACATCTTCAGCACCCTGCTTGGGCTTGGATCAGGACATCGGAGGAGCTCTTCTGGATCGATCAGTGAACCTGGTATGATGAAGATAAGGTAGGAAGATCTTCAGGGGCTTAGTGTTAGGTTTATTTAAGGGGGGTTTGGGTTAGATTAGGGGTATGTGGGTGGTGGGTTGTAATGTTGGGGGGGGGGGTTATTGTATGTGTTTTTTTTACAGGCAAAAGAGCTGAATTCTTTGGGGCATGCCCTGCAAAGGGCCCTGTTCAGGTCTGGTAAGGTAAAAGAGCTTTGAACTTTAGTAATTTAGAATAGGGTAGGGCATTTTTTTATTTTGGGGGTATTTGTTATTTTATTAGGGGGCTTAGAGTAGGTGTAATTAGTTTAAAATTGTTGTAATATTTTTCTGATGTTTGTAAATATTTTTTTATTTTTTGTAACTTAGTTCTTTTTTATTTTTTGTACTTTAGTTAGTTTATTTCATTGTATTTATTTGTAGATATTGTATTTAATTAATGTATTGATAGTGTAGTGTTAGGTTTAATTGTAGGTAATTGTAGGTATTTTATTTAATTAATTTATTGATAGTGTAGTGTTAGGTTTAATTGTAACTTAGGTTAGGATTTATTTTACAGGTAATTTTATAATTATTTTAACTATTATATATTATAATAATATTATAATAATAATTATATTAATAAAATATTATAATAATAATTATAATTTATATTGTAGCTATATTAGGATTTATTTTACAGGTAAGTATTTAGCTTTAAATAGGAATAATTTATTTAATAAGAGTTAATTTATTTCGTTAGATTTAAATTATATTTAATTTAGGGGGGGTGTTAGTGTTAGGGTTAGACTTAGCTTTAGGGGTTAATAAATTTTTTAGAATAGCGGTGAGCTCCAGTCGACAGATTAGGGGTTAATGTTTGAAGTTAGGTGTCAGCGATGTTAGGGAGGGCAGATTAGGGGTTAATACTATTTATTATAGGGTTAGTGAGGCGGATTAGGGGTTAATAACTTTATTATAATAGCGGTGCGGTCCGCTCGGCAGATTAGGGGTTAATAAGTGTAGGCAGGTGGAGGCGACGTTGTGGGGGGCAGATTAGGGGTTAATAAATATAATATAGGGGTCGTCAGTGTTAGGGGCAGCAGATTAGGGGTACATAGGGATAATGTAAGTAGCGGCGGTTTACGGAGCGGCAGATTAGGGGTTAAAAATAATATGCAGGGGTCAGCGATAGCGGGGGCGGCAGAATAGGGGTTAATAAGTGTAAGGTTAGGGGTGTTTAGACTCGGGGTACATGTTAGGGTGTTAGGTGCAGACGTAGGAAGTGTTTCCCCATAGACAACAATGGGGCTGCGTTAGGAACTCTGGTATCGAGAGTTGAAGTTGCGTTAAATATGCTGTACGCTCCTTTTTTGGAGCCTAACGCAGCCATTCTGTGGACTCTCAATACCAGAGTTATTTTAAAGGTGCGGCCAGAAAAAAGCCAGCGTTAGCTACGCGGGTCGTTACCGACAAAACTCTAAATCTAGCCGTAGATTAGCTTGGTGCAAGTAAAAGACTCCTTTATCTAACAGGCTGGGTCAAGGGGTCAAGTGACTGGGAGATCCCACAGAGAGAAAGTGTTCCTTTTCTCAGGGATTATAACTAGATTCTCTAGAGAATGAACCTTTAACCTGCAGTGACGACACAAGCGGCACCCTCGGGGGAGACATCAGCTGAATGAGGAGCCGCGCAGAGCTACAAGAAGGAATTTAGAGAGAGGAGGGGGCGCGGGTGCGGGACTGTCAGGGAGATGAACATTGTCTTGTGTGCCCCAGGCCAGGCAGGGGAAGAACTCAAACAATGTCACTCATAGCATCTCAATTGAATTTGCTTACAGTGATTCTGGCTGTTGCTTCTATTCAATTCTCCCGACCCAGGCAGGTGACAGTCCTCCTCCTATTCTCTGCTCCTTCCAGCGCTGTCAGCTCCGCATCAGGGTCAGTGAGTGTGATGTCACTGACGTGGCGCCTCATTGGCTGGTGCACGGAGCCGCAGTTTTTCAATTTAGTTTTTTTTTTTGCAGATAATATAATAGTAGTCACTCTCTCATACTGGCAGGTGCCCCGCACAGCAGTGCACCTGTAGGCACATGCCTACTGTGCCTAATGGGAAATCCGGCCCTGATTGTTGCTGAATTCTGCTTGCCTGACTACTCTGCCTGTTAACCCCTAAATTGCTGGATTGATATACTGCTGCTTAACTCTGCTTATCAGACTACGCTGCCTGTTGACCCCTGAATTGCTGGATTGATATACCGCTGCTGAACTCTGCCTGACTGACCTTTCTCCTTGTTTAACTCCTATTGTCCTTGATTGCCTCTATGTTGCCAAACCCTGCCTGCCTGACCATTCTAGTGGTTTACCCTTGGACTGCTTTACCGTTGCCAAGCCCTGTCTGCCTGACAATTCTAGTGGTTTAACCCTTGGACTGCTTTACCGTTGCCAAACCCTGCCTGCCTGACCATTCTAGTGGTTTACCTTTGGACTGCTTTACCTTTGCCAAACCCTGCCTGCCTTCCTCTTTTGCTGCTGAAGACCATC